>NW_028327175.1:113826708-114129738 GCF_987537825.1 Furipterus horrens | reverse complement strand
ATATCATTTATCTCCCATTGGCCATAAGCCCCATTACTCCCTATTGTGACCATATGTTCTGTGTCACTTTCAATTCTGTGTTACTGTTTGTACAATATGAATGGGTAGGAGAGTTGTTTTCCGTCTCTTCTTCAATGAGAAAAAAAAGCCGACATTTCTGTAAAGTTCCTTATTAACATTGAGGCACTGTAAAGCTGTATTTATATCTTATTTTAAATGTGTATTTAATTTGACAAATAATACATGGATACATTCTCAATGAAAAAAATTCAAATAATTCAGAGAAAGAGAAAATTCCTCACCACTTTTCTTAACCGATTAAGTTCCAGCCAAATTTCAGTTTCCTCCTCAGAGGTAAATCTTTTGTCATTTTGATGTACATCCTCCCAGACTTTTTTCAGACATACACCCCTGTGTGTGTGTGTGGTGGGTGGAGAGAGAGGAGGGGTGCATAATGTAGATAGACTTTAGTTATTTTTTTCAGAGACTGGTACCATTTTATGTGTAATGTTCTACATCATTTCTTTTTCATTAACAGTTTGTACTGTAGAGTTTTTCATGTCAAAACACTAGGATCCACTCCATTCATTCTAACATCTGTGTAATATTTACAATATGATGTATCATAATCTACACAGCTTAGAGAATCATAAACTGCAGGTCTAACAGCCACATCTGGACTACATATGGGTCTTGTTTGGCTAGAACCATATGTTGCCTGTTAGAAAGTGAATGCAAATGGCTTTGGGTAGAGTAAGCAATCTAACTTGCACACAGGCCCCACCCTTCTCTATCGTACGACAGGCAGCCCACTTTATACACTTCTAGTGCTATTCTGGCCCCTGTAGGCATCCAAGTGTTCAAACCCTGTATTTTAGCTATTTTTTCCCATAGATATTACAAGTTTTTAAGAAACATATTGTTATTATGAACAATACTGCAATGAATAGCCATGTCTATGCCTCTCTGTTTGCATTCGCTTGATGGGGGCAATAAAAGAGGTTACACAACCAAAAACTCACAGTTAGGGCACATACACTAAGACTATGAAGTGGAGGAAATCAGGGAAGTCAGTTGAGAACCGTTGCACACATGCTCTGGGAAGCAGGGAGAGACCTTCTGCTAAGACCTGTAGCTGTTGAATATTGCACTGTCCCTCCTGTTGATTGTCAGCAGGAAGATGCTCACAGGCAAACGATTGCTTGGGAATCTGCTGCTTGTTCTCCCAACCCCAGCTCTGAAAGGGCTCCAGAGGAAAGAGGGAGGGAGGGGAGGTTCTGGACTCTGCCATTCATCATACCTTGGAGTGTTTCTCCAGGACAGGCTCGTGGATTCATGGCTTGGGCCGTCTCGGGCCACAGCTAATGGACTTTCTTGGCCAAGGTCAGTCTGAAGGCTGGCCTCCTGTTTAGAAGGCTAATGGTGCATGAAAGCTGCCCAATGGGCATCAACCTCCATCTGAGCTACTTCTGGGGCTAATGGCTAAGGTGGGGGCTGATCTAATACTTTGGGGTGAACGTTAGAGAGGTGGTGCTGAGAGCAGGGCCAGTGTGAGCTACAGGTCAGCTAACTCAGGAAGCCACACATTCTTAAGGCTGTCATTGGAAACACAGCTGTAAGCTGGTATTGGTCTGTGTCGCAGTCAGCTTGGACTGCCATAAGAAAGCCCTGCAAACTGGATGGGTTACACAGTAGGAATTTATTTCTCATAGTTCTGGAGACTGGAAGTCCAAATCAAGGAGCCAGCAGTGTTGGTGTTTGGTGAGAGCTTTCTCCTTGGTTGTGGGTGGTCTCCTCCCTACTGTGTCCTCATATGGCCTTTCCTCAGTGCACCCAGGGGCAGGGAGGGGGGGGAGGGAGGGTAAAAGAAGCACTCTTTGACATCTGTTCTGATACAGATGGTAATCTCATGATGAGGGCCCATCCTTATGATCCCCTCTAAACCTGATTACCTCCCAAAGGTCCTGTCCCTAAATACCAACACATAGCAGGTTGGAGCTACATAAATTTTTGGAGCTGGGGGACAATTTAATGTATAGTAGCTTGGTAGAAAAATATGGCTGAGGTTGGCCAGGTCAACCAAGTTGCAAAACGGAACGGAACGTTATCTGCCCCAACATAGGAGATCCCTTCTAGGCATATAGAACAATGGTGGGCTGTGTCCACACCAAATCCTTTGATACAGAATGGGCTGTGAGTAGGAGCCTGAAAGTCTACATGTCTTTATCTTGGATGTAAAACCAATTTCCTCTAATTAGTAACTTTCTAAATGTTCTAAGCTCAATGTTCTCATCTAAGAAATGGGGATAAAATGTAAAGAACTTGGCACAATGTCTGGCACAAGTCTTTATTGCACAAAATGTTGAGGCATTTTGAAAACAGAAGGCTGTTGCTGCTACAGTTAGTAGTTCCATCTTCTCATAACACTGACTCAAAACTTTATAGGAAAAGCTCAAAAACATCTTCAATGCCTTTGCTTTTTCAGTGTTCACTTAATCATTATCAGTGCACAGGCATTGCACATGGCCCTCCCCTTTTTTTTCTTAGCAAGATTGTTATAATGTGTTAAAAAATTAATTATCCTCTTTACCTTAAACACAGGACTGGAAAACAAATCTTTTTGCTGTGCTTGGCATAAGAAAAAGTGCCTCTGTGTGTGTCTGTGTGTGTGTGTGTTAGTTATACCCATAGTCCCCCCAGGTCAAAACAAATTATTGATGCCAGTTCCTTTAAAAAGACAATTAATCCAATTACCTTCATGTTGAATCAATACTAATATCTTTTTCTTCTTTAACTTGCAGGTTTCAGCAAGCCTGGCTGCCAGCAAAGCTGAGGTAGGAAATGTGGCTTCACTGTCCCTGTTGGAGGCCATTTTGAAATTGTTTTGTTTTGCGATGCAGTGAAATGGGTATTTTATTTTATTGTTGAAGTATAATTGCTTTTTATTTTTATTAAATATTTTATCGTTTATGCTATTACAATGGTCTCAATTTCCTCCCTCTGTCCCCCTTCAACCCTCACCTGCTCCCAACTCCCAGAGTCAATCCCTACACCATTGTCCATATCCATAGTTCATGAATAAATGTTCTTTGATTAATCCTTTCACCTTCTTTCAACTAGTCCCCATCTCCTCCCTCCCCCTTTGCAGCTGTCAGTCTGTTCCATGTTTCTATGCCTCGGGTTCTATTTTCTCATTAGTTTATTTTGTTTATTAGATTACACTTATAAGGAGGATTATATGGTATTTGTCTTTTACCAACCGACTTATTTCACTTAGCATAATAGTCTCCAGTTCCATCCATGCTGTCACAAAAAGTAAGAATTCCTTCTTCTTTACTGCTGCGTAGTATTCCACTGTGTAAATGTACCCGTTTTTTTATCCATTCATCTACTGATGGGGACGTAAGCTGTTTCCAAATCTTGGCTATTGTAAAGAACACTGCTATAAACATAGGGGTGCATAAAATACTTTTGCATTGGTGTTTCAGAAGTGGGTATTTTAGTTGTGACTCCACGCTGCGTGATCTCCTGATGGTTTGGATGATGAGTTTCACTTGGGTGGTTGCTGTGGTGCCGGGTTTGGGGCTAACGTGGCTACCTGTGCTAGTCCTACGGAGTACACAGTGAGTGCCTGGTAAAGGCAGTTAATGGTTTCAAAGCTGAATCTCCTGCTTCCTTCTGTCTTGGTTACTTCAGAGTTTGTCTCTGTATACACATGTTGTGATTCTTGCTCCATTGAGACAAGCCCTTGGTTGGCAATGATGCCGCCCTCCGTCTCAGTGGTGTTTTCCATGCCCTCCCACCTTTTCCTCTCCCTGATCATCCTCTGAGGCATGAAGGAAACTATGGCTGGTGCTGACAACATAGGTAAAAGATTTAAAAAGGTGCTGGTCAGAGGCCACCAGCAAGGTGACGATCCATCGGGAGTTGTACAGGATGTTGTTTATGCCCCTCCCCACACCAAAAAAAAAAAAAAAAAAGATCCAGTGCCATGGAGCCAGTCACTTTCCCACTCCCAAGTTACAATCTGGGTGGAGCAAGGAACATGGACCTGACCCTCAGGCCCCCTGGTTCTGTGTGACATCATGCCACGTCATCACTGCTGAGACTCATTTTCCTCAGGGATTCGATTAGGATACTTACACCTCCTTTTGACTACCACTTGGTTGTTGGGAAGATAACATGAAATAAAGGGTATGGAGGCAGACTCTGGCAGTGTTCTACAAAACGTTAAGGGGAGATCGTTACCAAAAGTAGAAACTTCAGTTTGAAACTCTACATCCTCTGATATAATAGCTTGGTGTGCAAAAGTTTTTCAGAACTGTGATTCATTAACAGTTTAGTAAGGCAGGTATTTGGGAAGGAGATCAGGGGAGGGCAGAGAGATAGAAAGCAGAAGGATGGGGTGCAGGTAAGGAGCCACTAGTATCACCTCCTTCCCAGTGTTCTTGTGACCAATTACTTGAGTCAGTCAGTTATCTACACAGACTTAGTTTCCTCACGTCCAGAATGAGAATGACAGTATACATCACATGAGGCTGCTGAGAACATTAAAATGGCAATGGCACTATTTAGTCTTTTGGTTTGCTGTAACCAGAATAAAAGCTTTGTATATTCAACACCTATTATATACCACTTACTATGTAAGGAATTTATATGGATCATCTTATAAAATTCTCACAAAAATCTTGGATGTATATTATAACCTCCACTTTACAGAATAATAAACTTAAGCTCAGAAAAATCACTACCTTTCCAACTAATGAGTGAGAGCTGGGATTCATAAGCATGTCTAGTGGGGCACAAAGTGCTGGCTATTAACTGCCATCCCATGTGTCTTCACTTGGGTTGCTATAATGAGATAGCATAGACTGGGTGGCTTATACAACAGAAATTTTTTTTCTGAAGGTTAGTAAGTCTAAGGTCCAAGTGCTGACAGATCTAGTGTCTGGTGAGAACTGTCTTCCTGGTTTACTGATAGCTGTCTTCTCATTGTGTCCTCACCTGGGGAGAAAGCAGAGAGAGAAAGCAAGCTCTCCTGTCTCTTGCTATAAAGGGACTGATCCCATTTATCAATATCAGGGCTCCACTGTCATGATTTAATTATTAATACTTTCAAAAATCTCCACCTCCTAATAACATCACATATGGGGCCAGGATTTCAACACTCAGTGTATAATACATATAAACCACCCAGATCAGGGCCTGGGGAATAGTGGATGTGCAATAAATGTTAGCTCTGCCACTCCTTAAGGACTTATTGTGCCTTCTAGATCATACCTGAATATGTCTCAGCCCTCTGTAGTCAGCACCATGGACAGATGTCAGTTTCCTGCAATCTTCCATCTTCCCTTCCCTTACACACAGTTTCACATTTGTGCCACATTTGGTAGTTTGAAACGATCAATCAACAATTAAACGCCTTTACATATGCCCCCCCCCCCATTCAACTTCAGAGAAATCACATATGGCAGGATATTTTTTACCACCATTTTACAAATTTAAAAATGTACTTTTGGAGAATTGAAATATTATACTTTAAACATTGATGAAATAATGCTTAATGACCTAGCAATTCCACTCCTACTTCTGTGCCCAAGAGATGTGAGTGCTTATATGTACCGAAAAACATATGTAAGAGTTTTCATAGACACTTTATTTATCACAGCCCGAAACTAGAAATAAACCAAATGCCCATTAAGGGGATAGTAGGTAAGTAAATTATGGTATATTCATGCAATACAAGACAACAATCAAAAAAATTGTCTATAGGTATATGAAAAAGCCTGTATGAATCTCAGAGATGTCATGTTGGGTGAAAAAAATCAGAAGAACACACACTGTATGGTTTTATTTACATACATATACAAACAACACTCATTTCTGGTGATAGAAGTAACAGTACGGTTACCTCTGAACAGGACACAAGAGAACCTATTGAGTAATGCAGAATTTGCAATAACTTTATCTGGATGTGGTTACATAGGTAACCATCATATATTAAATGTGTAGAGCTCTACATTTAAGACGGGTGTACTTCATATTAGGTAATTTGTGTACAAGAAAAAAAATGAAGCTACTTGGCAAAGAAAAAAAAGAAAAAGAAAGAAAGAAGAAAACAGAAATAAAAAGTATAAAACAGGATAATTAAGAAAGATAAGTAGGAGAAGTGGGATGGAGGGAATGAGGCATTATAGTAATGCTCAGCATACAGACAAAACTGTAGATCAAAAATAACGTTCATTCGTTCATTCATTCATTCTCCAGACTCCCATTTCCCAGATAGAACAAGTTAAAAAAACAACAACTTTTCTTTCTCTTAACCATTGTTTCTAAGACTGAATTGTCATTGCTGAAGCCAGACCATATTTTCTTGTAGTACTGCAGGGAGGTAGCATTTTATTAATTGAGTTTCTAATGGCAATTCATCAAAGCAAAGGAACACCATTATTTATAGCATGTTCTGTTAGGTAAATAGTAGTGGTTCTGGAAAAGTGCTGCTATGAGGTCCTTTTCCTTCTCAAGTAATTTTCTCTTCCTTCCTAAGTACAGACAAACAGTTGTAGTTTAAGCAGAATAAACCCCACCTGTGGAGGAAACACTGGTTAAAGGGAGACAAGATGAGTTACAAACCCCACAAGAATGAGTGGCTTTGCCAGTTCCCTTTCTCTCTGCAGATTGACAGTGAATATGTAAATAACGTTTGCTAAATCTGGACTTTGAAAACATGACAGCAAGCTGTTTGTGCCAATAATTTTTCATGGCATATGCCACCCCTCCCTACACCACACACAGTTTTAATAAGATGGCACATGGACTATTGAGAAATGTTAAAATCCTGCAGAGGAAAGAGCTTTATCTTCTGACCAAATTCTGCCTGGCGATGTTTATGACAGCTGAAGAATTTATCTTAAATTCCCTCTGCTAGTCGCAAAGCACATGGCCCTTTGTCCCCGAGCAGCCTGTAAGAACCAAACTAAGATGTCACATACATAATATAACAGATAAATGGCCCAATTTCCATGTCCACATGATGAATGGAATGCAAGTTCAGCACACACATATTTGCACATTAATTGGCCCTGCATGGTTCCATTTTGTTCCTAAGTTGCTACTGTATGTCTCGCGGACTCTTTCCCCTTCAGAATTATTAAGCCTGTTTTATCACACAAATGCATGCACATTTTCCCCGTATTTATCGTCACGCAGCTTGCCCTGCTGAGAGAGAACCAAGTAACCTGGGCACAGCCATTGGATTGCAAATGCCTACATCTGAGTTCTCTCTACCACCAACTGTACATTAACACAAAGATCTGAGACCTGGTCCCACATTGGCTATGCTGACAGCCAGACAAAGAAGGTTGCAGGCAAGGATGTTAAAAAAAATAATTTCTTTTCAGTTACCAGTTGGTTTCTTGCCTCACCTTAATGATTTCCTGCTGCTAGTTTAATGGCGATCTAAACCCAGTGGAGAGCCTCAGTTTTGATAAATTGGGCTGCTCCTGTTTCATAGCAAAGCAGTCAAACTGAGATTGACTGATATTACAGTTTTGCAATCCCAAATAATTGCAATGGCAAACTACACAGGTGGCAAAGCCCAGTGGCCTTTGGAAAACATAGGTAGAATCTCCCTCCCACCAATTTCTTTCTCCTGCCAGAGGGAAACTTTATCCAAAGCCAAGGAATCATTTATTTTTTTTTTTTGTCTCAACCCTGATTTTCAGGAAAGCAGATCCAGAGCTGCAGAGCCTCTTAGAAGTCTGGCCATTTGGAGAGAAACCAGTGCTTTTGACTCTTGCTGTAAACAAAAGACCAGTTCTGGCCATTCCAAGTCACTTGAGAAGCCAGAACATTTTATAGGGCAAAGCTGAGCTCTTGTATCAAGAGGGTTACAGTGGAAAGGTAACCCTGGCTGGTTTGGCTCAGTGGATTGAGCGTCGGCCTGCGAGCTAAGTGTCGCTGGTTCGATCTTCCAGTCAGGGCACATCAGAGAAGGAAAACTCTGACTCCAAAAAACCTCCGCTGCCTTGCGGCATACCTCTTCAGGGGAAAGGCTAAGGGAGTAAACCCCGACAGAAAATCCGGAGCCAGAGTCCCTAAGGCGGTTCGACGTTGTAGTCAACACCGGCAACTCCTGCGGCGCACCTGAAGCCAAGCTGTATTGACTCCGTCTTTCCCTTGGACCCTTCAGCTGCGAAGAGAGGGGGGGTCTGCTGCATGGGCAACAGCAGACCCTCCATATCACCCTGCCCAGGCTCTGTAGTTTCAGCTTCACTGGAGAGGACACTCCAGCGTCATCGCAAGATGTCGATTCAACACGGGAGGAGACAGATACCGTGTCACTCCCGAGTCGGACTGCACAGCCATTCTCGGCGGTGCAGATAGACTCTTAAGAAGCTACACCATCATCTCTCGAGATGGACGGCTGCCGCCGCCGACGACGACAGTGGAAAGGGGGTGAGTTTTGGGGTCTTACAGATGAGGTATGAATCATATGTCTGCCATGTACAAGTTACGTGCCTGTGGGCAAGTGGCTTAAGTGATAAACAGTCTCTTATCAGTAAAATAGGCATACTGAAACCCGCCCCAAAAATTGGTTTGAATTTTAAATTTGATAATCTATATGCAATGCCTATGACAGTACCTGGCACAAAGCTCATGTTCATCAATTATTTTCTTCATCACACAGCCCTTGTCCTTTATCTCTTGTGTAAAGTAAGACAATAAATAAATAAATGACTTAATAAGCAATTTATTTTGAGACCCATGGCATTGAAAACGTGCTCTGATGATTTTGCAATGTGGCTGACCCAGACCCTAACCAAACCTAAGTTTACTTACATGACTTAATTCATGTTGGAGTTAATGGCCCTCTTTGATCCTCCCAAGGAGGAGATCTACTTGAAGATTAACAATACTTCCCAAAGAGCACTCTTGGCTTTGTCTAATTTTACCCAATCACACTTTCATAGTCCTCTCTGTCCTTGAAGCCAGCTCAAAAAAAATAAAATAAAATAAAAATTAAAGAAACTTAAACAATCATCAGGTCTTAATTTAAAGGCCCAGAATTCTCAGAGATATGGTCGGTATTTTTTAAAGCTGATGGACATCTAAGAGACAGCTATTATATTCTGGGAAGAGCACTGGGCAATGGGATACATCTACAAGTCTGATACACAATCATACTCTCAAAGAACATATGGTCCAATATTGGAGGTGGGGAGGGGTTATATCATAAATGCTGTAGTATCATGTTTCATAAGAGTGAAGCCCTCTCCACAAGTCCTACTCCGTATTCAATAAGTTTTAGATCTGGGTTCAAATATAAGTGAGCCTAAGATTAAAGTGGGTTAGCTATGAAGGCTTCCAAGAAGAGCTAATATGCAGACTGGAGCATTGAATCATGAGTAGGATTGGCATCAAGTAAAGAAATGTGGGGAACATGAGAAAAGGCACAGATGGGGCAGAGCTTGCATGTTCAGGGAATGAACATTAATGGAGATGTAGAAGCAGTGAGGAAAATGGAAGAGATGGGAATGAACAAGGAGAAAGCAAGGCCAAGTATTCTCTTGGAAAGCAAAGAGCAGGAGGGTTATGAGAAAGAGGTAAGGATATGAAATGATTCAGTGCAGTCAAAGAGAGTGAGCACTGCGTTGATGGCACTGGGTTTGTCAAGACTACAGTCATTAATGTCCTCTCCAACTGCCTTTCCCATGTAGGTGGCAGAAGCAGAAGTTAGATGTGGTGGCTTAAGGAGTAAATAAAGAGAAGACCCATAAGTACAACATAGACCACCCTTTCAAGTAGTTAAGTCCAGAAATTTTGGTCCCTGGCTGGAAGAAATTTTGAAGATGGAGATAGGAGGCTTAGTAATGTGGCAACTTGGGATACGTTGTAGGCCTGGAAGATGGGCCTCAGAGAATATGAGGATGGGCATCAGAGCCCAGATGGGCTTTACCCACTGAAAGTTGACCAGAGTATCCCTGAGGAGACTATGCTTTTCTCACCATTGTGTCACCAGGGCTCAGCACCGTGCCAGAGAGTTCTGGCATTAATTGGACTGAGAAAGGACATTTTTCCTCAGTGACACCGAGAAAGAAAGGATGGAGAGTAAGAGTGGATAAAGGTGAAGGAGGGGGAGATAAATTGAAAGAGGTTATGCCCAACAGTCTTCATCTTCCCAGAGGGAATTATATCCACTGATAATAAGGGGAGCAGAGGTAGAACTTAGGGGTTAGAGGTGAATAACAAGGAGAGAGAAGGAACCACTGACCTGAAGCATGGGCAAGAGGCTGATAGATCAGAGATCTGTTCAGCAAACTGACATCCAGGAGCATCTGGGGAGGGAGTGAGCAGGAACCTGATGCAACAACCACATGAACCCTGTGGTGACCATTCACCACATGTTCACCAAGTGCCAAGCACTGCATCATCTTCACAATGATCTTTCTTCTTCTTCTTTTATTATTGATTTGAGAGAGAGAGAGAGAGAGAGAGAGAGAGAGAGAGAGAGAGAGAGAGAGAGAGAGAAACATCAATGTGTGAGAGACACATTGATTGGTTGTCTCCCATACTCGCCCTGAACTGAGATTCCAAGATTGAACCTACAACCTAGGTATGTGCCTGACCAGGCATCAAACCCACAACCTTTTGGTGTATGGGGCATTCCAACCAACTGGGCCACCTGGCCAGGGCACACAATGATCTTTAAAATGAATGTCACTGTCCAAACCAAGACTCTGAGAGATGACCTAGATTACCAAACTTTCTTAAGAATTAAATAGCAGGACCAACATTTGAATCAGTTTGCCTGACTGCAACACTAGGGCTCCTATGAACTACCATTGTGGGTATAGGCTGTGGAGTCTGATGCCTGGGTTCAGCTCCGTCATTTCTTATCTTCAGTCCCTACTGGCAGTGAAACTGGCAAATCAGTTAACCTTTGTGTTTTGTATTTGTCTCCTCCATAGAATGAAAATAATTAAAGAATAAACCTTATTTCCACCATTATCCTGAAGGGACTAGTCAAAGAACTTGGATTAATGACCCATGGACATGGACAGCAGTGCGGGGATTGCCTGTGGGAGCGGGGGGTCAGCTAGGTGGAGGAGGCCAAAGGGGAACAAATCGGAACAACTGTAATAGAATAACAATAAGAACTTTAAAACAAAGAATGAACCTTATGCTTTTTTTTAATGCAAAAGTGAGAAGGCATGATATAAGGTATGGAAGTCAGTTAGAATTTTACTTGGTGCATAAATAACCCTCAATTTATGCTAGTCATTGTAGTTGTTAGTATCATTGGAACTCATTTGCAGCTACAATAGGAAATTGTAAAGGTGCCAAGTAGAACCAGTTCATAGCCTCTAAACCAGATGGAAGCATCAGTCCTGAAGTTATCCAGAAGCACCTCACTCCATGGAAATTAATTAAGGATCCCCAGAAAACATGAGCAGTTTTAAATTTCTCTTTTTACTGCTTCTATCAGGAAAAAACGTGTATCTGTTACTATGAGGTCTTGAGGGTGTTAGAAGGATCTCATCATTTGTATGTTGCAATGAGGTTAAAATCAATCAAAAACAAAAAAAAGGCTGAATTTTAATTAGCATCTGACTATATGCCTAGCACTCTACAAGTCATTTTATATACCTTATCTTATTTAATTTCACCATTATAAGAATGCTATGAAGTAAGCACTATTTCCTAAAATATGCTATTTTACAGATAAGCAAACTGAGGCTCAAGGTACAGTAGTCCCTCTTTATATCGCGGTTCACTTCTCACGGCCTCACTGTATCGCAGGATTTTAAAAAGTATTATATTTAATTATTTATTATGGATTTTTCGCTATGTCATGGGATTTTGCGATACTGTATATGTATATTGTTAAAGTTATGTAGGTTTAAGACTGTAGAATATGTTTAAGGACATAAGTGTTTATAAAAGTGTGGAAAAGGTTAATAAGGGAGTGGGAAAGGTTAATAAGGGACTGGGAATGGTTTATAAGTGTGTAGGAAGGGTTTCAAAAGCCTTAAAATATATATAAATACTAAAATAAATGTAAGGTTCCTGCTTCGTGGATTTTCACCTATCACGACGGGGGGCGGGGGGGGGGTTGTGTCTAGAATGTAATACCTATGATATGTGAGGAAATACAGTAGTTGATTAAAAGTCTTAGAGGTAATAGGAGAGGGATCAGGAATCATATCTAAGACTGTTAGATCCTAAAGCCAATTGAGGTGACAAGGAGGTGAAGCCAGGAGTCACTTCCCATCTCTCAGAGGCAAAGGCTTGGCCTTTCAACCCTCCAGAGAAAAATCTAATCTGTTCTCCAGATATTTTCTTCTTCCAAGCCTTCCCCTGCCACAGCCCAACCAACCTCATTGACTCTCTCTTTTAAGATTTTGTGAGTGTTCTGTGATCACAAAACTCCGTTCCCACACCATAAATTATTTCCTACAGTTTCGACAACGTTTATTTCCATAGCATTATACATTCCAACCTTCTGACTGTTTAAGATCAAAAGATGTGCTCCAGGCTCATATTTTACTTCAGCTCTCAGACTCGATGCACCAAATTAGACTGAACAGTGGAGGCTCCAGCCTGTCATAGTCTGTAATGTTGCTAATTACAAGGGCTCAGCATGTTTTATCAATGGCAGAGGAGAGATGGACTCATCTACAGTGTAGGGCTTCCACAGAGGATATGGGGGAAGGCTTAGAGAGGGAGCAATTTAAGAGGAGCTTTGCAATGTTCAGAATCAGCCTAGGGGGTGGGGATGTAAACAGGTTGGTTATGAGAATCAGGACCAACGAGAAGGCTCTATGAAGTATCAGAGAATGAAGAGGAGGTCCACATAGGAATTGTGGGTATCCCAGAGAGAATCACGGCAATACTGCATCTAGTGAGGAAGAAAGAAGAGGGGCTGTGGCTGGTATCCAGGTGAGGCTCAGGGGTTCTGGAACCAAGCAGACTACATGTGTATTAGCAGATGGGCCTCTGTTGGGGAGCATGTATTTGTTCAACAAGCTTGAAGAGAATCTACAATACACTAGCTACCCTGGTCACTTAAAATGAGTGATACACATGCTTTCAAGGAGCCTATGATCTAGGAAAATATGAAGATGCGTGAACAGATGCTTTTAGCCAAATTCTAAAGTAGAAGTGGGTTTGATGGAGAGAGCAAACACCCAGAAGAGATGATCAAGTCTCCTGGGAAGTCTCCTGATTTTTGATGATGGCAGTGATGGTGGTGGTGGTGGTGGTGGTGGTGGTGGTGATGTTGGGGTAACAAGAGCAGCAACATTCATTGAATGCCCAGTGTATGCTAGGAACAGTGTCAAGCATTTTATATCAATTACCTCTTTTATTCCTTCTGACAAACTTGGGCAGTTAAGTATTAATATAACCTTTGCTTAATGGGTGAGAAAACCAAGGCTCAGGAGACTTGGTGGGATCCATCCACGACCACTTGGCTAGTAGGCAGTTCATATTGATTCTAGGTAATTTGCCTTTTGAACCAGCAGCTTAATTAAGATGGGGGAAGTGGGCTCGAAAACTCTCTGGTTAAAGTCTGCACTGCTTATCACAAACCTTTCATGACAAATGATGCTAACACACTTTGGAGAAACTTCATGACTGTGTCTGATTCTCGGCACTAATGTAGCTTTACTCAGGGATGATATCCCACTTATCTCACCAGAATGACAATTAGGGGGGAAAGGAGTTATTGCTATTCCATCTTCCTCTATTGAGCTATGAATAAATGATGATGGCTGTGAAATAGTGTTGTGTTTAGATCATTTCTGGTAAATTAAAAAAAATAAAAATTGAATAAAGTGGTAATCCATGGAGCTATTTAAATAGGAGGAGTAGAACAAAATTAGTAAATTCTTTGAGTCTCTTCTTTGCCTTGTCATTCTAATGTAATTAGTTTGCAAAAATATTAATTAATACTCCAACATCTGACAACATGTGTTTTACATGTTGATTTGAAATATGTTAATTACACTTTACACTTTGCTCTGCTATTGTCCTCGGCAGCAGCATGGGTAGGGATTCTGGTCCTACATATATGACTTCCTCCTCCTCTTCCTTACAGTTTGGCAGCCAGTAGATTCTGAGAGGTTTTTACAGTGCTTAAAGCTACTTCCCTCTTTGGAGACAAGAAGAGTGAATTCTGTGTGGAAATAGTCTTTTAGTGGTTTTAGCTAATGTGGGTGTGGACTGCAAACACAGTATCTCAAGAAGGCTTCCTGAGTTCCAATGAGTTAATGCTGTGCTCAGTCAGCAGAGTTTTCAGATGATAAGTAGAAACTGAAACGAGTGACTGCCGCATGTCTTTCCTTGGCCAGCTTTCAGTCTTTGGACTTGATTGTTCAGATCTTGCAAATGGCTTTCTTACTCATGTCCTAGAGGAAGGTGCTAAATTCTAGGTGTGTTTTGTAGCAGATCTAACTGTTGCGATCATTACAGGAAGACATCTGCTTCTTAGTGGTTTTCTTAGTTAAGAAAAGCCTGCCTCTTTGTGGGTTTCTTAGTCAGGAGAGGCTAGGCTATGCTGAAGTAACAAGTTAACCATGACGCCTCAATGGCTCATCCAACAGAGATTTATTTATAACCCAGACTACATGTCTAGTGAGAGTGGGTGATTCTCCAGGATAGTCCTCTCCATGTAGTGATTCATTAATACAGGTGTTTCTATATTGTGGCTCAATTGTGTCAACACACACCTCTGCTATCAATGTGGAAGGGAAGGAGAGAGAACAGGGAATTTCTCTTGTGTTTTTCATTGTCTCAGCCCAGAAATGATGTACATTACACCACTTTCATTCATAGTCCACCAGCTAAAACTTGTACCATGGCACCCACTGTAAAGGATCTTGGAAATGTGAGGAGCGTGTGGATATTCCATGAGGGTGAAACAGCTGGCACAATGTGGTAATGATGACCTTGATAGTGACGATGACATTTACTTCTGTTGTCATCTAACCATTGTGATTCCCTGAGCCATACACCGTGGTTGTTTGCCAGGCGCTGTCATGCACCTTGTACAATTTATCTCATTTCACTGTCATTCTTTTCATTATTAAAGAAGAGGAAACAGAGGCCCAGAGGGTGAACCCATTTGTTTACAGTCATACAATTAGTAGAGGTACAGCCAGGATTCAACTCAAAATCAGACATAGAGACTCCAATCATCTTTGCCACCCAACGTTTTTGTCAAATTTCCTTTTGCAGCATCATAGGAGGAGGAACTGGGACCAACACTCAGAACACCCACGAGGAATCAGGGTCAGAGCATGTTAAGTTTCCAAGACAGTGCCCACGTTTGTTCAGAACCTATTGCTCTCAGTCATTAGATTGACATTCTGCATCACATTTGACTCATAATGATCCCACTAAGGATTTGAAAATAATATTATTAGGTCCTCTTTAAGAATGCAGTAACAGAGAAGTCAGAGGGCACCTGCTAGAGGACACCTAGATAATCACCAACTGGGTTCTGGAATCCTGCTCTGGCCTCTTTATGTAGAAGACTGAGATCCTCAAGACCATAGTCTGGGACCTGCTATCTTTTCTGTTACATAAGCCCCTTTAGCATCTGGGGAGAAATAGGGGCCTCTTTGCAGAATAAAGACTTAAAATACATAACATAAAATACTTAGCTTAATAAGGAAACCATTTATATTGAAATGTATCTACTAACAGAATAAATGTGATCTAGTAGTTATTGCTTTCTTTATTAATACATTAAATAACAAGCAAGTCTAGTAATTACTGTAATTTAGAGATAGTGATAAACATGATATTTTGAGATATCTGTGGCTATTATAATATAATATGACTAAAAATTCTGTGATTTTTTTTTTGGTGACAAAGTCACAGGTATTAATAATACTACTGTGATTTGTTGCTTATGTTTATAATTAAATAGATACTAGATTACAGTTAGAAGATAGAGGAAATAAAGTTTTATTTTTTCTATCCAAGTCCATGAACTCACTGATTTTTATCTGGGTAGACTTTATGGGTCTTATACCCATAGATAAGAGCCTTATTCATCCTTGGCTCTGAATTGCCTTCTGATTCCAGAGGCAAAGCCTAAAACGGGATGACTCAAGGCTGTCAAGTTATGGAAAAGGTGAAGTTTGCTTTTGGTGAATTTATCCACTAGTTTCCTACCACGTTTGTCATGTCATTCATGCCCATTGCCTGGTCTTAACCCTCAGGTCCTTCTTTTCCACCAGAGTACAAATAGCATTTAATAAGACTAGAGTCTATAAAAGTCTTACTTATTATTATTTTTTTTTTTGCCTTTTCTTATTGTTGTTCTTTCACAGTTGTCCCAATTTTTCCCCCTTTGCTCTCCCCTGCCCTACCCCCGGTCCCCTACTCCCACTCCCACAGTCAATCCCTACCCTGTTATCCATGTTCATGGATCATTTACACTTGTTCCTTAACTAGACCCTTCTCCAATTCCCCCTCTTATCTCCCTCCCCACTCCTGATCTCACCTATAAGAGGAACCTAATGAACAAAACAAACAAAATAGCAAAATTGAACCAGAGGCATGGAAACAAGGAACAGACTAAAAGGCTTACTTTTTTTTTTCAGTAGAAACTACTAAGGTAAGACTTTATACTCATTACTTCACTTAACTCTGATAGATTCTACTGTTACATATATTTTACAGAAAGTAATAATGATAGTTAACATTTACGAATGCTACTATGTACCAGGCACTCTTCTAAGCACATTTTATATACTGAAAGAGCAATGATTATTATAATAGCAGCAATAGCAACAGGAGCAGCAGTAGTAATAGGAGCAGCTAAGATTTATGTAGCACTCACTGGATGCCAGACTTATTATGTTCTAAGTATTTTATACATTTAATTTTAATGATATTCCATCACATTCCTGTCATGTGAGTACTAGTTATTCCCATTTTACAGAATGAGAAATAGGTTCAGGGAGGTTAAAGAAACTTGCCCAGAGTCACAGAGCTATGAAGCAAAGCCCTAAACTTAGACATTCAGATTTCACAGTCCATGGGGCTGTCTACTAAGTTCTACTGTCGTCTAGTTTTTACTACATTAAATGTTCCTCAGAACAACTCCAGGGATGCAAGCTATGTTTTCCCCCTTTTATAAACCAAGCAGTTGAGAAACAGAGAGATTAAGAAACTTGCCTTAGCCCTGGCTGCTGTGGCTCAGTGGATTGAGCATCAGCCTGCGAGCCAAGTGTCACTGGTTCCATTCCCAGTCAGGGCACATGACTGGGTTGCACGTCAGGTCCCCAGTTGGGGGCGCGAGTGAGAGGCAACCACACAGTGATGTTTCTCTCCCTCTCTTTCTCCTTTCCCCTCTCTCTGAAAATAAATAAGTAAACAAACAAACAAATTAATAATTAAAAAAAATAATAATAAAGTCATTAAAAAAGAAAAAGAAACTTGCCTTAGAGTTGACTTCATTCAGCTTAAAAATAGAGTAAGAGAGAATGTAGATGAAAAATCAGGGAACTTATGCTTGGAAAAGTCATACATCACTTCTGTCCACCTTCCATTGGCCGGGACTCAGTCACATGGTCCCCATGAAACTGCAAAGAGGCTGGGAAATGTATGTAGTTGTGAACCCAAGGAGGGAAAAATGGATCTTGCTGAACTGAGAACCATCCCTGCTTCTACCATGGGTACTAAGCAAAACTCTAGGGGCTCGTGCCTCGAGGGAAAAGTCCATCCACAGCAGAAGCAGGATTAAGGTAAGGCAAGAGACACCTGGAGTGCCTCACTCACAGGATCTTAGCTCTATGCCCAATCCACAGCCCCTATGGTGCCTGGACTCAAACATTAGCCCACCTTCTCAGAGGCACCAAGTGCCCGCACTGTGCTCTAGGGTGGCTTGTAAACTGAATTTGATACAAATACATTACTGCAAATTAGAAAATGTGAAACATTTCATGCTGTGCATATTTGAACTGTGATTCTATTTTTAAAAGCCATAAAGAGGTTGCAAATGAAGTACTGTCAAATAGAAAGCAGATTAAAATATAAAATAGTTTATTACTATTTCTTTAAATGAGTATTTAAGATATAGTCTTTTTATTTTTAAGTAAAATAGTTGTTGACTTTTTCTCCTTTAATTTGGTCTATATTTTTAATTTGAATGATTCAGCCCCAGGCCTTCAGGACCTTCTGCTCAAAGCCTCCACAGGTGGCCAATTTATTGTCACATAATCAGGCCCACAGAACAAGCAGGAGAAATGGACTCTCTCATCCTGTACCATTTAATACCATGTGGTATATCACCTCTATTCTCAGATATCATGGGTTATATATCGCAGCCTGACCTTCATAATGCTTTTTTGGAGGGAGGGGAGAGGATGAGGAATAGAAGCAACACAACATTGATTTAAAAAAAATTTGTATTTCAGATATGTTTACAAAATTATATGCATATTAAAATTGGAAAAATCTCCCTGCATCCCCTAGGAGAAAACAGACCAATAAACAGCAATAACAACAATACAACTCTCTCCCTGAAGATTCTTTTCTTCACATTCTCCAAGTATGAAACAAGGTTACTCAATTATCTACCCATCCCTTAGCCTTCCATCTTACCACATGGGTTAATAGCCCATCTTAGAGGAACATGCAGCCCCAGATGTGGAAGAAAAACACTCATGGTCCCAATGCAGAACTCCACTAACTGCTCTAAGTGAAGACTTTGACCACACATGTCCCTCTACTTCTGGGATCGGAAGCCTGTTTGCTTGAGGCTGAGAGCATGCCAGGCAGCTGTCTGATAAGCATTGTATTTTGGCCGTCTACGTTTTGTTTTATTCTTGTCTGAGTAGAACACCAGTCACGTAAGGCAACTGGATAAGAAAATCACTTTGATTAGTGACTTTCCTGTGGATATATTTCCTTTCTTTCATATTTCACATTCTGAATAATTTATGAACATGTTTCTCTTTCCCAGTGAGTTAATGCTGCGGTTCAAAATAATATGACTAGAAGGGAGAAACTCTGATATTTCTCCCTTGAGGCACAACACATAATCTTTTTCATGGGAAGAAATAAGCACAGACACGTAAGAGCCATTGGGTTAAGCACTTGAACTCTGAGATCAGATCAATGTCGGTGTGATTTTCAGTTGTCTTATGACATGTTGTGTGACCTTTCAACATTTCAGCTTCTCATCTGCAAGATGGAGATGATCATTGTCACTACCTAATACTATCAGGGTAAGGATTAAATAAGATAAAGCAGTTATAGCATAGGGTACAATGCCTGATACATAACAAGTTTCTAGGAAATGATACCTCAATTTTACATTTAATTAGCAACCCAGATGACTCCAGAGATTTCCCATAGATAACTTTCATGTCTACCCCTCAACCACTGAGTACTGTCCAGTGATAAAGTTTGAAAGCTTTTATTGTAACTCTGGGTGTGGGCAAGATGGATGATTGAAAGATTTGATAGAATATGTTTTTGAGTCTGGTTTCCCAGACTAATTTGAGCTCTCCAGGGCTCTGCTTAGCACCTGCAGTACAGATGGCTCTGAGTTCACCAAAACCACCTTCCTTTTTCCCCTTGGGTTTATAGTTAGACTACATCTCCCAGTCTCCTTTGAGGCTCATTGGGACCATGTAACTTAGTTTTGGCCAATGGAGAATGGGGATGGGTAGTGATGTATGACTTTTCCACACATGGCCCATGAAACTTCCCATGGATTGATCATCTGTACTCTTTCTTGTTCCATCTTTGAGCTGAATGAAGACAGCTCCAAGGCAAGTCTTAATCTCTCTGTGTCCCAGTTGCCTGATCTATGAATCAGAATTTTAATGATCATAGGAACAAATAGTTATCACAAAAAACCTCGGTGGTTGTTGAATGAGGTCTAGAAGGTGCTTACAAGAGGCTCCGTGAAGGGATTTTGGTGCCTGGGAGGCAATGTGGCATTGGCTTGGGGAGAAAGCCTTTTTCCCATTGCACCATGTTCTGGTGCTCCAGGATCCCATTTAGCCTCTTCCGTAAATAGCGGGGGGTTCTGTCAGAGAACCTGGTTTCCCACTTGGGCCCAGAGGTGGAGGGACTCAGAACCGCTGCTTTGTGAGCCTGCATGTATCTCTGGGAAATCTCTGGAATAATATGGGATACTAATTTTATAAAGTCTGGCCACTGAGGCCAGTTGTTCTTTGGATTCCTTGTGGATGAGCATTTTCCAAGTGGAGAAGCTTCCAGACCTTTTAACCTTTCTCACTTCTTCTAAGGCAGGGGTGGCAGTCACAGTTAACCAGGCTGATGTAAGTCCCCTGTCGGGTTCCTCTCCACCCCCTTGGTGATCTGCTCCCATAAAAAGATTTTATACATCATTAACAGAGATGTCATATGCATCAACATAATGCTGTGTTCTTACCCAGAATGTCATATTAGGTTCCTGGAGGCTTAGAAGAAAAAAAAAAAAAAAAAAAACCTTCAAATACAGCCGCATTTTTTTCCTCTTAAATCATTCAATCTGCCATCTGATGCCCCAAAAGGAAACTGCTAGTAAAATACCAACTTGCAAAGTTAAGAAAAGCATCACACAAAATGTTAGCTAAAAATGTAAACTTTTGCAACCTGTGCTTAGGGAATGAAGTCAGGGGTACACAGAGATGTTATGCTTTTTTAAAAGCTCCTTTCCCTCCTCAAAGGGATGGACAGAGTGACTGGGATGTGGCTAATGTCCCCTAAAGGCCCTGGCTCAGTGTGAATTCTCTACTCTATGTTCCCTTTCAGAATTTCCCCATATGTGCCCTTTCGGAATTTCCCCATGGTGCTAATGTTTCCCAGAGAAATTTGCTTTGAAACCAAAATAAAGAAATAAAGTATACTTACTCATGGAATTAAGAGGCAGGAACTGGTTTTCTTACTCAGGCACTCATTAACAAACATGTATCTGTTTGGTATCAGGTGCTCCGATGGGCACTGGGGCTTCTTCTCTGAACCGTGGTTCTGGTTTTCAAGTCACTTGCTGGGGTTTGGGCTTAAATGGTCATGAGAAAAGTGCTCTAATGCATGTGTGGACAGTGCCTGGTGGGAGCCCGCCAGCAGAGGGAGTGACCCTCCAATTTGGCTCCAACAATTCTGATCTGTGAGGTTTACCCCCACAGCAAAGAATTCTCTGATACCAGGCGGGTGTTTTACAATTCAACTTAATTCTGACTCTGTCTATCAGGAGACAGTGTCAGATACCACAGGTTAAGGGTTCAGGATGGGTGTTTTTGAGGATTAAACAAATTAATACACGTTAAGTGCTTAGCCCTGTGCCTGGCAGAGTATGGCTTACAAAATGTTCGTTATTACCAGTCAGGAGAAGAATTCTGTAAAATTGTCAGAAATAACATTTGGTTCACATATGCTCCTGGAATTGTGGGGAGCTCTGTTTTTCCATGGGTCATTCAAGTTCCCAGTGGATGGTTTAATTAAACCTTCTAATACCTGCTCACCTCATGCAAATGAAAACAATTGGGTTCACTGGTGGGTAATGCGTTATTCAAACCATCCATTCATCTACCCATTCATTGATTCATTCATAGCGTTACCAGTGGATATGGGTTCTTGCAGTGATGAGAGAAGGAAATTTCAAAAGGCACACACATGGGAGAAGTATAAGCATAGTGGCAAGATGTATTTGGGTGAAGGGAAATAATATGCCCTAAGGGATGTAGAGAGTGGGAAGGCTCTAATAGCAACTGCCCCAAGATCCTTGATAATAAACCATATATTTTCTTGGTTATTGGAAACAAACAGGCTTTATTTCATACTACCGATCCTACCTCCTGGGTTTTCTCAGGTTAATGCTGAGCTCTCCCCTAAACAACCCCTTTCCTGGATCTTATGGGTTTTGCACCCTCATGTAATGCCATCCTTTTCCCAGGCTAGACTCCAACACTTTATGTCACCATTTTGGTTCCTACTGCAGTCATCTTGTTTCCACTGTGCATATGCTTACCTCTCCTTGCACCATCTTGGTTTCCACTATGCAGGCACCTAGCAAAGGAACTTCCTCACTCCTCCCCCCAATAATCCTGCGACTGGGGAGGTTGTCCTCCAGGGAGATCCTTCCTGCTTGCTTGGGGTTAAGTCCCTTCAGCAGAAGATGCGGTAGTCCCCAGGGGAGCTGTGAATGCTGTGGCTTCCTAGTGAATCAGCTTATGTTCAATTCAGCTCTCTAGTTTATTAAGTTTAATGCCCAATTCCATTTGCTCCCTTCTTTTATTAATAACTAGCTACCTACCTACACAAACAATATGACCGATCATTTCTTTATGCCCCAGTTTCTCAACCTTGGCACTATTGACATTTGGGACCAGATAGTTCTGAGGTGGTAGGGCATCCTGTACATTCCTGGCCTTCACCCACTAGATGCTAGTAGCACCCTCACAGGCAATTAGAGCCCTAAGAGGACTTTAGAGATGATCCCCTGTTTTTGAAGAAGAAAAAACAGGCCCAGAGAAGGGTATCAGTCCACCCTGCAATGCAGACAGGGCACCTGAATGGTTGTGACAGAATTCTGTGCAGCCCTAGTGCTTCGTGTTCTTCTCATTGCAGACACTTTTTACATACCTGCTTTGTTGGAGCAAAGTTGGAAGGTCATGTGGCCAGTGACGCACTCAAATAAAATGAGAGCGTTAAGATATCCTGTTTTCTGAACAATAAAGCAAATGCTACACACACCACACACACTCCCAGGAGAGCTACAAAGTTTTACAAGACTGAACTTCTACTACGCTCCGTGACTTCATCTTAGCCTACCATATGCTCCCTCATTCCATACCTTCACTGACCCTCTCAGACCCTCTGTTGTACCAAGTTCTTCCCACCACAGGGCCTTTGCACAGTTTGTTTTCTCTGCCAAGAATGACCTCTAACTGGCTTTCTACTTGGTTAACTTCTCTTCATCCTTTCTAACATGCCTTCCCCAGTAATTTATTCCAAAGCAAGTGCCTTCCATTGTGTTATATATTTAAAGACTTTTTAAAATATGGCTTATTACAATTTATAACTATCTCACTCATATGTTTGTGCAAAGGCTTCTTTTATTCCTTGGTTGTTCCCTGAAATTGTGAGCCCTGGGGTGAATGTCATGCCCCCAACATTTAGCCCACCATTAGTAAATACTTAATAGATATTTTCTTGATTTAAAAAATGAACTAATATGAAATGGAATGAAGGAAAAAATAATTGCATTTACATAAATTTACCTAGAAACTGGGCATGGCAGAGAGTTCTAACTTTATGGTTCTTCCTCTCTACGGGGAGGATCCTTTTATCTTCGCTTTCGGGCTGTGAATATTTTTTTCTAGGGGTATTAACCAAGGCCCTGTATTGTTCAAGATTTGGCCTAATAATATGTTGATCCTCACACACTCTCCAATAAAAAATGCCATCATATATACTTGCATTCATTGATTCATCCATTCATTTAGAAATTTTCTAGTAATTGCCTATTTTGTACCAGACACTATTCTGGGCATGGAGGAAATAGTACAGATAGATTCCATGCAGGTCCTCATAGAAAGGCAAGGGCATAATGACAACTAGCCAAGAGCAAGCATGGAGGAGCCCCAGGTTCTGGGGATGGGAACGGGTCCTAGAGGGATCTTGCCAGTCTGGTTAGGGAAAGCTTCTCAGAGGAATTCATGTTTAAACTAAGTCCCAAGAGACCAACATATGTTGGCCAAAGGTAGAAGCAGCAGGCCGTGTTAAAGCTAATGTAGTTCCATATCTTGGCTATTGTAAATAATGCTGCCATGAACATAGGGGAGCATATATCTTTTCCAATTAGAGATTTGTGTTTCTTCAGATAAATATTCAGATGTGAGGGTGCTGGGTCATAAGGCAGTTCTATTTTTAATTTTTTGAGGAACTTCCATACTGCTTTCTATAGTGGGTGCACCAATTTACAACAGTCCACGAGGGTCCTCTTTTCTCCACACCCTTACCAACACTTGTTGTATGTTGGTTTATAAGGAAGGAACCCATTTTAGAGTTGGTCAGGAAGCAGAGAACCAGGCTACAGCCCAGAGTGAGTGCCTGGGAGAACAAAAATCTGATAAACAGAGAATATAATTATCATGATGTTCGATACAGCTTCTTCTTTCCCAGGCCATCATTTCAGAAGCAGCAAGGCTGCCTTGAACATGAGACAAGGGGCATGTTGTCTAGAGATCCTGGGTATCTCGGCTTCACCAAGAAAAGACTGTGAACTTAAGATCTTGAGCAAGTGCTATTGTTCCTTCAGTTGCGGGGAGAGAGCACAACCTTGGAGACCTGGCTCTAAATCCCAGCTGTGTGTCGCTGAGCAGGCTTCTTTATCCCTCAAGCCTCTTTTCCTCAGCTATAAAGATAATAATAATAATAATAATAATAATAATAATAATAATAATAATACAAAGATTGTTCATAATGGCACCGGGCCAGTGCCTCTCCTGCATCAGTTCATGTTATTTCACCACCACAGAGCATTCACTTTATAGCCAAGTAAATGGAGGTGCCAAGGGTTAGCAATCTTGCCTGCACCCCAGAACTCATACATGGAGGTGCTGGGGTTCACCCCCACTATCTGACTCAGGAGCCTGAGCTGTTAACTCTACTTTACACATACTGCCATTTAGATTAAGAAGATTAAGGGGAATAATCCAGTCATGCAGCATGTCTGGCACAAATTCAATGAAATATAATATGGTTGGACAGCTGTGGGCTTTAATTCCAGTGTTATCTCTTACTGGCTGTGTGATTCCTTCAGTGAAACTTTGTCTGTCTGGGCCTCAACTTCCCCATCTGTGAAAGAAGAGCGAACTGAGATTCTCTGTTATCTGATGGACGCATTCGGTGACTCCATGCCTGCCACCCCCTTGGCATGACACCGGGGACCCAGTAAGTACACAACACAGGTCAACTGCCACATTGTTATATAGCAGGTGCCACATTAATGTGAGCTCTCTCACCTACTCTTCCTGGATTTCCTTCTTGGCACAAGGGACTTCATAAAGGGCAAAGCCCCTCATCTCTCTTATATACGGGAGGGACCAGAGTGTCTTCTATATGAGACAGTAATAGGAACCCAGGGCATGGGGAGCAGCATCTGAGCTGTTTCTCTCCAGCTAATGGCAGTGTGCCTCAGGACATGCGGATGCCCTTGGTTTGAAGTTCTTGTTGTTCTTTCCCCCAAACAAACGCCTTCCATGCCATGCCATCTTTCCTGCACAACACTTTAATTTACGTCTTTTAATAACTTTGGTTGCCATGGAAGCATTGGAATTCAGTTTTAAAATAGACAAACTAATTGTTTCAGTCAGTTTGGGTATTTGCTGTCAAGGAAACAGCCAGCTTTCCCCTACCACTGAGAGCCCACCTAATTGGATGTGTGAGGTGACAAAATGGCAGAGGGATCCTATTCACCCAACGGCCAGGTGGGGGAGGCACCACCAGGCACCCAAGGAAACCCATCAGTTCTGGCTATATGCCTAGGAAGGGGAAGGTCTGAACTAATGGAGGGACAAATTGGGGTGGAGAGGACCCCAGGGGACACAGGGCCTGAGGCAGGGTGGAGCAGAGCACAGGCGTGGGAAATTCTCACAGCCAGGCACAGTTCTTCTGACCTTGGATGGAGGCCCAGAGGCCCTCCACTGAGCTCTGAGGGATTCTGGAAAGACAGCAGCAACGACAAAATCAAAACACCTGGACTGGGGCTTGACACACACACCCCTCCCCCCCACCATGAGACTGAGGAGGAGGCATGGCTCTCATCCAATGACAAGTTTTTACTCACTTCCTCCTCTGTGTTGGGTATGTGCAAGGCTCTGGGATCCTAACTGATCCAGAGGGCCCATGGCATAGTTCATTTATTTAATCATTCAACAAATACTTATTGCATTTTTGTTAGATATATCAGTGAACATGCTACTTCTCTGTCCTTGAGGAGCTTATGTTCTAGCAGAGTAAATGGACAAGGAACCAGAAGAATAATGGATTACATGGGATGTTGACAGTTAATACATGGAAAGACCAGGTGGAACATAGAATGGAGGGTTGGAGTGCTGGGTGCAGCTTCAGTACTAATGGTTGGTCTGGGTTTTCCTCTGAGAAAGTGAGGTCTGAGCAAAGACTTGATAGAGGTGAGGGCATTCGCCAAGCAGGATCTTGGCGTTAAGTGTGATTAGACGTGCTTAAGGAGATCGAGTGAGAGTTCCGAGTTTTGTCACTTACTCCCCGGATGACCTCTGCCTGCGACTGTACCTCTGTATTCCTCAGTGTCTTCATCTCTATAATGGGGATGATAGTACTTTAAATGGTTAAGTGAGTTAATGTTTGTAAAGTGCCTGGCATATAGTGAGAGCTATGATGATGGTGATGAGGAAGAGAGAACTTATAAACCAATGAGGGCGAGAAGTGAGAGAGAAGCAGAAAGGCACTGACTCTTTGTAGGAAGATGCAGTAAGTGCTAGAATGTCGTCCACGATCCTGTGAAAGCACAACAGAGGATTCAATCCACCCCGTTAAAAAGGCTTTCCAGAAGTGATGGGAAGCGTTTGCAGTCATCCAGATGGGAAATGATGTTGGCTTGGGTTGTAGTCATGACAGTGGAGGTGTAGAGAAAACAGATGCCCACTGGGGATATTTCTTAAAAATATGCCACTACAGCCATGGCAGGGTGGCTGAGTTGGTTGGAGCGTCATTCCGTGCACCAAAAGGTTGTTGGTTCGATCCCCAGTCAGGGCACATACAAGAAGCAACCAATTGATGATTCTTACATCTCACTCTCTCTCTCTCTCTCCATCTATCAATAACTATATCCTTGGGTAAGGATTTTTTAAAAAATTTAAAAAATATGCCACCGCATCTGAATACCACCTCAGTGTTACATTTGTCCAGGTGTTTCTTATAAGAACAAACTAATTTTCTTTTAGTCTTTTATTGCACATATTTAAATTTTGGGGGGTAGACTGATATAGTCACATATAACAAAAACACTTAAAAATAATTTTAAAACATTTTAAGAGTAGACATCCAAGATAGATCTTATCTGTCAAAGCTGACTGAATTTATCTCTGAGCTTCCTGACAGCAAAGGCAACATGAGAGACCTATTGGGTCATGTAATCTATATTGCACAGAGGGAAGGAACACAAAGTATCTGTAGAAGGGAGCACTGCACAAGCCCTGAACTCTGAGTGGGAGCCAGTCACTTGCATCCATATTTAAGGGGCATGTTATAATAGAAAAGCAATGTCTTCAACAGAAAGGTTGTTTACATTGACATTTTTGCCCTCACCTGCTATAAATGCTGAGGTCATAGTGTTAAAGCTTAACCTAGTTGATGTAGTTCCATGGGGGGAGATAACATAATATGGTCCAGGTGCCTGTCTTTCTAACTTAATACAAACCTAGAGCTTGGAGAATACCAAGAAATGGATGACTCATATGCCCATTAGATTATCTATCTCAGATATTAGATTTCTCAGATGAGCTTCTGGAAATGGGAGCTGGATTTCAGTCAACTCATGGCTGGAGTCTAGTGAACGCCAGCCTCTGTGTCATTGTCTGAGAAAGGGAATGAACGTGCTTGAAATACCAGGGCTCAAGGAGTCAGCTTTTCCATTTTGAGCTGAGAATTTGGCAGCTTGATCTTTATTCTTACCGAACTGGAGAAAGGGCCACTCTGGTCCACTGAATAGAAAGCAGGTGTTGAAATTGCAAAAACCTGATCTAGACCCATTTCTGCCACTAACATGTTGCGTGACTAGGGGCAAGTTGCTGTACCTCTTGTAGAGTCCATGTCCTCATGTATAACACTGGGTAAGCCTGGGCATTGTATGGAGCCATTGGGAGGGTTAAATGATATAACAGGTGCCCAGGAGCTGAGACAGTGCTTAGGACAGAAGCATTTAATGCATTATAGATATTATAGATGTTGCTGTTTTAATTGTAAACTGAAAGCGATTTAACTGTTTTACTGAACCTTAAAATCAATCTCAGAATATTATAATAGCTCAATATGCAAAACAAACAAACAAACAAAAAACCCAACAGCAACAACAACAAAAAGCAAGAACTAATTCTGTATTTCTGAGATTTCTTGGGAAAGGGGGCCTGGAGGAGGGGATAGCATCACATACCACATTGAACTTCCTGTCTCAGTTCAGTTACCCTTGAAGCAGAGCTCCAGAGGAGATTCTTATAAAGAGATATATTGGGAGAGGTACTTTCTGGACAAGGGGAGTGAAAGAGAGATAAGGAAAATAAAAGCAAAGCAAGGTAGTGGACTCATCGACAATCTAGTCTCAGACTGATTTCACAGGAGACTGTAGAGCATGAATGTTACCACTCATCTGGTCCCATCTTGAGGCAAGGAGGCCAAGCTTTGTGTACCCCCGTGCCACTGGCTGAGGTTTGCCTCCCAGGGTTGGGGAGGGTAGACATAGACTCCCCAGCCAAGCGGTTTCCATTTGGAGAAGGAGGATGAGCGAGTTCCTGTCAGCCAACACTGCAGCATCTGGGCGCTGCTGCCCTAGCAGGGCTGGGCGGCCAGGGTGAGGTGTCAGCAGCATCCACCACTCTTCCTGAACATCACCTGTCAGTTCCCAGGCTCCTCTCCTTCTCATCAGCTGCCCAGGTCTCTCTCCTTGTTCTCTACAATCCTCCTCTGCAACCTACCTCGCTCCTTTTCTTTATGTAAGTCTCTTTCCCACCCCCCGTCCACCACTTAAACCTACCCACCCCCTGTTAACATAGAACACTTATTCCAATCTGCCTTCCTCCCTTTGCATCCTTATCCAGCCTCCTTTAAGGCTCTTAGATAGGGAAACTTTAATATTTCATATTTCTGTCATTAATATCTCATGGGAAGCATATGAGTAAGATCAATGTTATTTCAAAAATCAGTTTAGAATCTGTAAGAGCAAATGGGGAAATATATAGTAGCCACCTTCGTGGTTTGTACCACTTAAAGAAGAAACTTTTTGCTAGAAGGACAGGCTTCAGCACCTAGCAAAGCAACCACCCTCAGTGTAGGCCGCTCTCTTGGCTGAGATAAGGGAAACAAACCTTTTCACCTCTACTGCAGGTTTCTCAAACCACTATTTGGTTTGAAAGACACAACGGATGTCCCCCAACATTTTTTTCAGGCTGGTCATAGCTATATGTGAGACAGTCAATATATCATGCCCTTTATTGCAGTTGGTTTAACTCCTCTCTCTGAGCACACTCGTTTCACTCTGGAATGTTACAGGCTTGAGATTTGTAGCTCCAAATGTTTTTTTCATAGCTCCCCAGAAGGACAGGGATTTAGGATACAGCATTTGTGTATTAGAGAAAGGTTCTAACTATGCTACCTGAGAGGCAGGGACAGACTGACTCATGGCGTGTTTCTAAGAGATCCGGGGCACCTTTGGCTTTGACACAAAGCCAATCAAACATCTGATGCATCCTGGCCTAGAGAATGATCTTGGGGCCAGAGTCCATTGTCCTGTTTGACCTTCATAAGGAATGACGAAAATAATAGCCAACAGGGGTAGGTGCTGTTTTGGGCATCCATACGTTAAATTGCATTTCATCCTCTCCATAGTGTAAGTAGATTCTATTCTACACAATATTTTCAGCTAAATAAATCAAGGCACAGAGAGGTCATTCCACAGAGACATCTGCATGACTGTGCTTAAAGCTTGGCAAGAATTCTTTCAACAACATTATCTAAGCTCATAATCATACCTTTTTTAGGTCATCGTCGTCGGCAGCCATCCGTCTCGAGAGACGATGGTGTAGCTTCTTAAGAGTCTATCTGCACCGCCGAAAATGGCTGTGCAGTCCGACTCGGGAGTGACACGGTATCTGTCTCCTCCCGTGTTGAATCGACATCTTGCGATGACGCTGGAGTGTCCTCTCCAGTGAAGCTGAAGCTACAGAGCCTGGGCAGAGTGATATGGAGGGTCTGCTGTTGCCCATGCAGCAGACCCCCCCTCTCTTCGCAGCTGAAGGATCCAAGGGAAAGACGGAGTCAATACAGCTTGGCTTCAGGTGCGCCACAGGAGTTGCCGGTGTTGACTACAACGTCAAACCGCCTTAGGGACTCCGGCTCCGGATTTTCTGTCGGGGTTTACTCCCTTAGCCTTTCCCCTGAAGAGGTATGCCACAAGGCAGCGGAGGTTTTTTGGAGTCAGAGTTTTCCTTCTCTGATGTGCCCTGACTGGAAGATCGAACCAGCGACACTTAGCTCTCAGGCCGACGCTCAATCCACTGAGCCAAACCAGCCAGGGACCTTTTTTAGGTAGTTCATTGATTAGTACCTAAGCTTTCTCCCTGCTTTCCAGATTTTGTGGGTGGGGAGTGAAATTTATCTTCTTTTGTCACTGTGGTGCACTCCGAATCTAACACAATGATAGGTACATAGTAGATGCTCAACACATTCATTGATTCATGAATGAATGCATGTAATTGTGAATAAAAGGAGTGGAGGAGATGATAGAATATGTTTTCCAGACAGAGAGAATAGCATGTGCCAAGTTGGGGGACAGGGAGGAGGGAAAGGGAAAGAGAGAGAGCTCCCCAAACAACTGCATTTCTGCAGGGTTTATTTTAGTAGATGTGATTAAAGAGTTAGAGATTCTATTTCCTTCTCAGCCCCTTTGCCCCCTCATCCCAACCTCCCTGCTGGCCTCACACAGCCAGCTCCTCATCCGTATGCTTCCCAGGCCACCCCTCCAGTCCAGCAATCCATTTCTGTCCTTTTAAGAAGTTAATAGGACAAAAACAAATGACCGCTCTCCAGCAAGTCATGCAGGGTTCCTGGGGACCTAGCGGTCAGCTCTGAGAAGGACATGAGAGGTGTGGGCAGTGCCAGGAATGCCAAATCAACCTCCTCTCCCTGGAAGAAATCACAACCAGCAGCAGCACCTCCAGGAAGCTGCAGGGCCCCTCTCCAGGCCCCTCGGGCCCCAAACCCCCAAAGCTAAACCTGTACAGTTCAAATTACCTCAGGAAATGAAAGAAAGAGACATCTTTCCCCAGGACGGTAGGCCAGTGCTGCGGTTCTGTTGGGAGGCATGTGAGATACAGAGAGGCTGTTCTTTAGTGATCACTGCCTTTGGCTGCAGAAATACCTGCCTTTTCTCCTTTATTCCAGATAACAAGCTTTTCTTTTGTCTACTGTGTCTGGTGCCACAAGACCCTGAGACACACAGTGATTAATTTTCATATCCTGGCATCCCCTCAGTCACATTTGCCTCCTTTGACTCTCTCAATCTACTACCTTCAGATGGCTGTATATACATGGGGCTATTTTTCACATCTGCCCTCACCTCTCCCTTCTCATTGTTTTAGGCAGGATCCTAATTATTGCTCTTCTGAACAGTTTTAGGCTCTGGCAATCTGATTCTCTCACCTCTGGGGTCCTCATTTAGAATTCACCTTATATTCTGCAACAGGAATGACTTTCCAGAGCTGAACTATGATGGCTTGTGACCTAAAAGTGAATCGTCACTCTTAGCATGGTACTCAAGGCCCTCCACAGTCTGACCTCAATTTATTTGCTCAGATGACTTGTTCCTAATTACCCTTCTTACCTGTGCAGCCTAATATGGTAACCATTAGCCACAGGTGGCCACTCATTATATTTAAATTAATTAAAATTAAATAAAATTAGAAACTCAGTTTCTCAGTCATTACAGCCCCATTCGAAGTATTCAATGGCCACATGGAGCTAATGGCTACCATATAGGACCATAGGATATAGGACATTTCCATCACCACAGAAATTTTTGTTGGGTAGTGCTGTTTTTCACAACATAAGCTCAATCCAAATGAGACATTTTTTACATCCTTTGTTCATATCCTCAGCTTTCCTACCTTAATGGTTTGCTCATGGTCTCCCCTCTACTGGAAATGCCCTCCCTCCATCATCAAACATGTTTGATTCTTCAAGTTTCTTTTAGGAAGGCCCTTCCTTCTTTACCTAGAAATTACTTGTTCTACCTTTAAACTCTCATACCCCTAGTATTTCTGAGAGTTCTCGTAACTTCCCATCGTTAGTCAGAGTTATATATGTCATAGTACCTATAACATGTGCCGGGCTCAGTGGATGTTTGTTGAATGAATGAGTAATGTTCTCTCTGTTGCATTATAAGCTCTAAATACTGACAAATGCACATTGTTGTTCACCTACCATGAGTCAGGCATCATTCTAGGAAATCTATTTATAGTATATCTAACCCTTACAACAGAAGCAGTAAGAATTAATATCCCTACTATACAGGTGAGTAAGCTGAGGCTAGGATATTCAGCACCCTACCTCAAGGCCCACAGTTGACAAATAGCAGAGTGAGAGTTTGAACTTAAGTCTGAAATACCCGAGCCCCTGTTGTTCTGCAGAGTAATGCTGTGCTGCCTTTCCTTGAAGCAAGTTTCCTTCACTTTATTGTAGGAGAAAAAAAGTCTTCATAAAATCTCTCTCCCACTTCTGCCCACCCTCTTCCCCTCTACCCCAAGCCCAAGGGGTGGCATGCAGTTGTCACTCTTTAAAGGCTGAATGGCAAACTTATAAGTCACAAAGAGACCCCCAGGACCTAGTGATTGCCTGCAGGCTCTGCCCATATGGACTCCTAAGTTTGTCCAGCCAATGCTATTGTTAATCTTGCCCTTGGCTGTTAGAGTGCTCATTCAGGTAAATCATTCTGAACCACCCCCCCTCAACATACACATGTGTACCCCTTGCCAGCACCCCCATGGTTGGATTTTGGACCTCTGGCCTTCTCTTGGACTTGCCTGAACTGACTGACTTCCTGTATCATGGGTGTGTGTATATAGCATGTATATTTGGTGGGGGTGGGGGTATGCCCTTTACTGGAAAATGTAAACAAACCCCATCTAATTTTACCTAAGTAGATCTTCCCTATCAATACATGACATCATAATCTCCACTCCACACCTTTTTTCTTATTATTTTTTGATGCCTTTTATTCCTCCCGCTGCCCTTATCATGATCCAGCATTGCTCTGAGAAGCCACTCCAGCCTATTCTGCTCTCCTGGTGTCTCTGCAGCATTCAGAACCTGTATCACACAAAGACATGGTTGGTCAGGTGCTCATTTGCATAAGGGGGCATTTATTAGACACACCATATGCTCCTCTGTCTCTTCTAGTCCCTGAAACAACCCAAGCTCATTTGGACCGAGCTGGATGAAAAACAGATAGAAAGGAGGAGGGGATGAGCAGACTAAAATACTTTCTATTTCAACAGTGGAAGTGTATCCACCCCCATTTTACCTGCAAGACTGCAAAGTCTCAAAAAAGTAAAGGCAATTGTTTCAAGTCACCTTCTAATGGTAAAACTTGTACTCAAACTCAGGTGTCTGACTTCATTTAATCATGTTGTCTCCCTTCATCCCCTCCCCCAAAATCTACTACCTATCAGATCTAGGCCAACTTTGACCTTGTTTTATCTCCCAGGAAGGATGCGCCTTCTTGAATTCACTAGTCCTCATTGCCAGGGACCATAGAAAAGCAAATTTGGGGGCCTTGGGTAGTATAAGCCGCTGACGTGCCCCCCAGAACTGGCACTCTCTGCCTTTGCTGGAGGAAGCTGGTGAAGGCATGTTACATGCTAAGCCAGGCATATGTCACCTTCGGGCAAAAGATGAGCTAATAGAATTGAGATGAATGTAATTGGCAGAAGGTCAGCAAGGGAGCCACATGCGTCTGGAGCTTCCCGAAAAGGCCAGTGTGTTTCCTGCTCCCCTGTCTTGCGATTAGTATGCAGGTAAGGCAGATGGGCCTCTGCAGAGTAATTGGATCATTCAGAGATCGGCAATGCCTGGTGTATGTACAAAGCTTCAACAGTGATTAGATCCTGCCCGCTCATCTCGGCAAGCCTTGAAATTCTTCCTACTGTGAAAAACTAATTTTCTGTGGGAATTTATTAAATAAGAAATCTGCATGCCACTTTACCTTGTAAGCCAGGCCAGCAGAATACAAAGATTCCCCTCGACTTTGATGCGTGTTTCTAGCAGAGGCCTCTCCATCACTTGGGGAGAGATGCTTAGAAGTTAGTTCTGTTTTGGGGCATGTGTATTTGTTACTGTGTTCTCAGGGCAGGAAATATGGGAAATCCCCTAGCTAAAAGCTTATGATGGGAGAAAATGATGAAAGCAAATGGAGTGTGGGGTGGGGTGAGGATGGGTGTGAAAGGCCAAGCCTTGGGTTCAGGCCATGGAATGTCCTCTGTCCTGCTATGAACTGAATTGTGTCCCCCACCCCCAAAATCATACATTGAAGTTCTAACACCAGCATGTCAGAATGTAACTGTTTTTGGAGATGAGGTTGTTTAAGGGATAATGAAGTTAAAGTAAGGCCATTAGGGTGACCCTAATCCAATATGACTGTGTCCTTTTAAGAAGAGGAGACTATGACACAGACACACACAGAGGGACGACCATGTGAAGACACAGGGAGAAGACAGCCCTCTGCAAGCCAAGGAGAGAGGCCTCAGAAGGAACCAACCCTGCTGGCACTTGGATCTCAGACGTCTAGCCTCCAGAACTGTGAGAGAATCAATGTCTGTTGTCTAAGCCCTGGTGTCTGTGCGGTACTTTGTTATGGTGATCCCAGAAAACAAATACATGCCCGAAATGCCCCTTTCAGAAGGCTTCCTAATTTCCCTGCTTGAAATTAATCACTTTTCCTCTGAATCAAAGATAAATAGGCAAACCACCAGAGTCTAGGAGAGAGCCAAGGAACAGATCCTTCTCTCCCTCAGAAGGAACCAGCCCTGTTGACATCTTAATCTTAGGCATCTAAGCTCCAGAGCTGTGAAATGATAATTCCTGTTGTTTAAGTCATCCAGCTTTGTCACGGCAGTCCTAGGAAACTAATATAAGGATGAAAGTTCTTTTTCATGGACTGGGAGTGTGGACGCCTGGGTTCTGGTTTGCGCCTCACCTCTGAGGTGGGCATGTGTGGCAGGCTGGGTTTTTGAGGAAGCAGGCTCTCCTGAGTAACCTCTTGGTTAGTGTATACAAGAGTTTCTGAGGAAGGTCTCTTGAGTTCACAGCTGCATGAGGGAAGACAACAAAACAGGACTTAGGCAGAGGGAGAAGTGGAGCTAAAATGTCATCTCAACAGAGGCCTACGCTGAGCCCAGGGAGAGTCTGGAAGATTGAATGGCCATTCAGAATCACTCCATATGGGGGCTGGGGGATTGGGTCTTTATACCTGAGTTGGCCAGGAAGAAGGCACAGGTGTCAAAGAGGAAGCTCACTTCAGCTGAGGTAATCCTGAGAAGGCTGAGGAAGGAGGACCATCTGCTGCGTGCACTCCCAGGGCCCAGGGAACAAATCCTTGATTCTTGGAGGGGGTCCAGTGGCTCACTACAGCACCCACCACAAGGCCTGGCGTTGGCCAGATCTCTAGAAGAGAAAATGCTTTGTCCGCTACAATTGGGAAATCTTGATAGGTATTCAGGAGGACTCGTTGTCTAATGATATACTGCCCAAAGGATGATTTCCTATTTTGAGAGTTATTTGAGTCACTTGGGAAGGATCGGAGTTGCACCATTTTGGAGTATTGGAATGGAAGTCTTCCCAGGGGCATTAGGAAGGTGAGTGGGACTGGGAGATGCATGCATTTGGTGGATTGTTTTTATAATCCCTCAAAACCTGGAAATTTAGCAGATTATGTACCTATGGTGGCTTCAGAGTGACATGAACAGACCCAGTGATTTCTGTGAGAATACATCAGACAATTGAAAGAGGATGAGATTTGGAATTGAGACACTGGGTTTCCCATCTTGCCTGACACAATGTGCATGACCTTGAGCCAAGATCTTCCAAATTAAGTCTCTTCATCTTCCTGTCAGGAGAAGAGATTGAATGGGACAGTCTTCTGTCTATCTGTCTGAAGCAGTTCTCATAGAGCCACACTGCTTTCCCTCAGAGCACACCAAACATTTGCGATTATATAATAATTTGTGTAACCATGTGGTCCACTTTGTCTCCTTCCGTGGGCTAGAACTTATGAAGAATCAGAACGCACCCTGTTCATGCTGCGTGATTCTGAACCACACACGTGTCGAGCACATGAGGACTCCTTTGAGTCTTATAGCAAACCCAACAGGTGGAACTCATTACACTTGGGGAAATGGCATGAGGCCATACCCAGTAAATGGTTAACTTAGATCTGAGCTCAGGAGGACTTATTCTTAGTTACTACATGATATTTCCTCCTAGGACCCCAAATCATGGCATAACATTGCAGAATTTTAGTTTCAATTTGGTGCATATATGAATGCAAACTGGTGGGACCCTTCCTTCAAAAAAATCTCATAGAGATGCTCAATATTATGTAGATAAAAGGAGAGCTGATCTGTCTGTGGAAAGGGGGAGCCCCATGCATCCTCTTTCCTCCAAGAGAAAGGATTTTTCTCCTGCTTATTACATGAGTGAAATTCCCAGGGAGCTCAGTTCTGCAACCCCCTCCCCCACTCCAGGCATCTCTGCCATCTGAGGTCTGTTTAGCAGTTCAGTTGCTGGAGGGTGGCTGCTTAGAGTGACTCATTCACCAAGCATGGGATAAAAGTGGGAGAAAATCCAGCCCTGGTAAGATGTCAGAGCACTGAAATCATCTGTGACAAGTTTTTATCCCCCCAAAATCCTCCGAAAAGCAACCTGACCACAGGGGTTCATGAAGCCCTTTCTGCCAGCAATCTGGAAAGGGCACCCAAGGCACTCAGAATTAGAGGGAAGTGGCATTGGTGGAGACCTCTATACAGCCCGGACATTAATAATCTCCAGGGACAAGTTCCACTAAGCACCACATGGAGTGGGTCACAGTTTCCGCTACTCGGCTACAGAGCACCTCCCAACACAATGAGGCATGGTCTAGGAGGAGTCAACGTCTTCTTGACTGGAAGTCATCCATCTTCAGCTCAGAACAATTTGTCCATCCCTCTGCCTTCACGCAGAGGAACGTTTTGACAATGGCAGCTATGAGAGAGTCTTTCTGAACAGAAGGAGGGGAGGTTCAGGGTGCCTGGAGGCCAATTAAAGGACTGAAGAAGATGACAACCCTGAGTTAGAGCTGGGCTAACGCGGGAAGGAAAGGAGCAGTCCAGGGCACCTTGTGGTCAGAGGAGAGGGACCGCCAGCCTATGAGTTTGTGTCTCCATCAGTGCCCTGCTCCTGTCCTCACTGTTGGGGTGCACAGTGACCCCTCTTTCAGCTAGCAGCATCTATACTCTGCCTCACAATTTCTTCCTTCCTTCCTTCCCCCCTTCTTTCCTTCCTTCCCTCCTTTCTCTCTCTCTTTTCTTTTCTTTTCTTTCTCACCCCTCTTTAGAGCCATTTGAGTTCCTCTGTGAGCAGAGGAGGCTGTAGGTGCAGGCACATTAACTCCCTCTGGAAGGGCTCCCTTTCCCATGACAGATGGGTGCCCTGTCCTTTGGGTGGGATAACTCTGACCTTGGCTCCCAGGGTTCCCCAGGGGCATCAGGCACCAATTGCCCTCAGTGGTAATCTGCCTAATAATGTAAGTCATGTCTCTTTTCCCACCTCCTGTACCTGTAATCACCTCCTAAACAAACTACCGTGCTTATATATTTGACTCAGCGTTTACTTTGAAAAGAACAGAAACTGAAAAGCCCATCATTTGATTGACTCTGTTAGTGTTCAGGTAGTTGGCAGAAAGGGGTCTTATCATTTGGACTGGATGGAGCCACCCTGTTCTCTAAGGCCTCACACTTGGACTCCACTATCTGTTAGCACCCCCTACAACTACTTTCATCCTCTGTTTTGACTCAAGAGTTATCACTGATGAGGATTTCTGTTGGATACTTGCGGAAGATCTGAGGCGCTCAAGTTCCCGTTTCCCTTATCTTGTGCCACAGTCATATCTTCAGAGACCTCTGCGTTTTGATAAGCACGGCTTCCCTGGGGCACCATCTAAGTCTCTTACTCTCCAGCCCCACAGCACTGAACATGTGTTTATTTTCTGCCCTAAAAGGTCAGACAGCAGAGGAGCTGGTGCTTCTAGAGCTTTCAATACATCAGTCCCTGAACTGTGTGCTTAATCCCATTTAGGTTTTCTGAGGAAGGTGCAGAGGCATCCTTATGGGGAGAGGCTTGAATGCAAGGGGACCCTCTAAAATAAGGGCCCACCTACTCCTCCATCCTCACCTCCCCAATCAGGTGCTACCTAGAGTAGAGATTGGTGGGAGGAACAAGCATTTTAGGGTGAGAGCTCCAGACCCATCTCTGCCATTTGCTGACTTTGTGGCTTTGGCTAAGTTATTTAGCCTCAGTTTTCTCATTTATGTAATGGGTGTGCTGACAATGACCTCTAAGGCTGTTATAGTGATTAAATGAGGCAAGGCACTTCAGTTTCCTAGAGCAGTGCTTAGCCCATAGTAAGTGCACAATCAACATTAGCCATTGATTTCTCTTTGTGCCCCATTGAAGCACGTGCATTTCACCCCTCCTGAGGAGGAATCAACTAGATGTGAGCTTTGCACTAATCATATTTGGAGTCTACCCTGAGAATAGTGTGGTTTGTGGACATTTTGGAAACACCACTGATTCTCTAGCTCCTCCTATCTTACCCCAGTTCCCTCCACTGCACAAATTTTCAGTAGGAAGATTCACCACAAGTTGAAGGATTTTCATGACAAAGTCATTTTCTGCTTGTGACCTCTTGTTTTTGTACCGGAACTTAGTAGGTATCTGGCAACACATCAGCCACAACCCAGATAAAAGTATAATTATTTCTTATTTGCTTGCTGGAGTTTTCAAATCAGTGCAGTAATTTAAGCATGACTCTTGGAAGGCTTATAAAAAGATGTCACAATTAGTTTTATCTCCTTTGTTAAGGAAAAATAATTACAGTGAACTAATTGGAGGCGGCAGAGTTGACATGAGATTAGACCTGGCTTGGCAATGAAAGTGAAGTTGTGAGGAAAAAGTTTAATGAAGGTGCTTGTCCTGTTCTGGCCTCAGAACTCAGAGACAGAGGGGAGGCAGGACACTGGCTCAGTGGCCAGCTTCGTAAAGGAATTAAATAACTCAGGAAAAGCACTTTAAGACCCAAGTGTAAGTTCAGACGCTAGCGCTGCCACACGTGTGACCTTAGATAAGTCCCTCAACATTTCTGAGCTACATTTAGTAGCTATGTGTTGGATTCTCTTTCCTTGTCTAGACATGAGCTTCATGGGGGTACTATTAGGAGGAGTGACCCAGCTTAATAAATAGAAAGGCACACACATGCTCATCATCTTGTGTATCCCAGTTATTTATTTACTGCTTCCTTCAGCCCATGTATGAGGTTGTTTGAACTTATGCAGGTATATGATCAGGTCCTTGCTCAAGAGTTACCTGACTGTTCTCATAACTCGGCCAGAATTCTAAGGATTCTGCATCTGACCTTTACTGATGGCCCAATGAAGGATAAAAACAACATCTAACATTGTGTTAGCACCTACCATGCTGAGCACTTTGAGTGTGTTAACTCTTTTTACACCAAAGCTAAGAGGTGGACAAGGTAGATACTGTCATTCCTCCCAGTCAACTCCTGAAGAAATCAAGATTAGGAGATGACAAGGTACTTAGTTGTTCCTTGCAACTGACCTTGTGTTGGCAGGGTCAGGGTTCAAAGCCATGTGTGTATGACTGACAGGTAGAGGCATTAACTCTCGGTTTTAATGAGATCCCTGTTATCTTCTCATCTGGTGGTGGTAGCCAGGACAAAAGGAAGTCATGGACCTGAAACATCCAAGAAGAACGTGGGAAGCTATCTTCATTCTGCATTAGCAGTGCCTAGAAGATGTCTCCCCGTGTGTATTAGTTAACCACTCTTGTAACAAATTATCTCAACATTTGGTGGCTTAAAACAACATGTTTTTTGTCCTAGATTTTTTGTGGGTCAGGAATCAGGTAGTGGTTTCGCTGCATGCCCCTGGCTTGAGGTTTCTCACAAGGCTGCAGGCAAGCTGTCAGGCAGGGCCGAAGTCTCATCTGAAGGCTGGACTGCAGCAGGAGGGTCCACGTCCAGGTTCAGAAATGTATTGGCCTGGTCAAAAAGTTCATTTGTTTTCTTCTGTACCATCTATGGCTCTAGTAGCACTTAGTTATCATTAACTTTATTGGAAACAATTTTGTTAGATTGTATTGTGACGGTTGTCATATCAGCGTGCATTTAAAAACAACTTATCAAAATTAGTGGTTTTTTGTGTAGCCATTTTAATATTAGAGATGGAAGAAAATATGCAACATTTTTGGTATATTATGCTTTATTAATTCAAGAAAGGGAAAAATCGCAACTGAAACACAAGACAAGGATTGTACAGCATAGGGAGAAGGTGCTGTGACTGATCAAATGTGTCAGAAGTGGTTTGTGAAGTTTTGTGCAGGAAATTTCTCACTGGACGATGCTCCAAGGTTGGGTAGACCACTTGAAGTTGATAACAATCAAATCGAGACATTATTTGAGAACAATCAACATTCTACCGTGTGGGTGAGAACTGATATACTCAAAATATCCAAATCAATAAATTTATTGGTGAAAATGAAAAATGTGTCTTTTATTTTGTGGAGAAAACCACATGGACTTTTTGGCCAACCTAATAACTGTTGGCAGACCTCAGAAGATCTGCCTCTAAGCTCACTCATGTAGTTGATGGTCAGCCAGCCTCATGATGTGGACCTCTCTATATATAGCCTGCTTGAGTGTCCCCACAATAAGGCAGCTGGTGCTGAGAGAGAGAGAGAGAGAACCAGAGGGTTCCCAAGTTGGAAGCCACAGTCTTTTTAAAACCTAATATTGGAAGTAACATGCCATCACTTTTGCTGTATTCTATTCAGTTTTAAAGATTTTATTTATTTATTTTCAGAGAGATGGGGAAGGAGGGAGAAAGAGAGAGAGAAAAACATTGATGTGTGAGAGAAACATCAATTGGTTGCCTCTCCCGTGCCCCCAACTGGGGTCCTGGCCTGCAATCCAGGCACGTGCCCTGATTGGAATAGAACCAGCGATGTTTTGGTTCATAGGCTGGCACTCAGTCCACTGAGCCACTCCAGCCAGAGCTTCTATTCCATTTTAGTGAGTCATTAGGGTTGAGTGCACACTTCAGGGGAGGGGATTACTCAAGAACATGAACCCCAGGATGTGGGGATCATTGAGAGCTTTCTTGGAGGCTTGCATAGCACTACTTTTTCTTGCCCACTCTCTTTCTTTTTTCTTAAGTGTCTAGAATGGAAATAGATCATTTTATTGCATCCTCTATGAGTTCACAGATCCTAATGGGGCAAGATCATCACTGATTTGGCTCGTACTTTTCATTTCTGTCCATTTGCTTCCACATAGTTTGGACAGAGCCAAGATGACTCACCCAGCTGTTGAGTTCTTTTCATGTTTTGGGATGCTGGAGCAGGGTGAAACCATCCAGGGACTAAAATACCACTCAGTGCTTGTACGTAGTGATGTCCATCTATTCAGGCAACGAAGAACTGAAGGTGTACTTGTTCCTTAGGTGTGAGAAGAGAGAGTACAGAAGATCAACAAGGTCTCCTGCCTGCACGGAGCTCACGTTCTAGTGGGGACAACTGACAATAAAAACATAAATAAATAAGCAACGTGTATAATTTTGGATTGCACTAAGTGCCAAAAAAGAAATAAATAGGATATGGTAGAGAATAACAGAGAATAACTTTTTGTAGGTGATCAGAGAAACTTTAGGAAGATAACAAATACATGTTACTGTCTGCCCCACGCCCCCAAATTGTCATACTTAAATCCACAATGACCACATTGGAAACGATGCTGCTTAGAGTTGCTCAGTACACCACCCTGTGGTTGCACATAGCATGCCTGGCAGGAGTTGTCTGACTTATCTCACCAGCCTTCAAAGTGCTGACAATGCCTGTCCCATGGTAGATGTGAGATTAGATTGTGCAGGTCTCTTCAGACCATGTTAAGGTTTTACACTCTATCTCAAGTACGCATGGAAGGCATTGGGCAGGTGGAAGCAGGAAACGGTGTCTAATAATCTGTACTCTGTCTGAGCTGGCTCTCTGATCATTGGGCAATCAGCACAGGTGAAAGGACTACTTTTTCTTCATCACCATAGAAGGACAGGTGACTTTATCACTAACAGCCCTGATCATTCCTAATTCCCCTTTAGCTTGTCAGGGGATGTTGTTTTCTTAGTTCCTATGTTCCTGGCTCATGTTCTCTCTCATTTCCTTCCCTTCCTCCTTTCCCCAGCTCTTCACCCATAAGAGTAAGCTCCGAGCAAAGTCTTAGGGGAGAGGCCTCTACCTGATCATGACTTCTATCTAAATTAGACTGTTTACCATCAGCCTTATGCTTTTGTAGGGGCCTGGAGTGCCCACCCCTAGCATTTTCCCTTTATAACTCAGAAGGGCTGAATTCCCCACTGCATCCGACCTCAGAACTAATATCTGAGGAAACAAAAGGATGATCTCCCATGAGGAAGAGGTAATTCTCATTTTCCCATCTCGTAAGCTCCACATGTGGTCGTCAGGTGAGAAAGCTGCCAGGTCAGCACAAGCCTTCCATGCTAAGCTGCTTATCACTGCCTCCACTGGGACGCTGCTTCATTAGCTTAACTTCTGCAAGGCACAACTTCTGGTCTGAGCTGGGAGAGAATGGGAAATGACAGCCTCTTGGTCAAGAGAGAAAGCCCACTGATTGAGGGAAGAAGGCCTAACATCCCCTGGGTAACTTCTGCCTGGCAGCAGAATTCCACAGTTGCTGGTAGGATGTGAGGGGGTCCAAGGTAACCTTGGATGGTGCTGGGCACATATAGGTGCGTCCTGCTGAGAAACAGTGTCAGTGCAGAGATGATCATGCCCTGCTCCGTGCTGCCTTCACCTCTCAGCTGGATACCTGCCCTAACCTTCCTGTTCCTTTCCTATCTGATCCCTCAAATGTACTTTCTAATCTATTTTGAAAGAGTAACCAGAAAGATTTGGAGTGGCACTTCCCTATTTAAAATGACTTCCCACTGTATGGTCCAGACCTTGGCTCTCTCCAACTTCACCTTCCCCCACCTCCCCCCACCTCCCCTCTCTTCCTCTCTTCCTCTCTTCCTCTCTCTCTCTCTCTCTCTCTCTCTCTCTCTCTCTCTCTCTCTCTCTCTCTCTCTCTCTCTCTCTCTTTCTCTCTTCCAGCTGTACTAACATTTTCTCAATTGCATGGATAGGTCCGTCTTCATTGCATTATCTCTTCTTCCTGCCTGTGACACTCTCCCACCTCACAGATTCTCCTCCTCGGGCTCCAGAGCTCAGCATGACCAATAACCTTCAAGGACACCCTCCGTGGCCAGGTCAAATCCTGCATTGTTCGCACTCAGGCCAGCCAGCAGCAGCCTACAGTTCTCTGTATCTCTTATCACAATAGAAATTGTACCCTTTTTCTCCAACACTGCGCCATGGGAAACTCGAATCAGAGATTACGCTCACCTAGTCCCACACAGAATATTGCCAGGAAATAGGTGGTCATTTGGAGCCGGTTAAATGAATGAACATGCCATGTGCATTTCCCACCTCAACTAAGATTAATGTCGTCAGTTAGTTATGGGAGAAACTCCCAGAAACCCAGTTCTTGCCGAATTAAAGATCTGCGAGTCTCCTAAACATGCGAACAGGATTTACTGTTGATCCGTTCACATAGAAGAGAACAGGCCTTGCTGAGTTGGGGGAGAGAGGCAAGGACAAGGGTGGCAAGGGCAGGGGTGGCAAGAACGAGAGCCTGGGTAGCCTGAGACCTGGCAGCCAGAGAGAAGAATCCATTGTTCTGAGGACTTATAGAGCTGGTGGGTGGGATGGAGGTGAAGAAGTTATGTATTGATTGACAGGTAAAGGTAGTGCTAGCTTTCCAGGACCTTGAGTGAATACCCAAAGGTGTTAATGGGCTTCTTCCTTTAGGCCCTGTGGGCCCTTTCCAGCCTTTCAGGCCTTGGGATGAAAACAGAGTTTCAAAGACTTTCTTTCCCAGATAATGGAAAAGATACAAAGAAGTTCCTAAGGACTTCTGAGTCAGTGGGTGGGACATGTGTCCCTCCTCCTCCCTGCCTTGGTTTGCTCTTGCTCAGACTCCCAGGAATGCTGCTTCCACAGGTGCCCAAAGCAGGTGGGAACTCCAGGCACAGCAAAGAGTGGGTGCAAGAACCTGGGCACCTCATCCCCAATGCCAGAGAGCTGGGGCAGTTTTAACCTATTGCTTCTCACCTGATACCTATAGGGAGCTGGAAAATTAGTTGAGATGTTCATACTTACTATCTGAATATGTAGAAATAATACAGAATTGCTGACACTTTCATGAAATTTGGTTAATGCCTGTTGGCCTGGTTTAATTATTAAAACCCCTCTAAAATATCCCAGATTGGACAATAAATTATGTGGTCACCTTAATGAAAGCCCAAAGCAAAGATCACAGCTTTTCTTAATTGAGATGAAATCCACATAATATAAAATTAACTTTTAAAGCATGCAATTCAGTAGTATTTAACACATTCACAATCTTGTGCAACCACCATCTTTATCTAGTTCCAAAACATTTCATCACCCCAAAGGGAAACCCTATACCCTCTAAAGACTTACTCCCTATTTTCCCCTCCCCCAGCTCCTGTCAGTCACTAATCAATATCTGTCTCTACAGATTTGCTTACTCTGGATATTTCATACAAATGGAATCATACCAAAATATTTTTCCTTTGTGTCTGGCTTTTTTCACTGAGCATCATGTTCTCAAGTTTCATCCACGTTGTAGCACTTTATCCTTTTTCATGGAGACATAATATTCCACTGTATGGATGGGCCACATTTTATTTATCCATTCAGCAACTGATGAATGCTTGAGCTATTTCTACTCTTTGGCTGTTATGAAGAGCGTTGCTATGAATGTTTGTGCACAGTATTTGTTCTGAGCCCAGGTTTTTAATTCTTTGGAGTATTGCTGGGTAATAAGATAACTCTTTACATTTTTGAAGAACCAATCACAGGTGTTTGAGTGTTGCCCTGCTGGCTTGATCTGTTCTCTTGTCCTATCACCGTGGCCAAACAGGTAGCTCTGTGCCCGGCCCTGGGAAGGAATATTGTCAGAGAAGGAGGCCAGCCTGGAGATCCAAGGTGAATGCTTAGGTGAGTTCCTGATCCTTGAGACAGCAGACCTTTGCTGGATAGTTAGGTCAGTATGGGATCAGCAATAAATAATGCTCTTTAGGAGGGCTTAGGTTGAAAACTCCTGCTACACATTGACATTTTCAAAACTGATTGAAAGGGGAAAATATAGGTTCACAATGAACTTAGAGGAAAAGCGCAAATATTTCCTGCCTAATGCAGTTGTATGTCCATATTTGTAATGGTGGCGTGTGAATATGTACAGTGTAAGAAGGGATCTTTTCTCTTTTTCCCTTTGTGATGTTGAGCAGGAGACGTTATGGAGAATGGGAATCATTGGTTCCCATTCATGTCCATCTATGATGTGAGAGCAGAAATTGAACTTTCACCCCTCCAAATTCCATGCAATTCCTTAAATATTGCTGAGCACCTGTTAGGATACAGGTATCATGCTGTGCCTCTCAGAGAGTAGAAATAGCACACTAAGCAGTGGGGTTTGAGGGGCGACTGAGAAGCAGGCACTCTGGTTCTGTTCCAGTTCTCAGTGGACTTTCTGGTAGTTCCTGATGTGACAAGGACCTTTCTCTGTCTCATCCACTCTCTCTAGAAGAATATCTTTCTTTACTGACTCAAATGTTCAGATCCTGTGCCCTTAAAGCAAAAATCCCTTGTTGAGGGACAGGAGAGAAGAGAAGAGGAAGGGAAGGGAAGGGAAGAGAAGAGGGTAAAGAGAGCGTTAGAGAGGAAAAGAATCTTATGTGACATAGAAAGACCAATGAGGCATCAACATAAAATTGATTTTGACATGGAGCCAATCATTGATATTGATGAGGCTATTGATAGCAGCAACTATGTCTGTTGCTGTTATTTGGGGTAATGAAGGGGATCAGAAAAATGGGAAAAGAATAGAAGGAAGGAAACAAAGAGAAACAGGAGGTGGTAGGACCCAGTTAAGGAGAGACCTTACCCATTCCTTGGAGCAAAGAGAATGCACTGGAAGTTTCTTCCTGGCTCAGGATAGAACAGTCTCCACCCACCAGACCCAACAAGTGCTTCTGAGAGTACACCCACTCTTCTTGCTGGACACTTGACTCAAGTGAGAGGTGTTCACCTTGCAGAGTCCCCAGCCCATTGTGGCAGGAATCTGTGACTGGCTTAGGCCATTTCTTCCCATTCCTATCAATAATCACCCCACCCCTATGTAATTTGTTAATCTGTTAAGAACTCTTCTTACCCAAATTTCTCTAAACTCCTCCAACCCCATAGTGTATTCAAATGGAAATAAATGAGTTTAATTACTTAAAGTAAATTTGGAATTCAGGGGTGATTACGCTTCCTTCTGCATGTGAGCCCAGCCACAGAAGGAAGTGTAAAATAGTCAAGCCTTTGAGAGATGGCAGCCACTGAGCTTGGCAGACAGGGACGTGTTGCCTCCTTTCCTGGATGCACTCCTGAGTTTGGTGGAAGAGATCAGCTCTCCTTTCTTCACTGGTTCTAGCAGGGGAGTGGAGACAGAGATGGACTCAGTCAGCACTCTCCCCTCGCCCCTTCCCAGAGGCCCCCCGGGAGGCCTGGGATGGTTTCCACATTAACCCCTCTGGCTGCTTGCTGGAGCAGCTGATCATTTCACTCTGTATCCAGTGATGCAGAGGAGCAATCAGAAAATCTGTGACCAGAGGGGGAATGGTTGCTAATGTCGCAGCAATGGGGCAGTTTAGATGAGACTACCAGGGAAGGGAAATTTACAATTTAAATAAGAAAAATAATGAACCCTAAATTAATGAAAAGGGAGAGGAAGAATGCTATGGCTGTGGTGAGGGAGGGAGGTCCTCCTCCCTGAACTTCCTCTTCTATGATTTACTTAAGTGGTCTGAAAGCCTCAAGTATGGCTCAAGGGGGACTTTGGGGGACCCTCAGAACAAGGCCGGGAGTAACCCCACTGAGTAATAAGGGAGCTATGGATTGCTGATGAGTAGCAAGGTTCTTCTAAATAGGTCTCAGCTCAAGCAAACACACAGGAAGAGTATGGAGGTGGGGGACATATGAGATTGGAGCATCTACCCTGAAGTGACACCTGAAGTGGCTGTGAATTCAGACCCAGATACTGTGCCTTCAGAGCCAGTTCTTGACCATCACACCTTCCTACATTTCCCTTAGGCACCCTCTCTGGCTTTCCCACCTTCCCAGGAACATCCTGATTGCATGAGCCCATCTTTGTGGTCTTTACCCCAGCTTATGACTTGAGTTATTGTCCTCCTTCCCCAGGACTGTGATGATTCTGTGGTCCCAGGGATTGGAGAGCAATGTTTGGCTCAAGATTCTCCTTTACAGAAACTGGGAGCACAGTAAATATGAGAGTTTTTGTTAGGCAAAACCACAATGGAGTACCCTAAGTTAGTGCCAGGGACCTTCTCTTTCTCTTTGTATACTCTTGGCTCTTCCATCCATAAGTCTGGAACTTTACTGCCACCTGATGCCTCCCACACACAGACTCCCACTGGAGCTGGTCATTCCTGCCATCCTGCTATGTGTCCCTCTCTCCACATCCAAACTCACCTCTCATAAGTACCAGTCTTCAGACCCCTCACCGTGGTAGGCAAACTTCCATTCAGTTCAGGGTTTCCACATAGTCCTTACCACCTGCACGTGGAGGTTCACAGCAGCATTATTCACAATAGTCAACAGGTGGAAATGGCCCAGGTGTTCACCAACTGATGAATGGATAAACAAAATGGTGGCATATCCATATAAGTGGAATATTATTCAGTCATAGAAAGGAATGAAGCACTAATACATGTTACAACATGGATGAACCTTGAAATTATTATGCTAAGAAGAAAAATCCAGACATACATATTGTATGACTCCATTTATATAAAATGTACAGAACAGGAAATTCCATAGAGACAAAAAATAGATTAGTGGTTGCCTGAGGCTTGGAGGAAGAGGGAATAGGGAGTGACTGCTAATGGGTGTGGAGTTTCCTTTTGGGATGATGAAAATGTTCAACAGTTTGAATGTACTAAATACCAGTGAATTGGAGGGTGAGAGAGAGGTTGAGACAGAGAGAGAGAGAGAGGAGCCAGGCACAGGAAAAATCATGTGTGCTTCTCAGTCTCTTAGGCCTACTCCCCCCTCTTCATGGAAGAGGAGCTTTCTTCACCCCACCACAGCACAGGCCTCTGCCTGGCTATCTTTCCCCCTCACCTCGGCTCTCTCAGGCAATGCTCACTTTCACAAACTGAAATTCTGAAAGTATCATGAGCCAAGCTCATCTTTCCTTCGGTTATTCATTAGACTACGCATCAGGTATTCAGTACCTTTTCTACCTGTTGTCCTGTTTACCTGGGGAGAGAGGCTGTAAGAGAGGGGCTGTGCTCATCTGGGGGGGGGGTGTATTATAATTCAATTAGCTGAGAAGTGGAGGAACAAAGGTGAACCATTATGCAATATCAGGTTACTCCAAGACATAGTGTTATCTTTCCCAGTGAAGGGGGAAGGTGGAAACAGGGGAAGGGCATCCTTTCTGAATCCAATGCTATCTGACATTCAATATGCATATCATTAATCCCATGACACTTCAGCAGGACCCGGGTTCATTGGAATCCACTGCCTGAGCTCACCAACACATCTTTCACTAGAAGTCTTATTTCTAACACACTCCTGGCTGGTATCGTGGAAAAGGGTTGGGAACTGGACAAGGGCCTCCAGAGGTTTTTAATCAGGGCAACGTGCTACTGCCCTCAGGCATCTTTGGAAGTGTGTGGTGAGATTTTGGGTTGTTATCTTTACTGGGACTGCTTTTGGAATTTTGTGTAGGGGAGAAGGAAATAGGGACTAAATGTACTGTAATGAGCAGGACAGACCCACCCCACATTGTCTGTAGCCCATTTAATAAAGAAGATTTGGGTTCTAGTATAACTCTGATTCAGTCACTAGTTGAGTGACCTTGAATAAATCACTTAAACTTCAATCTCTTTACTTTTTATTTTTGCTATGCCTGGACCCATGGTTTACAGATTAGATCCTTCCTTAGCCATATGCTTGAGGTCTGCAAAAATTTTTATCCATCTTGCAGATTCATGAAAATTGCTTTCTCTCTAAAGGGCGTCCATGCATTATTTAAGTTTGAGAAACATGAAGCTAAATGGTAATCTTATTTTTAACAACAATAATAAAAAGAACAGTTTCTAAGTGACTGCTTATTTTGTAAATCCTCAGAGCAACCTCTCAAGCTAGATATTTTATTAGCTTCATTTTGCAGAGGAGGAATGGAGATTTATACAATTTAGGTAAATAAGTATGTGGTGAGCTGGCATGTGAATACATACTGTCACTGTCACCCAAACTCTTGGCAGCCAAACCAGTGTCCCTTAATGTGGTTTTCCTCAATCTCTTTATCTCTGTGGTATCCAAGTACCAGCATAACTTTTTACTGTATTGTTATACTACAGTTCTATACTCATGTAATATTTTAAAAATTGGTTTAATTTTAACTGAAATTTATTTAAATTTGAAGCTATTATTTCTCTTAAAATACAGTGAAAACAAAATAAATTCTATACAAAACTAAATTCTATCCAGAGTCTTAGAGAGTTCCAGGTGTGAAAGTATCGATATTAAAAGTTAAAGATATATACTGAGACTTTTTGCTTGATGAATTCCAAAATATTTACAAAAAAATAAAAAATAAAGTACTTTTCTTATTTTAGGCAGCAATGGCTTTTGATACTATTTATAAATGATCAACTAATCATATGACACTTTCCTTAGGTACCTTTTGTAAGACTCACTCTACTTTTCCACCTCCGTTCATGTTCATGTCCCCTCCAGCTATCAGAGTCCAGTCCTCTAACTTTTACATCAGAACAGACACTGAACCAGGTTTTATGCTCTTTTTCCATTTGTGGTTCAGCCTGCTCAGAACAGCCCAGTGGCCTCTCTGGCTGGCCCCAATCCCCTACTATCCTCACCATTTTGGTTCCACAATTGTCTGACCAACTACTTCGCACCCTGGCTTTAGAAGGTTAGAAATCTTTTGTTTTTCTTTCTTTTCAATTACAAAAGCCTGTTTGAACAGCCTCTGTGACAGTCCATGTTCAAACAAGCTTTTGTAATTGAAAACAGAGCTTGCTATGTGGCTGCAGGGATGCTTGCTGCAAAAGGAGGAGATGCAACACATGCTGTGATCTGGTTCCTGAGGCCACTTCCAAAGTGTTTAAAGCTCCCTTCCAATTAAAAAAAAAAAAAAAAAAATAGAAAAACCCTGTTTAAACACAAAGTCCAGACCATAGGTGATTGAAAATGGAGATTTTGACCTAGGTATTGCTTTGGATCAAGGGCTTGGAGTCTTCTTGGGAAAGGGGTGGAAGAGAGGTTCTGCTTCTGGCTGGGTATTTTCACCCATTCTCTGAGCCCCTCTTGTCATTATTCTAAGGGGTCTCTGAGGTTGAATGCACAGCATGTTCAAGTTTCAAATTCAGTGCCTCTCTCCCCTTCTTTCTCCCCTTCTCTCTGTCCAAGCATTTGCAAATGTAGTAGCTAAGATAAATGCTTCTGAAAGGAGAATTGGTTCAAATTTTAGTTGTGTGGCCTTAGGCAATCTTTTAACCTCTCTGGGACTCAGTTTCCTCACCTATAAAACAGCATCACATTAGCATTTGTCTTAGAAGTTTGTTTTAAAGATTAAAACAAGTAATCAACTTAAATTACTTCTTTGCACATTGCAAGGCAAAGGCTCAGTGTGTGGTACTGTTTAGTTATTCTTAATATTAATAACAGTATTAATGGTAAGATGATAATTAAGTGAAAGACTTTACAGTGATTAAGAATGTACATTTTCATTTCAGATTGGTCTAACTTACCTCCCTGAACCTCTGTTCCTTTTATCTTAAAGTGAAAATGCTGGTAGGTTCCCCTACCCTCAAACAAACACACTTAATAGTCACTTATTTTATGTCACACATGGTGATGGGATGTCAATGGGACTAGGTAAGAGCAGGCAAAGAGGAATAGGACTGGAACACAGGTAGGCACTGACAAAGTCTTCTGAGAGTCAAGAAGTGGGCAAAATTAACTCTTAATGAGGCTGGAGGAGGGTGGTAAGATGTCAAGAACAGGGTGTCATTTGAGCTGAGCACCACGTGGATGAGCAGAGGAAAAAGATGGGTATACCAGGGAAGGGAAGTGCCATGAGCGAAGGTGAAAGTTCAGGAATGACAGCATTTCAGGCTGGCTGGAGGACAGGCAAGGGAGGGGCTGCACTTGTGAGAGAGTAGAATGAAGTGGAGACTGTCTATAGGGCCATCTATGTTAGTCTTTTGATTATAAGGGACAGAAACTCAACACCAAATAGCTTCAAAGAAAGAATGAATGAAAGGATGAATGCTTGGATGGATGGATGGATGGATGGATGATTTAAATGAAAAAGACATAAATTAATTTGTCCAAAGGAAGTATAACTTCAGGCTCACAATGATCAAAAGTCTCAAATGACATAATTAGGACTATCTCTCTTTTCTTTCAGGCTGTTGTTCTAGGCTCTCTTCATTTTTAGACTTCACTGGTTACCCTTTTAATTCCAGGCATATCACCCTCATTGCTTATAGCCTCGATGGAAAACAAAAAAGCTCTTTTTTGGCAGTTTACACCAGTCTACCTTGGGACAGCTAGGATCATTTAACCATCCAGACACTAAGCACTAAAATCAAGAGGAGAGTGGGTCTTGAATTGATTAAATAAACATGATTTGCTCATCCTTGGGGGTGGGAGTTGGAGCCCTTTTTTGAACCACACAGGCTTCAAGTGGGAGAAGTTTGATAGGAAAGGGAAACCAGAGAGTTATTAACCAAGAAGGAGAGTTGTTTCCAGAAAAACCAACAGGTGACCATCATAGCCTTGCATGCCCAACTCCATTTTGACTTTCTATGTATGTTATTGGGAGGAAGGGCATGATGCATTTTTGAGCATTGAGTCTGAAAAAGAGACAAAGTTTCCAAGATCAATCTGAGGCCATTTAAATGGCCCAACTGGGAGCTTTCAATATCGAGGGGATCAAGTAAAGGTATATCTCAGTTTTGTGGGACCTGAAGGTGCTACAATATGGTAGGAAGATTTTAAAAAATTGGTCCACTGAGATTTACCACTCCTCTCGTTTATATATCTGGCATATTCCTTGGGACAGCGACTATGATGGATTTTACTTCTATGACTAGATTGTTATATGACACCATTGACCTTATGATAGGAAGATAATATGGCTGGGTCTGACCTAATCATGAGTCCATTAAGAGCAGAGAGTTTTCTCCAGTTGGTTGAAAAAGAGATCAGATTTAGCAAGAAGGATTTGATGCACCATTACCGTCTTGAAGATGGAAGGGCCATATAGAAGAAATGCAAGAGGTCTCTAGGATAGGCCTGACCGCTACCCTTAGTTCACACCTGGCTAGGAAATAGGAGCTCAGTCCCACAGCTTCAAGAAACTTCATTCGGGCAACAAGAATGAGCTTGAAGCACATTTTCCCCCGGTGCTTCAATATAAAGAGGGTTGACTCCTTCATTTTAGCCTTGTGAGGCCCTGAGCAGAGACCCCAGTCACACCAGGTCAGACTTTTGCCCTACAGAACTGTGAACTACAATGGGTGTTGGGTTAAGCCCCTAAGTTTGTGGTAATTTGTTACACTGAAATATAAAACAAGTACATGCTTCAAATGAGACAAATTATGATTATAAAATTAGGTATAAGGGCCCATTCAAGTGTGGGGTCCTGAAATTTAAGTTTCATTAGCTTCATGGAAAATCCTCCTCTGGGGTCAGGGGTTGTGGATTTGGCCATGTTTACCTGCATTTCATGTTATTGCCAATTCTCTATAATCATGAGACAGGGAAGAATTTACAGATGCTTTCCCACTTGACCACTGGAGCTCAGTTCATGCTTCTGTGGCAACGATCCCCCAGCGCCCGCCACGCCCCATCTCCATGATGCTGAGATGCTGCCAAGACATTTGGTCCATTTCCCTAACTGACAAGGAAAAAAAAAACAAGTAAAGCTCTCAGAATTATTAGGTAATAATATCACTTTAAAAAGCGACACAATATTTTAACAGCATGACGCCACTTAGCTGTCGTTTAATAAAATGTAGAAGGCTTGGAGTTGGGGAAGCTGTGGCTGCATTAGGTGGGGGCAGACAAACAGCTCTCGAAATGCACATCAGGAAAATTACTTTTTCTTCAAATGGAAACTTTTCAATTGCTTTCAAATAGCTGGAGCTGATGGAAATAATTTCCTTAGCACGTTTGCATATGCTGCCTGTGTCTTCTCCACACGGTGCCGGGAGCTTCATTAATAAAGATTGTTGCGAGGTTCTGATATTGCCAGGCCCTTGTTATTTAGAAAAGGCACCAAACCAAGTCAAGGGGAGTCAATTGATTACTAAATGCAATTCCTGTTCTGTGTCTCTGAGGCAAATGGAGACCAGTGGGGGAGCCTCTGTGTGTTTGTGTGTGTGCACGCGCACATGTGAGTGTGCAACTGAGCAAGGGCAGCTCTGAGATTCAGCCTGATCCCCAGCCAGTTTTAATGGATAACAGAGGCTGTCAGGGTCAGATCTTGGCATTATACTGATAGACAAACCAAGGGAGGGAAGTAACGACTAGGTACAACCACACACACATACACAGATTGCCTAACTATTAGAGGGCCAAGCTATGGTGTTTGATATAGATTGCATATTTTTGTTTGTTTTTAAAACATGCATAAAAAGTTAGGCTTTGATTGTTCTCTGGGCCTCCTGCTCTAAAATGCCATGTGGAAGCCCAGGGTAGAGGATGGATGAGTTCAGCCCTAGCAGTAATGTGGTCTGGGAATACTGGTGTCCTCAGAGCAGTGTTAGATGGACATGGGGTAGCATACAACACAGGAAGCCACAGTGAACAACATGCTCCTGTTCTATTCCTTCCATCACTCTCTCTATTCCTGTCAGGGAGAAAGGCTCAGATTGGTGCAAGTGTGGCTTTCATGCCTCTCCAGAGCTCACCAACTTCCCTTTTCTACAAAGAATTCACCGAACCTTGGAAAGACAACTAGACCCTGCTCGTTGTATTTATTGTATCTGTTGTATTTATTTTATGATTGCTTATTACTTATGGCAAGTGATATTGATTTTACACTTACATAAAGCTTCCTCTTTTAAAATCAATTTCTTTACTTTTAAAAAAAGGGAGTCCATTAAGTCATAGCAACAACAATCAGACAAGAAGGAAAAAAAAAAGGTACCCAAACTGGAAAGGAAGAATTTAAACTGTCATTATTTGTAGATGATGTGATGCTATATATAGAGAGCCCTAAAGATTCCAACAGAAAAACTACCAGAACTGATAAATAAACTCAGTTAAAGTAGCAGGATACAAAATAAATATTCAGAAATTGGTTGTATTTTTTAAAGTATATTTTATTGATTATGTTGTTACAATAGTTTCAATTTTTCCCCTTTGCTCCCCTCCACCCAGTACCCCCCTTTCCCCAGCAATCCCACCCCCCTTAGTTCATGTCCATGGGTCGTGCATATAAATTCCTTGGCTTCACCCTTTCCTATATTATTCTTTTTTTAAAAAATAATTAATTAGTTAATTAGTTTTTTATAACAATAAAAAATAACAATTCCCCCCCTCAGACTTAAGACCCTTTACAAACTTATAAAGGACAACAGGCATAGGTCTCAAGCTCCTCTAGCTGCTTCAAGCTGGACATGGTCATTGTCCTACCTACCCTTGGGTCCAGAATGGTTGTATTTTTATATTCCAATGATGAACTATTAGAAAGGGAAACTAAGAAAACAGTCACATTTACAATGTTTTCATAAAAGAAAAAATACCTGGGAATAAATCTAGCCAAGGATGTAAAAGACCTGTACTCAGAAAATAATAAGACACTGAAGAAAGAAATTGAAGAGGATACAAATGAGTGAAAGCATGTACCGTGTTCATGGACAGGAAGAGTTAACATTATTGAAATGTCCATTACTACCCAAAGCAATCTATAGATTCAATGCAATTTCTATCAAAATATCAATGGTATATTTCACAGAACTAGAATAAATCAAAAATTTATATGGAACTACAAAAGATCCCAAGTAGTGAGAGAAATCGTGAAAAAGAAGAACAAACGTGAAGGTATTACACTACCTGTTATCAAACTATTCTACAAGGCCACAATACTCAAAACAGCATGGTATTGACATAAAACAGGTATGTAGATCAATGGAACAGAATAGAGAGCTCAGAAATAAACCCACACTTATATGGTCAATTCATATTTGATAAAGGAGGCAAGAGTATACAGTGGGGTAAAGATAGTATCTTTGATAAATGGTGTTGGGAAAATTGGGCATATACATGCAAAAAAAAAAAAAAAAAAAGAGAAAAGAAAAGAAAAAAGAAACCAGACCACCTTCTTACACCATAATACATGAATAAACATAAAATGAATTAAAGACTTAAATGTAAGATTTGAAATCATAAAGCTCCTGGAAGAAAACATAGGCAGTGAGATCTCTGACATTTTTCTTAGTAATATTTTTTTCTGATATACTCATAGTTCCTCAGAGAAAGGAAACAAAAGAAAAAAAAAAAGAAACAATGGGACTGTATCAAACTAAAAACTTCTTACACAGCAAAGGAAACCATCAATAAAACAAAAAGACAACTTACCGAATGGAAGAAGATATTTGACAATGATACCATCTGATAAGGGGTCAATATTCAAAATTTATAAAGAACTCATACAACTCAAGACACACACACACACACACACAAAATCTAATTAAAAAATGGACAGAGAAACTGAATAGACAGTTCTCCAAAGAGGACATACAGATGGCCAACAGAAATGTGAAAAGATGTTCAATGTCACTAATCATCAGAGAAATACAAATTAAAACCACAATGAGCTGTCACCTCCCACCTGTCAGATTTATAATCAATAAATCCACAAACAACAAGTATTGACAAGGATGTGGAGAAAAGAAAACCCTTGTGCACTATCGGTGGGAATGCAGACTGGTGCAGCCACCACTATGGAATAAAATATGAGTTGTCCTCAAAATATTAAAAATGGAATTGCCTCATGACCCAGCGATTTCACTTCTGGGTATATATCTGAAGAAACCCAAAACACTAATTTGAAAGAGTGTACATACCCCTATGTTCACTGGAACATTATGTACAATAGTTGAGATATGGAAGCAACCCAGGTGCCCAGCAATAGATGATTAGATAAAGAAGAAGCAGTAGATATATGCAGTGGAATATTACTTGACCATTAAAAAGAGTGATATCTTACATTTGCGACAGCATGGATGAACCTAGAGGGTATTATGCTAAGTGAAATAAACCAATCAGAGAAAAGCAAATACCATACAATTTCACTTATATGTGGCATCTAAAGAACAAAACAAATGAGCAAAATTGACATGAGAACAGACTGATGGTTGTCAGAGGGGGTGGGGCTCAGGCGACTGGATGAAAAAGGCGAAGAGACTAAGAAATACAAATAGGCAGTTACAAAACAGTCACAGTGATATGAGGTACAGCATAGAGAATATAGTCAATAATACTGTAATCAATATATATGTGACCAGGTAGGTACTGGAAATATCAGGAAGAACATTTTGTTAAAGTGTAGAATTATCTAATCACTATGCTGTACACCTGAAACTAATATAAAATAATAGGGAATGTAAATTGTAATTGAAAAATAAAATTTTAAAAATAAAGAGTCAATTTAAGGGAATACATAAAGTATGGTAAGAACCACAAGGCTTAAAAGTAATGTCAGGAAATACTGACCTAGAGTGTGACTGTCTTCCAGAGCAGCAGACTAAGGCTTGCAGTACAGACATGACCCACCCAAGTGTGTTAAGATGTAGTGTGTTAATAGCAAATTTGAGGAGTAGTAAGACCAACAGATCAGAAGACAATTGCCATTAAAAAGATAGCTTGTGATTCAGTTTCCAAGAAGAGAGTGCAACCCTCAGGGGTTGTGGGAGGTTGGCTCCACCCTTTGAAAGGAGTGTCGAAGTATTTTAAAATCACTACACTGGCTAATAGAGCATCACTGAGAATTAGAATGTTTAAATTAAGTAGATGTCTTTATGGAGTCCCAAGCACAGGGACACGGTGCAGCTCCAGGCTGGCTGTGCAGTGGGCTGAAGGAGTGTGGCAGACTTGCCCTGGAATCCTGATTTGGGAGCCTACTCTCTGTGTGACCATGGGCAGGTTACTTACCTTCTCTGAGCTTCAATTTATTTATCTGTAAAGTGGGACAGATGCCCTTTTCTTATAGGATTATTGAATCAATGGGACCAGAACATGAGTGCTACCTAAATTTAAATTCCTTTGTTTTTTCTTCTTCTGCCCTGCATGTCATCCCGATTTTTCACACTGATTAGAGTCACCTGGGGTCATGGGGAAGAGGAGGAAGCAATATGAAATATTGGAGTTATGAAGATACTACAGTAACCATTGAGGAGGCATCTCTAGTTGTGTGACCTTAGGCATGTCACTTTCTTCTCCTGAATTATTGTAAAATTCAGTGTTTGGGCTTATTTAGCTTAACATCAAGGACCGAGTTTTCCAGGCATGCCCTAAGAACTTGATGCACACCTTCTCATTTGAGCCTCAGAACAGCCCTCTGAGGCAGCCAGGAGGAAATCTAGGCTCAGGGAGTTGAAGGGACTGTCCCAAGGTCAACCCCTAGCAAGCAATGGAGAGATGCCAGCCTAAGCTCAGAACAGTGGGGAGATTAAGATGCTAACTGTGAGGTTTATGGAATTTTAATGACAGCTTGCTTTGGAAAATCATAATTCTTTAAAAATTCCAGTCAGGGCTCTCAGAAGAGGACCAAAGTCCCCTTCAGGAAGCAATTAAAGTGCCCGCCCCATAGTGGGAGCACCCGTAGTAAATCAACATTTCAGCACAGCGGTTTCTAGGCCAGGAATCAGAGGGAAGATGAAATCATTCAAGTGGACGGAAAGAGAAATAAACTCTTTGCTGAGGCCATAGTCAGGTGGGCCGGCTCGCGCAGGACTTTGGCAGGAGGCTCAGCTTGGATCAGGGTGGGAGGACTGGGGACTTATCCCTGCCTTTGTGCATTTTTGTTAAAGTTGTTGTTGAAGGGTCTCAGGGTGTATCGGGAGTCAGGCTGCCTGTGTTTGAATCTGAATTCTGCCATTTACCTGAGTGACCTTATAGTCTATTTCTTCATCTTTACAAGAGGAGAGATAATACACTTACCTCTAGGTGGGTTGTTGTGGGAATTAAATGAAATTAAGCTTTGAGCCTGGCTTATGGCCATCGTTAATAAAATAGCATAAACAAACAAACTAAAAGATATTTAAATATGACTTTCTAGGTGGTGTGAGTAAAGTCAGGGCAACAATGTAGTTTAAAAAAGTCAAAGGGCTTTTTTTGGGTTAAGAAGTGAGTATTTACTAAGAGTCCCATGAGAGTTGAAATTATGCTTATTTTACACAGAAAAATGCTTGCACATATATGTCCCCAATTAAAAATGGCAGAAATACGACCTCCTGGGTCATCCTGCTTAGTCATTTTAATTGAAGTAGGCAGGAATCATCCCCCTCTTTCTCCTCACAGAGGTGGAAACTAAAGCCCAGATTGACTAAGAACGCTTTCCAGGAGCTCATAGCTTCTGAGTGGGTCCCCAGCATGTCTCGCTTAGTGCAAAATGAGAGAGAACAGGAGCTTTAGTTTGGAAACTACACATAGAATTCTCTTTTCAGGCCTGGGTCTGCTCCAAAATGTAACAAATGTACTTGTATGCATTTTCCACTCCATACTAGAGAACCAGAAACACCCTTATTTTGGTATTTTTCTAAATTAAATCAGATACTGAAACTTCAGCAGCCTTGTTGGAGGAAAATTCCAAATCAGTCGTCAGCAGGGTTCCCCTCTCCAGTCCACTGGTTTATTTTAGAATCCTAGACCAGCTGAGAGCCCAGGAACCCGGGGCTGGTAGGAGCGCTGGGGACTGATCCTTGTTCACTGTGGCTGTTCTCTTGACTATGGCTCCTTTGGACACCCAGTGTCCCTTCTAGTGCTGCTCCTCCACCACCTGGGGGGCCTGAGCAGTATGGGGTGGGTCCCTGACCACTGTTCTCCAGCCTCTGTTCCTATCCCCTCATCAGGGATTCACCTCCTCTCAGGCAGCTGTCTCTGTAACTCAATGCCAAGAAACCTGTCCTCAGCAGACAAGATCAGCACCTCCAGAAGCCCAAGCCAGGGTTTCCAGGTATAGATTACGGACCACTTGTCTTTGCATCATCTGGAGTAGTTATTTAAAAGTACAGTTTCAACCACCCCACTGCAGACTTCCTAAATGAAAATTTCTGTGGGTTTGGCTCAGGAATCCGCAGTGGACTCCCCAGTCGATTTTTCTGCATATTACAGAGATTGAGAATCATGGACCTAAAGTGTCAGCGCCAGGGCCTGTGGTTCTTTGTCGGCATACCCAGAACTCAGCACGCAGTGCTCGTTTGAGCAGAGAGAAGGTAGGAAACATTTCCTTGCCAAAACAAAGACACAAATAATTTCTCAGTCTGGCCACAGAGATTCAAATGCCACCAGGTCCAGAAGAGGTGTTACCAAGCAAAGCAGGGTTTGTTCACATGGCACCTTTGTGTATGACCCAACAATTAATGTTGAGAAAAATAGGCCTTTATTTACAATATTCCAACCTGGGGGGGCAGGGAGCTAGGAGAACTCCTATTCAGAGCCCTGTTCTCCCATGAGTCCCAACACTTTCCTTGCTCCCTAAAAGGCTATAAGCCAAAGCCAAACCCAATAGTTCCCTGCCCCTTATCTGTCAGCTCTCTCCTTAAATATATGGGGTAGGTTGTCCTCAGCCTCCATATAATAGTCCAGAGAAGCATGTGCCGTGTTACACTGGATCATGGTGAAATCCAGGAAAGGCAAAGTCCTAAGGGAATGTCCTCTGCATATGTCTCAAGTTCCAAGAGTCAAGACTGAGTCTGGGTCTGCAAGGCAGAGTCTTTGTTGGCTTTGGAGTCTTCTAGAGCCGGCACGATCACAGCAGCAGCATCTCTGCATTTTTACTAGTCCAGGCTGCATGGCCGTATCCTGACTGCAAACTGCATAGCTGCTTGCTGCTTCCCACATGGCTGCTATGACCTGTTCCTTCATCATGGCACCTTCCTCAAGGCTGCCCGCCCTTCTTTTAAATCCTGACCAGGAACTTTCTATGTGACCTCATCTACGACTCCTCCCACAATGAGCTACATTTGCCTGTTTCCCCATATTGTTTACATTCTTTCCGCTGCCATTTTCAGTCAGGGCAAGAGTTCCCTGGCACAGGCTTCCAGGGAGGAACCTTCACCTCCCCTGGCTAGTCAGGAGTTCCAATACATCCTGAAAGTCAGGTACACCTTTTACCCTGGGGCAGTAGCAGTAGCACAGCTATTATCTAGCTATCAGCTTTCCATAGATATGCAAAGTACCTTGAAAGCTGTATTATCTCCCCCCCCAACCATGGACTGTGGGGACTTTGGGGATCCCTCCCCGACTCAGGACCCTGTTTCAATCAGAGGAAGAGACTGGGACCAAGCACTGGGAGACCCCGAGTCTCCTGGCTCTTCTGTCACTAACCCTCTGGGTCACCTTGGCCAAGGCTCTTAACTTCTCTGCATCTTGGTTTATTTATCTATGTAATGGAGCTAATGAGGTATCCCCAGAAATCTGGGTAGAATTCCAACAATGTTAACCTAATAAGGCTGAATTAGTCAGGAATATTGTGCCAGACAGATAGCAAATTGTGTGCGAACAGGGCTCAATGATATGAGAGTTTCCTTCCCTCCTTCCCTCCTTCCTTCCTTCCCTCCTTCCTTCCTTCCTTCCCTCCTTCCTTCCTTTCTTCCTTCCTTCCTTAGTCTTTGGAAATAGCCCAGCTCTTGCATCCTAGCATGTCACGGTGCAATGAAAAGCATGCAGGGACCCGAGCTGGAGGCGCCACATCAGAGCTGGTGCCTCTGGCAAATGCCCGAAGGTCTCTATATCTCATATTTCTCCTGTGTAAAAGGAGGTAAAAATAGCACCTCCCTGATAGGATCGTATGAGGCCCAAATGGGATAATGGAAGTATGTGTTTGTTGACTTATTCCTTCATTCATAGTTTTTATTCACTCATGGACATTTATTCAATACCAGCCAAGTACCACATGCACTACTGGGCCTTAGGTTAGAACTGTGGAAGCTCAGCCAAGGTCTTTGCTCCCATGGATCTTAAGTTCCAGTGTGGGAGGCAGATCATGAATACAGTTTTAAGAAATCATGAATTAACAGGCGTGGTCAGAGGGTGCTAAGGGACAGAAAGGTGATTAAACTGTGTGGGGATAGTACCTACACAGGTGGTTGGCAGAAGGGAATCCCTGCACCTAGGAAGATGTGGGGGTAGTGCATTTCAAGTGGGAGTAATAGCAAGTGCAAAGGGCCTGTGGCAGGAATTTGTGTGGGTGCTCTTAAAGCAGAAGGGAGGCCAGTAAGGGCAGAGCAATGTGGCAAGGTGCCTCAAACTGAGGTCGGAGACCCTTCAGACGGACACCTTTCTTACAAAAATGTGAAATACATCTCAACTCCAGGTATTTTTATTGTTATTCTCACCATTTTTCTTCTTCTTCTTCTTCATTTTTTTAAAAAAGATTTTATTTATTTACTTTTAGAGACAGGGGAAGGGAAGGAGAAAGAAGGAAAGGAAACATCAATGTGTGAGAAATACATTGATTGGTCAGTTGCCTCTCGCATGCCCCCAACTGGGGACTGGGCCAGCAGCCCAGGCACATGCCCTGACTGGGAATTGAACTGGAGACCTTTCCGTTCACAGACCGATGCTCAGTCCACTGAGCCACATCAGCCAGGGCACCATCTTTCTTCTCTATGACAAATTTCCTGCCATCCTGAGAGAGTGGAAATGAGGATTTCTGCACTCATTTTTCTCCATCAATTTCTAAGGGCATTTCTACACCAGGCCATGCAGGGACGCACCTGCTAATTGCAATTTTCATGAAGGAAATGAAAACCTATGTTGCTTTTTAAATTTGCTGAAAGTACCTGTTGTAATTACCATGCCACCCATAACAGGAGTTTATGTAATTATTAGTTTGAATGGCTCTGCTCATTACGGTACAAATTTTTAATTTGTGAATGCATACCAGATTCTTGATTGAATTCCCTTTTGACCGTGAAACTGAGGACATATGTTTATACATTTTCATGGCTGAAACTCTGGTGAGAACTGTTGCTTCTCAGAGGGGGCAGGTACAGAAGGCGACAGGTTGAGGCTGGTGGGCTTGGCCACGCCTAAGTTTCCAAGGGACAATTGGTCAATTACTGTCAGGGAGAAGCTTTGCCTGTCATACTGGGGAGGGAGGAGTCACCCCTCATGATAAAATGAGCCTATAAAGCTGGGCTGGCTGGGTTTTCCCTCTGAAGAAGGCTTGGCACTGCAGACGTGTACCAAGGTTGGCCCTGTCCTGGGCACTGACTTCTATGATTTCAAGGAAAGAAGGTGCCCAGGGATTTGTAGGAAACACTTGCCTCTAGGTGCCTGACCACCTTCTCCCGTAGGGCTCTGGCCCAGGAGCACAGACACTAGTTTCCCAGGTCCCTCCTTGATTGGCACACAAAATTAACCATCACACCTGGAAACTCAGTAGAAGCATGCATGCTTAAGGCCCCGCCTGAGACCTCCTGACTCAGAACCCCTGAAAGTGGGGCCAGTGATCTGTGATTAATCAGGCCTGCCAGGGGATTCTGCCACAAGTGAATGACGGATAGAGAGCCACTGCTCTAGAGTGTCTTGCCACTGGGCTTGTCTGACTGGGTCCCGTGAGGAGATTCAGGGAAGAAACTTTTGTCAAGAACATTGCATGGGTGATGTGGGTATCACTTAGCACGTCGCATCTGCACATGCTTGCTTTCAGTTGACTCCAGCGCTGAGTGGTGATAGATTTAATCCCTTGTTGAGGAGCTGTTCTCCAGACTTCTCTATGGGAAAGACTTTTCCTTCTGTAAAGGGCACGTATGATCACATAATTTGCAAAACCTGCTGTAAAATAACTGTGGAGCCCCTTGTTAAAAAATGATTAGGAAATTCAAGAAAATCAGCAGAGCATGAAGTGGATCAGGGGGTCTTTCTGAGCATGAACCCCCATGCAACTGTAGAGACTGAATACCCACGAATGCCCTGCCACACAGTGATACTGAGATGATATCGATGTCCTTCCTGTTCCCTATCAATGGGTGAATTTCAGCCTTCACTAATGATCCTTGCTTGAATTAATTTTAACATTGACGGTTGCGTAATGGTGGTTTTCAAATTCTGTCATTCCTTCTATATTAGCCAGCATTCTTGTGTAAAGAAGAACCCTCCCCCAATGCTTACACACTCCCTAAACTTTGAGAATCACTATGGACTCATAGATTCCTTTTTATTATTTAATGTGTTATCATTATTGTAGTCATGATTCTTTTCGATGTTTAACTTGCCCCACTTCCAGACAGTGCGAGCTTCTCAGTGATCATTTTGTCCTCGCCGTATTCCGTCTGTGTTTCTGCTCAGTCCAACAAATATTTATTAGCCACCTCCTTCCTGGATGCTTCTCTCAGGGCTGGGACTCAGGGGCAAAGGTGTGTCTGAGACAGGGTCCTACCCTCAGGGAAAGCTCCGTGTACTGAAGACTGTCCGCCCAAAGGTCCAGGTGCTGGGAGCGAGGGGGTTGAGGAGCTGTGGGGATTATGCAGGAGGAGAACCCAGCCCAGATGCCTTAGAACCATGACCATCATCTAACAGATCAGGGAGAGTCAGTGACTCACCCAAAGCCCCACAGGCAAAGCTGAGTGCTGAGCTCAGGTCTCCTAACTTCTAGTGTAGTTCACTTTTTGTTGTGTAGTAAAGGTGCAATCCAGGTATCATCTGTGTCAGAATCACCTGGTGCTAATAAAAAAGCTCCTGATGCCTCATTCAGACCTACAGAATCTGTGTCAGTAGAGGGGAAGATTCCGAACTATTACTTTAGTAAAAATTAGAAGATAGATAAAGATTGGTGCATACAAAATAATTTTTTGGTTAATAGGAGAGACCTCATTCTTCTTATGGATGCATGTGAAGTTACCGATCAGCAAAACTATTAACGTTCCAGCAAAGTTGATTAGTGAATGGGAGAGAAAGAGCAATGGCAGCCAAAGGCTGGGGTGACAAGCTCACCCTAGTGTGGCCAGAGGCTCGGTGGCCAGAGGGCCAAGAGCACCCAGAGAACGAATCCTTTGTTCGGAGGACTTACATATAATAGTTGGCAGGACGGCGGTGAGGGAGTTACATTTTGACTGACATCTCTGGGAAACCTGACTACCCAAACTTAGGTATGTAGGGGGGTCTGTCAGCCCAAATCTTTTTTTTTTTTTTTTTTCAGGTTTCTATTCTTTTTTTTTTTGTAGTTTTATTTTTTATTTTTTTTATTTATTTTTGTCCAGCTTTTCTTTATTGATTATATTGTTACAATAGTTCCAATTTTCTCCCCTTTACTCCCCTCCACCCAGCATCACCCTCCCCCAGCAATCCCCCACCCCAAGTCCATACCCCTGGTTCGTAAAAAATAACTATCCCTCCCTCTCAGATATTAAGACCCTTTGTAATCTTATAAAGGACAATGGGCGAAGGTCTCAAGCTCCTCTAGCTGCTTCAAGCTGGACATGGTCGTCGTCCTACCTACCCTTGGGTCCAGAAATCCCTAATAATAGTGGGGGTGTGGAGGGGAGGGTGGCCTTCCCACATGGGGAAGGGTCATGCAGACTCCAGGTCAGTTGGCTGACCCCGGACACCGGTGTGCTTGGTTTAACAGGCTGGCATCCTTGTTGTGTTCTGGGGGCAACAGATTTGGCGAAAAGGGTTAAAAGACATCATTCAATCCATAACTACTAGATGACAAAAGGCAGGGATTAATTTTTCAATGTTCCACATTAGGAAAAAAAAAGGGGGGGGGGGTTTCTTTGGAGGAAGGTGTGCTAGGCACATCTCGCCTGTCCAAAACCCTTTTGCCCATTATATTTAGTTTGGGCTGAGGTAAATAGTTTAGGTTCCCCCCCCACCCCCCCAGACCTCTGGGCCCTTTCTGTCCAAGCTATTAGGATAGAAAAGAGAAACCAGTTTTAAAGTGAAGCCCACAGGCCACCCCATTCTTCACCAACCCAGCCATTTATTTCAGCCAAACTGTTGAGTCTCAGGAGGCAGCACTGCAGAGAGGATTAAGTGAGGCTTATGCGTACAGACAATCACTCAGGTAATGCAGTCATAGGCTTATGCCCTTTGAAAACAGAAAACACATGTTACTTTATGTAACATAACCAACAAACAAGTCTCTAAATCTGTAAGACTGTCTTATTGGGAAGACATCCAGTTGCAAGGCACTTGACATTCTACTAGCCTGCAACTTGAATCTCTTTGGTGATATCACAGACATGGTTTAATTTTCAAGTGAAACCATATTTTAAATGAGAAGAAACTTTTAAGACGGTTAGCTGCCCTACTTTACAGTCTACTACTGATCATTGTGATTTTCCTTGAATAATGATTTTTCTCCCTAAGATTACCCTCCTTGTCTTTAAAGGGACTACATTAAGTCCATTTTTAATTTATCCTGTTCATTTGCATAAACATAACAAGAGCAGCAAATGATCACTTATGATCTTTTGTTCTGCTTTGCTGGAACTTACCCAAGGAACATTTAGGGTGACCCTCAGTCTGCTCTTCAGGGCACAGAAGCTGGGCCACATACCTGGCATTCATCCTTGCCTGTACACACCTGTCCTTTCCAAATCTTTCTGGTTTTCCATTGTGCCTTAAGGTCCCTTCTAGCCATCTTTCAGGAAAACAACCTTCGTTCCTTCCCTGGAGAGATTGCTGTGGACCGCACAACCAACCATGGTAGCAGGCCTTTTATCTCGCGGACTTTTATTACCTTTGAAAGTCATTCCCAGTTCCTCAGGGCTTTTTGGTAACATCCTGAGCCCAAGTATGTCTCCTTTAGGCTTGACATTCCAGTCAAAGACTTGGTCAAAAAAAAGGAACCTCTATTAACAACTCGTCTTATTAGTTCTATGCAAAGAAACTTAAGTCATTACTTACTTGTCTAGAATGCCAAACTCTGGAGAGATCAAATAGGGAGAAAAATATACAACGTAAAGGAAAATCTTTTTCCTAATAGTCACTGAACTGGTATTTCCATTCTTCATATTTTCATTTTTCCCCCACTAAAAAAATTTTTTTGCTTGTTTTTCCATTACAGTTGTCTCACTTTTTTCCCCCTCTTGCTTCCCTGCACCCTGTCCCTCCCTTCCCACACATTCAGTCCCCACTAAGTTGCCCATGTCCGTGGGTCATTTATACATGTTCTTTGAGTTGACACTTCCCCTTCTTACCCCCTTCTCTCCCTCCCCCCTCCTCCCTTGTAACTGTTAGTCTACTTCTTGTTTACATAGCTCTGGTTCAATTTTGCTCATTTGTTTGTGTTGTTCATTAGTTTCCTGTAATAGGTGACAGCATAAGGTATTTTTCTTTCATTGCCTGGCTTATTTCACTAAGCATAATTCTCTCTAGTTCCATCCATGTTGTTGCAAATGGTAGAAGTTCCTTCTTTCTTTCTGCTACATAGAACTCCATTGTGTAAATGTACCACAGTTTTTTGATCCACTCATCTACAGATGGGCACTTAGGTTGTTTCCAGCACTTGGCTATTGTAAATAGTGCTGCTATGAACATTGGAGTGCATAGGTTCTTTTGAATTGGTGTTTCAGGATTTTTCAGATATAATCCTAGCAATGGAATTGCTGGTTCAAAAGGCAGTTCCAATTTTAGTTTTTTGAGGAAATTCCAAACTGTTTTCCATAGTGGCTGCACCAGTCTGCATTCCCACCAGCAATGCACCAGGGTTCCCGTTTCTCCGCATCCTCTCCAGCACAAGTTGTTTGTTGACTTGTTGATTATGGCCATTCTGACTGGTGTGAGGTGGTATCTCATTGTGGTTTTTATTTGCATCTCTCTGATGGCTAGTGATGTTGAGCATACTTTCACATGTCTATGGGCTCTCTGTATGTCTTCTTTGGAGAAGTGTTTGTTCAGGTCCTTTGCCCATTTTTTGATTGGGTTGTCTGTCTTCTTGGTGTTGAGTCGTATGAGTTCTTTATATATTTTGGAGATCAATCCCTTGTCTGAGATGTCATTGGTGAATATATTTTCCCATATGGTTGGTTTCCTTTGCATCTTGCTGATGTTTTCTTTAGCTGAGCAGAAACTTTTTAGTTTGATGTAGTCCCATTTGTTTATTCTTTCCTTTATTTCCCTTGCCTTAGGAGACATATCAGTGAAAATGTTGCTACGTGGGATATCTGAAAATTTTCTGCCTATTTTTTCCTCTAGGACTTCTATGGTATCACGGCTTACATTTAAGTCTTTGATCCATTTTGAGTTTATTCTGGTGTATGGTGTAAGTTGGTGGTCTAGTTTCATTTTTTTGCATGTCCCTGCCCAGTTCTCCCAACACCATTTGTTGAAGAGGCTCTTTTCACTCCATTTGATGTTCTTTCCCCCTTTGTCAAATATTAGTTGACCATATGAACCTGAGTTTATTTCTGGGCTCTCTATTCTGTTCCATTGATCTATATGTCTGTTTTTATGCCAGTACCAGACTGTTTTGATTACCGTGGCCTTGTAGTATAGTTTGATATCAGGTACTGTGATTCCTCCTACTGTGTTCTTCCTCAAAATTGCTGTGGCTATTCGGGCTCTTTTTTGGTTCCATATAAATTTTTGAAGTATTTGTTCTAGGTCTGTGAAATATGTTGCTGGTATTTTAATAGGGATTGCATTGAATCTATAAATTGCTTTGGGTAGTATGGACATTTTAATGATGTTGATTCTTCCCATCCATGAGCATGGTATATGCTTCTATTTATTTGTATCTTCTTTAATTTCTTTCTTCAGTGTTATGTAGTTTTCTGAGTACAGGTCTTTTACCTCCTTGGTTAAGTTTATTCCTAGGTATTTTATTTTACTTGTTGCTGTGGTAAATTGAATTTTTCTTTCAGTTTTTATCTCTGAGTTTTTATTGTTGGTGTATAAAAATGCCTTTGATTTCTTAATATTGACTTTGTATCCTGCTATTTTGCCGAATTCACTTATTAGGTTGAGTAGTTTTTTTGTGGAGTCTATAGGGTTTTCTATGTACACTATCATGTCATCTGCAAATAATGACAGTTTTACGTCCTCTTTTCCAATTTGGATGCCTTTTATTTCTCTTTCTTGTCTGATTGCGGTGGCTAGAACTTCCAAGACTATGTTGAATAGGAGTGGAGAGAGTGGACATCCTTGTCTTGTTCCTGATCTCAGGGGGAATGCTCTCAGTTTTTGCCCATTGAGTATGATGTTGGCTTCAGGTTTCTCATATATGGCCTTTATTATGTTGAGGTATGCTCCCTCTATTCCCATTTTGCTGAGAGTTTTTATCATAAATGGGTGTTGTAGTTTATCAAATGCTTTTTCTGCATCTATTGATATGATCATGTGGTTTTTGTCTTTCATTTTGTTTATGTGGTGTATTACATTTATTGATTTGCGAATATTAAACCATCCTTGCATCCCTGGGATGAATTCTACTTGATCGTGGTGTATGATCTTTCTAATGTGTTGCTGGATCCGGTTTGCCAGTATTTTGTTGAGGATTTTAGCATCTATGTTCATCAGCGATATTGGTCTGTAGTTTTTTTTCTTTGTTGTGTCTTGATCTGGTTTTGGAATTAGGGTTATACTGGCTTCATAGAATGAGTTTGGCAGTCTTCCCTCTTCTTGTATCTTTTGGAATAATCTGAGGAGGGTAGGAGTTAGTTGTTTCCTAAATATTTTGTAGAATTCACTTGTGAAGCCATCCAGTCCAGGGCTTTTGTGTGCTGGGAGTTTTTTGACTACTGCTTCAATTTCACTAGCTGTTATTGGTCTATTCAGACTTTCTGCTTCTTCTTGATTCTGTTTGGGAAGACTATAGGTTTCCAGGAATTTGTCCATTTCCTCTAGGTTGTCAAATTTCTTGCCATACAGTTGTTCATAATAATTTCTTATAATCCTTTGTATTTCTGTTGTATCAGTTGTGATTTCTCCTCTTTCGTTTCTGATTTTATTTATTTGGGTCCTTTCTCTTTTTTTTCTTGATGAGCCTGGTTAAAGGCTTGTCAATTTTGTTTACCTTTTCAAAGAACCAGCTCCTACTTTTGTTGATCTTTTGAATTGTTACTTTAGACTCTATGTCATTTAATTGTTCTCTGATCTTGATGATTTCCTTCCTTCTACTTGATCTGGGCTTTGCTTGTTGTTCTTCCTCTAGTTCTTGTAGCTGTAGGGTTAAATTTTTTATTAGAGATTCTTCTAGCTTTTTTAGGTAGGCCTGTATTGCTATGAACTTTCCTCTTAGGACTGCTTTCTCTGTATCCCATAGGTTTTGGGTTGTTGTGTGTTCATTATCATTAGTTTCCAGAAACTTTTTGATTTCTTCCTTGATGTCATTGTTAACCCATTCATTATTTAATAGCATGTTATTCATTCTCCATGAGTTTGAATGTTTTTGAGTTTTTTCCTTGAGGTTGATTTCCAATTTTAAGCCATTGTGATCTGAGAAGATGCTTGATATAATTTCAATTTTCTTGAATTTGTTAAGGCTTGTTTTGTGTCCTACCATGTGGTCTATCTTTGAAAATGTTCCATGTGCACTTGAGAAGTATGTATATTTTGCTTCTTTGGGGTGAAAACTTCTATATATATTGACTAAGTCCATTGGATCTAGCGTGTTGTTCAGTGCCTCAATATCTTTGGTGTTTCTTTGCTTCGAAGATCTGTCCATTGTTGACAATGGGGTGTTAAAATCCCCTACTATGAGTGTGTTGTTGTCTATATCTTTCTTGGAGTCTTTCAAAGTTTTCCTTATATATTTGCGTGCTCCTAAGTTGGGTGCATATATATTTATACGGGTTATATCTTCTTGATGGATTTTTCCCTTAAGTATTATGAAATGCCCTTCTTTGTCTCTTTTTTATGGACTTTGCTGTGAAATCTGTTTTGTCTAATATAAGTATCGCTACCCCGGCTTTTTTTCATGTCCATTTGCTTGAAATACTTTTTTCCATCCCTTTACTTTCAGTCTGTGTAGACCTTTTGTTCTAAGGTGTGTCTCTTGTAGACAGCATATATGTGGGTCATTCTTTCTAATCCATTCAGCTACCCTATGTCTTTTAATTGGAGCGTTTAATCCATTTACATTTAAGGTTATTACCGATAAGTACTTATTCATTGTCATTTTTCCCCTTTGTACTCGTGTTCTTCTCTGTCTCTCTCTGTTTCTTTATCTTCTTAGAGCAGACCCTTTAGCATCTCTTGCATTGCTGGTTTGGTGGAGATGTATTCTTTTAGCCTTCTTTTGTCTTGGAAGCTCCTTATTTCACCCTCCATTTTGAATGAGAGCTTTGCTGGGTATAGTATTCTAGGTTGTAGGCCTTCGTTTTTCATTGCTTGGAATATATTTTGCCATTCCCTTCTGGCTTGTAGTGTTTCTGCTGAGAAATCTGATGATAGCCTTATTGGAGCTCCCTTGTATGTTATTAGTTGTTTCTCTCTTGCTTCTTTTAGGATCCTCTCTTTGTCTTTGAATGTTGCCATTTTAATTATGATGTGTCTTGAGGTGGGCCTGTTGGGGTTCATCTTCATTGGGACCCTCTGTGCTTCCTGGACTTGTTTGACTCTTTCTCTCCTCATGTGAGGGAAGTTTTCTGTCATTAGTTTTGCAAAGAGGTTTTCTATCCCTTGCTCTTCTTCTCCTTCTGGAATTCCTATGATACAGATATTATTACGTTTCATGTTGTCCTGCAGCTGTCTGAGATCTTCTTCAGTCTTGTTCAGTCTTTTTTCATTTTGTTGCATTGTCTGGGAGTTTTTGTGTACAGTTGTCCTCCAGCTCGCTGATCCAATCTTCTGCTTCCTCTAGCCTGCTTTTAATTCCTTCTACTGTGTTCTTCAATTCAGAGATCATATTCTTCATTTCCTCCTGGCTCTTATTGATAGCTTCTATGTCCTTTTTCATGCTCGCGTAATTCTCTGTGAGTTCCTTGTAGTTTTTCTGGAGTTCCTTGTAGTTTCCTTGGAGTTCTTTGTAGTTTCCGCTGAGCTCATTCAGCTTCTCCATAATCCATGTTTTGAATTCCATATCTGATAGTTCGCTCCCCTCTATTTCATTTAGCACTCTTTCTGGGGATTCTACCTTTCCTTTTGACAGGAGGTTTTTTCTCTGTCTCCCCATTTTTGTGACTCCTATTGTTTGTTGGTGCTTCTTAGAATGATCTGCACTTCCTGGATCTGCCTCTGGTGGCATCAGATCATGTACCAGTCTGGGCCTAGGCAGCCTGTTGGAGACTTCCAGGGATCTATTGCTGTTGTCTGTCTTCTTTAATTGTTAATCTATTCAATCTGTGATTAGCCATCAGGCTTAAGGACTGTGGGTGTGGCAGCTTAATTCCTGTAGGCAGGGCTTTTGCTTCCCCTCAGGCTGACGCCACTTGGAGGGGAATGGTCTACCTGCAGTACTGGGGATGAGTCAGCACTGGGACCCAGTCGGCTGCTCCTCCAGTTCTCCCCTTAAAGCCACCGTGCCAAGCTCTCCCCAAGTGTCTCCAGTCCTCTCTGTCTTCCCTCTGCTTGAGCCCAGGGTAAGTGGTGGCCAAAATATTTTCATATGTGATCCACTTAAGAGCTCTTTTTCTCCTGCTGTTTCTCTCTGGCTAGCAAGAAACCCTGTGGCTTTTCGCTTTTCACAGCTGATACTATTTTACTTTCCACTCTGTTGCTGTAGGCTGGGAAGCCCAGCTGGGGGTTTAGACCCTGCCCTTCTCAGGGGGAATCCCCGGCTGCTGAGCTGTTTCTCAGTCCCTTCAGCTGCCACCCATGTGAGCCCAGCCAGCCTTCTGCGTCTCCGCACTCCCTACTGGTCAAGTTGTGATGTAGCGGCCTTTTCTGTATCTCCGTGGTTATAAGACTTCTTTACAACTAGTGTTCGGTTGGTTATTCCAGGTGATTTCTCCAAAATTAAGTTGTAAATCCAGACTGGTCCTGGGAGGAGGTTAGTGTAGCTTCCACTTACTCCTCCGCCATCTTGGATCTCTCAGCCCAAATCTTTATCTTGTTCCAGACTCCATTTGTTCATCTTGCTTTAAAACAGATATGCGACAGGAGGCAGTTAATTAAAGTTGGGGCAGTTACCCAAAGTTATTTATGGGCTCTTTCTGTAAGCATTAGGGACTCCCTCATAAAACAGAGAGCAACAGATAGCGACCAGAGGTAGGCAATTAACCAAAGTTGTTTTATGGGCTTTGCCCTGGCTGGTTTGGCTCAGTGGATTGAGCGTCGGCCTGAGAGCTAAGTGTCGCTGGTTCGATCTTCCAGTCAGGGCACATCAGAGAAGGAAAACTCTGACTCCAAAAAACCTCCGCTGCCTTGTGGCATACCTCTTCAGGGGAAAGGCTAAGGGAGTAAACCCCGACAGAAAATCCGGAGCCGGAGTCCCTAAGGCGGTTCGACGTTGTAGTCAACACCGGCAGCTCCTGCGGCGCACCTGAAGCCAAGCTGTATTGACTCCGTCTTTCCCTTGGACCCTTCAGCTGCGAAGAGAGGGGGGGTCTGCTGCATGGGCAACAGCAGACCCTCCATATCACCCTGCCCAGGCTCTGTAGCTTCAGCTTCACTGGAGAGGACACTCCAGCGTCATCGCAAGATGTCGATTCAACACGGGAGGAGACAGATACCGTGTCACTCCCGAGTCGGACTGCACAGCCATTCTCGGCGGTGCAGATAGACTCTTAAGAAGCTACACCATCGTCTCTCGAGACAGACGGCTGCCGACCTCGACCTCGACCTTTATGGGCTGCTTCTTTGAGCACTGTGGACCCCCTTCCAGGCCTTGGGATGAAAGCACAGTTTCAAAGGCTTTCTTTCCCAGATAGTGGAAAGGATACATAGAATTTCAAGGACTTTCCTCCTTCTGTGCTAACACAGTGTTTCTTGTGATGTTCGAACACCCAGCAATATTATCATACCAGGCCCAGGACTGCTGAGTTAGCGCGTGAGACATGCTTCCCTCTGCTACTAGCCTCCTCTGTTAAGTTCTTTGTTAGACTGCAATGGTGAGTGTCCTGCCTTTATTTCCCCTCTGCTACTCATTCGACTGTAACAGTTTGAAACCTAATATTCAAATGAACGTCCTGGAACCCACCACATCTCTTAAGAAGATGTCATTGCCCACACCATTGGGTCAACCTCCATGATCCTATCCCCTTGAATTATCCCCACAGGTAACCGCGTTCCTGGATTTTGATTTTATCCTTCTCATTTTTATAGACTTAGTACACATTTGTGTATCTTTAAAGGATACAAGAAAAATATTGTCAAGAGTTGCTTGGTTTTTAGTTTCGCAAAAAAGATATCTTTTTGGTTTTCATTTCATCTTACATTGTATTCCTTATATGTGTCAATGTTGGCATGTGCAGCTGTAAATTATTTGTTCTCACTGCTATATAACATTCTGTGCTGTGACTCTCCTGCATTTTATGCAGCCATTTCCCCATAGAGGGACATTCATTTTCCCCCTTAGCTGTCTGAGAGTTCCTCTAGGACGAGTCTTCCCACACCTGCCTGATGATTAGAATCATCCGAAACACTTGGTGAACCTCAGAGGGTTATCGGGCCTCGGCCCTGAGAATTATATTTCAGTAGGTCTGTGCTCGGCACCAGGAATCTTCGTTTGTTTCAGTTTTGTTCATTTTTACAAGCACGCCAGATATTATCATCATCAGGGAATTTGGGGAAAAACAGTAGCAGCATTTCTCAACCTGGCTGCATGGTAAAAAAAATTCCCAGGATAATTAAAAAATCAAAATTATCAATGACCTGGCGCTGGCCCTGTAGATTCTGGTTTAACTGGTCAGGGGATAGATGTGTATTAAAAGTGTGTTAGGTGACTATGGTATGCAGGTAAAAGCAAGTACCCTGGGGCAATGCTTCTTACCTGAGGGGGGATTTTGCCCCTCAAGTGAAGTCACCAGGAAAAAGACAGGATGCTCAGTTAAAGCTGAATTTCAGGTGACAGTTTTTTTAGTGTATGTCCTCAAGATTTCACGGGCATCTTATATTGAAAATGTTCTGTTGTTTATCTGAAACTTAAATGGAACTGGACCAACTATTTTTATTTGCCGCATCTGGCAACCATACTCCCCGGGGACAATAGCAAATGCCTGGAAACATCTTTCCTTGTCACAGTGGGGGTGGCAAGCGCTACTGGCACCTAGCGGGCAGAGGCCAGGAAGCTGCTGTATCCACAGTGCACAGGACAGCACCCCCGCGGTGCCGAGGGTGAGAAACCCTGCTCTATTGTACGTACCTCAGTTTTAATTTAGGGCCTCTGTTGGAGAAATACTTTACACACCTGGCTGGCTATGGTCTAGTGGAAGGAAGGGGTTTCCTGGGTTTGGGACAGACACCCACACCACCCCCCTTCCCCCACATACACACCTTTGGGTTGAACCCACATCAGGAAAGATGGGTAGGGCTGCCCCTGGTGGGGCGACCTCTGGTCTGACCCTGGCTAGGTGGGGACAGGGAACCAAATGGCGTGAGCAGGTGGTGCTAGGGCTCCTTCTTTGGCAGCGCCACTGGACAGGGCTGGGAGAGGAGCATTCAGCCCAGCAGAAAATGATCTCAGGAAGGTACGGAATAGGGAGGTTTTTCATCCTAATTTCATAGATGCTCTCAGTGGCCTTGGGTGGCATCTCGAGTCTTCCATTATTAAAGCTGTTCTTAATTAAACTGGGTTATGACCTTGAAAGAGGCCAGGCCAGAAAGGGCATCGTTTTTGTGGTTGTAAGTAGAGTTTTTCAGCTCGGAGAAATGTAATGAGGGCTCATAAGTTAGCAGAGCAGTCAGTAATGCCCCTTGTCTCTTGGCAAGCCCCCCACTGTGTGGGCCACAAGCTATTATTTAATCTCTGCAACCAGGAACTCAGCCAACCTGTGGTGGCTGAGTTTAAAATGCTTCCTTCATTCACCTCCCGCAGCCTCTTCACTTCTTAGCCAACATTTCCAAGAAGTTGTGGAGGAAGAGGGTGTTCCCAGATGGAAGGCAGGGTGGGGTGCTTACTAACTTAACAATTTAAGGAGAATCTTGCTGTTTCTAAAAAATGGCCCTGCTTGGTCAGTGGGTTCTCGATGAAGCAGCAAGCTAAAAGCACCAATCTTTCTTTGTTGCCTGAGAACTAACTGTATTCTCTCAGACATTTCTGTCCTGGAAACTAGGAAGGAAATAAGAAATAGCCTTTTTGAAAATAATAATATAATAATGATGAAAATATCAACAACTAAGGTTTAGTGAACACCTGTCGTATAGTAAACACTACTGGAACACATTGTAAGTCACTTTCATAGTTAGTTTTATGTAAAAGGTTGATTGAGCTGTAGGGGGCCTGGACATTTGGTCACACAGTATTCTGGATGTGTGTGTCAGGGAGGTTTTTGGATAAGATTAATATATATTTTTTTAATTTTTATATTTTATAGTGTCACCTGGGGACATTTTTTTCAATTGCTTTTAGAGAGAGGAAGAGAGAGAGAGAAACAATGTGAGAGAGAAGTGTCAGTTGGTTGCCTCCTGTATGCACGCAGAGCAGGGATCGAACCCACAACCTTTTGGTTATGGGATGATGCTTTAACTAACTGAGCCACCCTGGTCAGGGCAAGATAACATTTGAATTGGTAGACTGAAGTAAGCAGATTGTCCTCCCTGATGTGGGTGAGCCTCATCCAATCAGTTGAAGGACTGAATAGAACAAACAGGCTCAGTGAGAGGGAACTCCTCGTGCTTGACTGGTTGAGATGGGACATCAGCCTTTTCCTGCTTTTTAATTTGACCTGAAAAATTGGCTCTTCTTGGGTCTTGAGCCTGTGGCTTTCAGACTGGAACTTACACCACTGACCCACCCTTATGACTTCATCTAACCCTAATTATAAAGCGAGGGCCCCATTTCCAGACACCATCACAAAGAGGGTTAGGACTTCAGCACAAACCTTAAGTCCATAACAAAATCTCTTTCCATTTACCTAGAAGTCATCCTTTTTCAGATATAATAACAGAGATGTTTTCTAAGAGAAACAGTCTTCATTTTTGGGATAGGTGATAAGAAAACAGGAAAACTTTCAAAAAATCCAAAACAGAGTTTTGTATTTAAACTTGTGGTGAACGTGGGGCAGAAATTCCATGGTAAATGTAAAGGATAAACAATTGCATCTAGATTGAACTCTAAGGATGTGAAAGGAACAGCAAACTTTATTCAAAAATGGAAAGATACATGCAGTTCCTAATGAAATAGGGACCTCCTCTCCTTGTCTTTCTTTCGCTCCATCAGGCCATCAGAATGCATTTTAGAATGAGAAAGACTTGGCCTTTGGTTTACAAAGTGCTATTATCAATATTATTTCACTTAATTTTTACCACAACTCATTTTTTTTTCAGTAAACACATTGATACTGAGTGGAAGAATGTGACTTATATCTATTGATTTCATATTACTACCAGCCGTGTGCTTCTCCCACATGTGATTCTTCTTTTTCCCTCAACCCATCTCATCCAAACAGCAAATACAGGGCTGTGCTATGTCCTCTTCAAACATAGCCCTCAAATGTAGCTATAACTACATTTGCAATTAAACAATTTACGTTCCCACCCCTTTTCTTGCCTTGCCATTTGTAATGTTAATCAGAGATTTCAAAGAGCAATGCTATCTCATTCTTCTAGCTCCTTATGAAGTGTTCAGGGAGTTTAGAAGTGGCCTGGTTTCTCTGAAAGAGTTTTCGACTTCACAGAGCTCCAGCCCCACCTCCTCCCCTGTCCTGTCACTGTTTGTCAACCCCAATGTGCCGAAAAGCCAAACATCCCTTTGATTTAATCAGACCCTTTTATGCAGAAATGAAGCCAAGAGACTCTTCTTCCCAACAGCACAGCATTTCCTGGAACATGAAGATCAATGGTGCTGATAGACTGTTGATGAAGTGTTGCCCATAAGCCCGTTAAACAGGACATGAAACTGGCTTTGTGGTGAAAGGCCCCATCCTGAGGTGGCCACAGCCTCTGTGCTTTTCCCTTTCCTAGCACCAGGGTGGTCCTCAAAAGGGGCGTTTTTCAAGAAGCTTTTCTAACTTCCCCCACCCTTCTGGCAAAAGTGGTTATTCTGTTCTTACTCATGCCCTCCCTCCAAGAATGTTGTGCCTTCACTTTGGGCACATCACTTTCTACTTTATTTAGCATCACTTAATAGAACTTGTTCCATTTTACACTAGCCATTGCATTTAATCATTAGGTAGGATACCAGCAGCCATATTAGGCAGGTACTGTTTAGCATTAGTCTACATTTAACCCTCACTGAAGCTAAGGTTCCTGCCTACGTTTTCACACTTACTGAGTGGCAGAGTCAGAATCTAAACTGAGGTGGAAGGACACAAATCCTCAGTTACCACCTCAAACTGTGTTTGCTTGGCTTGTTAGATCGCCCCTTGTTTTTTGACCTCCTCTGTCATGTAGGATTTAGGACTCCGTCATGTAGCATTAGTTACTTTTAGTACAAACTTCAAATAACAGTAATTTAATATTTATTGTTCTCTGATGCAAAAGAGATTCAGAAGCAGGGAGTCTGGTTGGCATGATAGCCCTCTGAATGTGCTGGGGGTCCAGCTTTCTGCTTTGCAATCTTTTGTGTGTGGTTCTGATCCTCATGGAGTAAAATAGCCTCTGGAGATCCACACATCACTTCTAGGTCCCAGGCGGTAAGAGGAATGAAGGGACAAAGAAGGTTGCACCTCCTCCTTCAAGAAGACTTCACAGAGGTCTCACATCACATTCTCACTTATAGATCATTGACCAAACTAATCATACCCACTCTTTACACCTAGTTCTTTGTCAAGGCTGATATGCAATCAAGGCTGAGCTATCACAATAATTAACTCTGATGCCAGACTCTTTCTGCTCTAATTTTTATCTTGTACCGCTGCTAGGACAATGTCTTTGAACAATACTTTGTCATTCCAGTCCCCTGATCCAAAGCCTTCCATAGAGCCTCTTTATCTAGAAGAGTATATCTAAATTCCATTTTATGCCAAAAAATGCCTATTCACTTTCCCTTTATGTGGCATGTATGTCCCTACCTCCTTTCTTCCCTTTGACTAGCATGTCTTCACTCCTTTTTTCCCACTGGTCTAAATCTCATGATTCCTTTAATACTCTTTTCAAATCTCACACAATTCATTCGTTCTTTCTTTCATTCCTTTGTCATCATGTATAAAGCACGCAGAACAGTGGCTAACAGAGAATAGAAGGTGACTACTATTATTAATAATAATTGTAAGTGATGATAGTATGCATGTCCTGTTTCCCAACGTCCAAATTAGGAACTGTATCATTTCTTTCTCGGTAATCCAGACCCTAACATGTGAGAAGTGAGGGATTTCATAGATGATGATAATGGTGAGTATGTTCCCTTGAGAGAAAGAAATTCCTTTACCTTCTAGGGCTTATCTTTGGGACTCCATCCAGGGATCCAAACTCTATTTGGTCTTCTGATGCTTGAGAGGTAATTGCCTCCACTCTAGTCCACAATTTGAAAAGTGTTCATAAGAAAGAATGATACTTTACTGTTTTATAATTGCATTGTGTCATTAATTGCAATATATGTAAGTTCACATTTGACAATATATTTTTATGTTTTTTGAAATTTGCTATGATTTACTTATGCTTAATATATGAGAAAATGCACACATTGTACATGTGTAGCTCAGTGAATTTTCACAATACACTGAGGAAACTACCATCAGATCGGGAAACAGAGCACAATCAGCCCCCCTAAAAGCTCAGCTCATGTGTCCACTTCACCGCTGCTGTCTCCTCTCCAAAAGCAGCCAAAGTTCTGACTCCGATCACCCAAAGTTCATTTTCTCCAGTCTAATATTGATTGAAATGCTTGGTTAATTGTTTCTCTTGCACTAAATCAGGAGTTGACAAAGTACAGCCCCTAACCAAGTCCAGCTGCCCCCTGTTTTCGTGAGTTAAGTTGGATGGGAGCACAGCCACAACCACGCATTTCTATATCATCTATGGTGTTCTCGGGCTAACACAGCACGAGGAGTTGTGTCTGAGGCTGTCTGGCCCACAAAGCCAACATACTTACCATTTGGCCCTTCTCACAAAACGCTTGCCAGCCCTTGCACTAAACCAGAGGTCCTAAAACTTTTTTGCTTTAATAACTCCTAAAAATGAGTATACCCCAATCTATGAATACTTCTCTATAAAATGTATACATTATATAAAATTGACTTGGCTCTTGAGTCCTTTTGATAGGACCTGCGTCGTCATTGGTAGTTTCCTTGCTGATAGGACAAGATGTTCCAGGCTCGTTATACGTATATATTTTTCTTTCCTTTTTTTTTTTTTTAAGATTTTATTTATTTTTAGAGAGAAGGGAAAGGAAGGAGAAATAAGAGAGGGGGGAGAAAACATCAATGTGTGGCTATGTCTCACTCATCCCCAACTGGGGACCTGGCCCAAAACCCAGGCATGTGCCCTGACTGGGAATTGAGCCAGTGACCTCTGGTTTGCAGGCCGGCGCTCAGCTCACTGAGCCACACCAGCCAGGGCATTGTTCCTCTTCTTTATGGTTTTGCTATATCTAAATTGTCAGATCATACAGTGTTAGGTATGATAACATAGCCCTTTGAGCCCTCATTTAGCCTTAGCTCTACAAGTTACTGTGTAATTAATGCTCACCACTAGTCCTTATGTCAAATCTGTCTGGTGGTTTTGATTATCTGAAGCTCACTCCCCAGTAGATTCCTTTGGGAGGACTGTGTTCCCTGATTTACTGCATATTGCTTACAGTCTGTATTCTTTCGATGTGAAGGTCACTGGTGTTGGATATGCAATACTTGGCTCACATTCTCTTTCTTTCTATATCTTAAATATTATTACCCCATTTTTTCTGATCTAAAGTGACTTCATCAAACTGTGTGAAAATAACTTATTTTTTTTCCTTATAAATCATGTGTTCTTTCTGTAAAGATCAATAAAGAATTATTTTTTTCTTTAAAGTCTAGTAATTTTACTAAATATTTCTTGGTATTGGCTATGTAGACAATATTTTCATGTACATCATTTACTCTTTTAATATGTGACTTCATAACTTTTTATTTAAAAAAATGTTTTCTTGAAATATAATTTTTAGTTTTTGTTCTTTTAATTATTTTTTCCCCCCAGGACTCTATTATACATATTTTGGGTCTTCTTTGCTTATCTTTAACATCTGTCATTTTCTTTTCTTTTTTATTTCTATTTATTCTTTGAGAAAGAAAAAGGATGGGGGGATGGAGAGAGAGAGAGTGTTGTTGTTCCACTTACTTATGCATTCATTAGTTGAGACTTGTATGTGCCCAGACTGGGGATTGAACCTGCAACCCTGGTGTATTGGGATGACCCTCTAACCAACTGTGCCATCTGGCCAGGGCATCTGTCATTTTCTCTTGAATCCTTTTTTTCCTTTTTCTTTTAATCTCTTTATTTCTCTTTTTAGCAGCTTTATTTACACACAATAAAATTCACCCATTGTGAGTGTACTGTTTCACATTTAAAAATTTTTTCTCCCAAGGCATTATTTTCATGTTTATTTGTCAACACCTTATTTTTTAGCTTATTCTTTATTATCAAAATAAATTCTTCTTTTACTTATAATTCTTGAATTCTGTCATCTTATTTCTAAACTTTTCTCATGTTGATTTATGTTGTTTTCCATATCTTATATCACTTTCTGAATGCCTTTGGGCATGTTTTGAAATAGAATGTCACAATGTTGATCTTATTTCTGACTATCTATCTCAAATGCTTTTGTTACCTTTAAGGTTTGTATTCTGTTCCTTAACTTAACATTTTTTTCTTTTAATAAATTTGTATGCAATATAACTGATTTTTTTCTGCTCATTTAAAAAATATTTTATTTATTTTTTAGAGAGAAGGGAAGGAAGGGAGAGAGAGAAGGAGTCAAACATCAGTGTGAGAGAGGAACACTAATGGGTTGACTCTTGCACTGGTCTCAACCAGAGCCAGGATGCAACCCAGGCATGTGCCCTGACCGGGAACCTAACTGGTGACCTTTCTGCTTGCAGGACAACACCCTGCCAACTGAGCCACATGAATCAGGGCTTCTGTTGCTCATTTTTATATGAGATTATATTTCATGAAGTTTTAGAAAGAGTCCTGTTTCAGGTTGTTGTTTTTTTTTAACTTCACAGGGCTACCTCTTCGGCTGTTTTTTTTTTTTTTTTTTTTCTTCCACGTACTTTTAAAAAACCGTGGCTTGCTCTCTATGATGTCCCGGTTTTCCCCTCACTCACTTTTATCTGGACTTTCTTTTTCCTCCATCTCTATTGTCCTTCCTGGGCTCACTTCCAGCAATGTCTTGTCAGTGTGGGACAGTCCTAGAAACAGCCCTAAGTGGTCAGTTTTGGGGGTTTTCTGGGACTAGAAAGCACTAGATTGATCTCTGCCCTTTCATATTTTACTGGAGATGCACCCACTATTGGACTAGGAGACACCCTCACTGATTTCAGCTGCTGTTCTCAAGTTGGCATTCTACACATTCCAGCGACTGGTCATATTGTGGTTCTTCTTTATCAAGTCTGTTACATGGCCTGTCACCTGACCCACTGTTTTCCTTCTGCTTCCTCCCTTGGGGATGCCAGTAGCACACAACTGCTGGGCATGTCAATGGTTTGTCCACTGCTGCTAATATTTTGACATTCACATAGCCACTTTATTCCTTGTCAAAAATGTTGTTAATGTTTATTTTTATTAATTCATTTTTCCATATATTTTAAATGTGATTTTGGAAACATCAGAATCTATGCTGCTCCTACTGCCACCATATTTCCAGAATTCCAGATAATGTTAACACCAGGTTTTTGATAGAGAATCTGAAACTCCAGAGGGTAAGTGGCCTATTCATGCCCACTCCTCTGGGATTAAAATTAAGGCAGACTACTCTCTTAACTACCATGTTATTTTGCTGCTATGAATGATGAAGATTCTTTGTTTTAACCCAGATACTTATGTACACTAATCATAATGCCAACCTTGACCCATGAGCTGCCAGGTATAAACAAGATAGAAACCTTGTTCTTGAGTAATTTTATAGTCTGTAGGAAAGACAGATCTGAAACCAACCAAGTCAAACTAGTAGCTACAAGATTATAATAAGAGCTAAAGCAGGATTAGAACCCACTCACATGTTTATAATCATGGTGTTAATATAACTCTTTCCTTGTTTTAGAGGAGGAGCGCTACAAAATTGACTGAAATGACAATAACAACAGCAAAAACTTGATATCTGTGACTCTATAGTCACGTTTTTATTGCAATAGCAAAATATGCCTGCAGTCAGTATTCACATTGCCACGTGTTCATTTTCATCCTCTCTTATAATTGGTTGGACTATAATATGCAAGTAGTCATTGTTATCAAGCATATATTTTTAATGTACCCTAAACAACTTATCCAGATTTTTGTAAACCCAGATTTTTTTTCCCCCAGACCATCTCACCTCATGAGGCATAGTTATCCTGGCTTGCTACATGTCTATACCAAGGGAGGTTCACTGTGTGAGATGACATGACCCTGTGCCTTTCTGCTTTATGTATTGATTCTTTTATTTTAATGTCTGATGGTCCACCAGTCAACACATTTATTGAGGGCCTGCTATGTGCTGGGCATAGTGCTGGCTCTGGGGATCTAACAGTGAATCAGGCATGCATATTGAATACCTTTCCTCAACTAATTCACATAATGATGGCTTGCGTAAAGACCTCAGAACATAACTCTGAACTGATTCTGAGCCAAGGCAGTTAGGGCTCAGAGAGTGGGCCTCATCGTGTGAGAGGAGATGACGTCATGCTGGGAAGTTTTCCTCAGCAAAAGGAAGCCTTGGGATTCTTACAAAGATTCACGAGGGTGGAGAAACAGGAAGTACTTGGCAAGGGACCCTAATTTTAGAGGTTCCAGGATGAAGGATGAAAAAATGTGACTCAATCTTTTTCCTCTGGTGCCAATTTTTCTGTTATTCTGAGTGTTAACTTGATTATGGCATAGAATTATTGTGTTTTACAGAAAGCAATGAACTTAAATAGCATCATAACTCAGACTCTGCTGCTAATACAATAGCTTGGAGGCCATTGGATAAATTACTTCAAGTATTTAAGCCAGAGTTTCCCCTAGAATCACGTTCCATGCACAGAGGGCATTTCCAGTCTCGGTCATCACTGCATCTCCTATACCTTGCACTTAGTAGGGCTCAATAAAAATTATTGAATAGCAGGACAAGTGAATGAGTGAAGAGCATTGACTCTGGAGTTATGAGGACTTGTATTTAATCATCAGCTCAGCTGCTAATCATGAAACCTTGGACTGAAGTAGTTTAACTTGCTAGTGGCTAATTTCCTCACTTGTAAAATGGGGACCAGACTAGCACCTACCTACCTCACAGAGTTATAAGACAGGTGAAAAAAAGGTAATGGATATGAAGAGCTTAGCCCAGTGCTAGCACAAATGCGTTGTCATTTTACCCCTATGGCTATCCACCTTTCTCTGATATGCTAGCTAAATTCCGATTAGCTACCAATGATCTCACTTGTCGTGGATGCAATGGCGGCTGCAAAGAGGAGGAGTAGGTATTGGTAGGTGTCACGCGTGACTTGGTAAGGCCTCACTTCTGTTCAGGTGGAGAAATATACCCGTTTAAAGGTGATTTGTCTCAGCCCACCTCTTACCTTTACATAAAGACTTCATCATTCATATGTGTTTGTAGAGAGGAACTTTTAGCATTTAAAAGTAAAATCCAAAACCACAAAAAAGTTCTCTTTCCTTCTTCAATAACTTAAGACAAAACAACAACAAAAAAGTGCCTTTGATGCCTTTGCTGTTTAGTACTTAATAAATCATGGCACATAATTATGTTGATAAATTCCAACAGCCTAGCCGACTCCTCTTTCCTGATGCTGGCTTGGGATGCCCCTGATAAATCAATCTCGACTTCCTCACTGCATCACTATCCTGCACAGGATCTGCTTTGTTCCTCCATCGCAGTACATTGGGGCAATACATCACCCAAGCCCTTCATCCTTCTTCCATATCATTAGAGCAACAGCTGGTTCTGATAATGCATTAATGTAATACATCATGGAGCTGGGTGCATGGCTGCTCCATTACTCAAAAGCTAATGTGATAGGGAAGGGAAAACCTAGTGTGCTGATAGCTCCAAAGTTGGGGCTTTGTTTTGTCATTTCAGGCTTGGCACTTGAAACTTCAGGGTCCAGATTTTCCCCTTTGCAATCTGTTTTCACATGCTCTGCTAAGTTTGTTCTTCCCGAACTAATGTCTGCTCCTGTTTCCCGAATCCAGAAAGCTGCTTTATCTGTGATCAGCGACCGAGTAGAAGCCCCAGTGTCACAGTAGTTGTTCTTGCCAGTTTAAGCATAATTTAAGGTCGATGTCAGAATGCTTAGGTTAGGGTCCAGGTTCTGCGATTTTCTAGTTGTGTTTCTTCAGGTAGAGAAAGTAGACGATTTAGTGAGTTGTATGTCAAGAACTTGACACATAGTAATAACTCAGTTAAAATTAACTGTTTTTCTTAATATTTTCTAGCCTGCCATTTAACAAGTTAGGTATCCTAAGAGATAGTTACTAACAAGTAGTGTAAAAGAGTAAAAAAGAGTTCTGCAGGCACATGAGTTAGAAAAAGATTGGGTTGAAAAAAATCATGTAGCCTTTTCCACTGCAGGACTTATCAGAGCCTTTAATATGCTAAAGCAATTTATGTGTGTCCTACAGAAGGATAAACATTGCTTCCCAAATTATTTGGCTTTGGAATTCCCCCTTTAAAAATATTTTATTTATTTATTTTTAGAGAAAGGAGAAGGGAGGGAGAAAGAGAGGGAGAGAAACATGGGTCAGCTACCTCACGCACACCCCCAACCAGGGACCTGGCCCACAACCCAGGCATGTGCCCCAACTGGAAATCAAACCAGTGACACTTTATTTCACAAGCCAGTGCTCAATCCATTGAGTCACACCAGCCAGGGCTGGAACCCCTTTTTTGAGAGTAGGGTGAGTGATATTACTTGAATATCATTGGGAAATTCAAATGTTACCCAGTTATATTATTAAGGCCAGTGAGGTCTTGGTCAAGATGATAAAGCAAATTAAATGCAGAATGGGGCAAAAACTAAGGACTGCTGAAGCTCAGCTTCTTTCCTTCTTCCTCCTACACCTGTGCTTCTCAGAGTGCCACTTGTGATCACCTCTCTCACGATCACCTGGGAAGGGATAGTCAGGAATGAAACTCCTGCTGGCCACATCAGACCTGTGGATCAGAGTCCCCAGTGTCAGAGTGCAGGAACCTGACTGGCAATGAGTCTCTCAGGCAGTGCTCTTCATAATAAGCAGGAGTCTGGTCCCGCTGGATTGCCCCTCTGCAGGGCCTGGTTTCTCCGCAGCAAGTCTGTATCTCAGGGGAACGCTGGAGGCATCTGTGGTTTTCACAGGCCAGCCCACCGTGCAGATGCCCCCATAGAGACCCCTTCCTGCCCTTGGTGGTCAGTGTGAGAGCCTGGTCCCTGTGATTGCTGGTAATGCTCCTCCAGGGAGACGAGTGTGTGGGAGATTACTTTGAAAAGGAGAGACAGGTACTCAAGGCTCTGCCAAGTCAGTCTGGAGAGAGCATGACAATGCTTCAGTTTCCATGGCGACCAGGTGACTGTAAGCTCACCTTTGGCCCTGGAAACAGCCTCCAGCTTCTGGGAACAACTGCAAAGCTGCTGCTTATTATGAGAGGGGAGAACACCAAGGGAGAGGAGAAACCCACTGCCATTTTCCAAAAGAGGCTTGGCTGTCCATTCTGAGCTGCAAGGAAAGTTAGGAAAAAGCTGCACAGCAAAGATACAGAAGGTCCAACAGGACCACCAGCCAAGAGAGGCGAATATGGACAGCCCACCGTCAGATTTCAATGTAGCCCTTTTGACAGCAACAGTCAACATTGGTTATTTGGTTATTTCCTTCTCTTTATTCCAAGAGAGGAAGCATTCATTCAGTGTGGCTAGTGACTGGAGAGGCTAACACCCTAATAACTAGTTAGCTGAGCATTTACTACATGACAGGGTTTATATGTATTACCCCATTTAATCCCCACATTCTTTCAGGTAAGTTTCATGGTGAGGGTAAGGTGCAGGGAGGTTAAGTTATGCCCCAAGGTCACATACACAGGTAGCAGCGGTGGATGGAGCTGGGACTTGAACCCTGACTAATGGGGCATTTGACCACAGGACTCCTGAAAAGTGTTCAATTGGCCCCACCCACATCCCTCTCTCTAGGAACTATGACTTCTTTCTCCCAACAGATATTCCTCTCTGAAGGCAGGAAGCTACATACTCAGCCATCATAAACAATTCTGTTTATTTAGCTTGGGACACAAAGGTCAAGTGTTAAAATGCTTTAATGCCTCCTACCAATGTTTGCCTCTCCCCAGGCTAAGTGGTTGCTGTTTCAACATCAAAATTGACTTCCCTCCAGTAGGATCTGCGATCAGACCACTGCTGGCAGAGGAGGAGGATTCTTCAGGGATGGTGTGGAGGATAATGACTACCCAGCTGGAGAGACCTGGCCCTAGTGTAATGGGCTGGAAGTGCAGATGGTATTGATGGGCTGGGGAGGCGCAGGGTGTCTCAGGACTCTGAAGGAGGCAAGTACCACTCTGGTGTTGGAGTGACAGACAGGAGACCCTGGAGTTGGTTAGTTTCTGTCAGCTCCTTGCAGAGCCATGAGCAGCAATGCCTCTGTAGTCATTAGCTCTTTAATGGGGAGAATTGGACTAGATCAGCATTTCTCAGACTATGAGCATCTACAAGGTATTTGGGATAATTTTTGATGGGACACAGACCAGTCATTAAATATCATTAAATAATATAATGAGAAAGTTCCATTCCCTTTGGGTTCTTCTGGTGGCCCCAAGGAGGGAATAGCAGTAGGGGACACTCACATGTGTCTTTAATACCTCTTGAATCTTTGCTAATGTCCCCTTTTAGCACCGGAGGGGACGGACCTCAGACTCAGAGCTTCGGCAGACAACAGCAGCCCCCTGCAATTTAACATGGCTTTGCCCTTGATTTTTATAACTACTTTCTATGTTCGACAAGGAGAGTTTCCATTTCTGGAAGTGATATGAGTTTCAGGAGCCAGAGTGCTGCCTGCAAGCCAGGAGCTTTCCCGAGAGCTCATTGGAAATGTGTGTGAATCGGACCCCATGCTGGGCCCAGTGGCTCCTGCACCTTTGATCTTAATTTGAGAGCTCCTGATCCAGTTTCCTGTTTTAGAATCAATATTTCAGTAAAAAGAATTGGCCAGTTTGAGGCAACATAAAACCAAATGATAGTACAGGTGCAGCAACCACTTGGAAGGGCCACAGGGAAAATTGGGATTGGAGCAGTTTGCATCACTGGGGCTGATGCCCGGGCAGCTGCTCTCTGTAGGATTTTGGGGTGCTGTGCCCTGTATAGACTGGTTGTGCAGACCTGGGTCTGTGTTTGAGGGAATCTCCCCAAAATAAAAAAAAAAAAACAAAAAACAAAAACAAAAAAAAACCAAACAAACCCAAACCTGCCCCCAAATTGCGATGCAGTTTGAAAATACAGGATTGCATCGTCTCTTTGAAAGTCACGTGTTATTCTAAAATAGTGGCTCTCAACTGTCCAAATGTCCCTTGGTTCTCAAGGGATATTTGACAGTGTGTGAGGATATTTTTGGTTGTCACAGTTGGAGAGCTGCCACTGGGGTCTAGTGGGTAGAGACCAAGAAGGCTGCGAAACACCTCACAATGCACAGAAAAGCCCCCCACCCCATGCCACACACACACAAGAAACTATCCAGTCCCAAGTGTCAATAGGGCTATCGATGAGAAACTCTGATCTAAAAGGATTTTTATTATCCAAGGTATCTGAGTACAGATCAATGAAATGCCAGGTACAAAATGTCTAAGATTCAATCCCTTTGGTTTTCATCTCTTGGAACATAAAACCCAGGAGCCTTTCTGTGGTTTGTAAGCTTCCCCAGCATCCAACCCCATCACCCCTTCTAACCTGATCTTGTTCTACTCCCTCCTCCCCAGCACAGTGGGCTCCAGCCATATTACCCTCCCAGTTGTTTTTGGAATATTCCAAGTACACTTAGAATGTTCCTACCTCAGGGCCTTTGCACATGATTAAAGAAAAAAGTCCTCCTGTGTCCAGAACTCTATCCATTTCCTTCACATGGGCTTCTGCTTGAATCTCATCTCACTGTTGAGGCCTTTTCTGACCATCTTGTCTAATAAGCAATCCCTTGTTCATCTCTCCGCCTTTCCCTGCCATGCTTTTCCTTATAGAATTTACCATCAGAATTCCTGTTTATTTCCTATCCCTCTGTGAGACTGTAAGTACCATGAATGTAGATTCACTATTATAGTCCAAGTTGTAACAGTGTCTGGCAAATGGATGCTTTCTTTAAATGAACAAAGAGTGAGCGAATGAATGGATGAATTAATGAATGCCTGGGTTATAGTCCCAGACATGCCAGTGTCAGTCGCTTCCCTTTCTGCCTCAGTTTCCTTTTCTGTTAGGTGAGCAGGTTGCAGAGATGACCCCGAAGGTCCATTCCCGCCCCGATGTCTATGGTTGAGACTTCAGAGCAAGTGCAACTTCAATTCTCACAGCATCCCTGTCTCTCCAGTTAACTGCCTGTACCCTCCCAGCTGCCCCCTCCCCCATTACCCCAGATGCCTCTGGCAGAGCTGAGAGGCCTCAGGGAATTAGGGACGTCAGAAATCCTCAGAAAGTGGCAGATCCATTGTGTGAACCACTGAATTGGGTAATTAGGGAGGGTGGCACTTGAGTCGTTTCAAAAGCTTAGTGGGTGGGAAGAACCGCTCCCTGACAGCTCCTGCACATCCACTTAGAGGTGGGCTTGTCCTCGGGGAAGTCGGGTTTGTCACTGAGCAGTGCTTTATCCATCTCCCAAGGAGCGTGTGAAGGAAAGGGGACAGGGCTGGGGGCCTGACATGGCCTAGTGGGCTCTGTGAGTGAAGACAGGAGGGCGGTGGGTAGGAGGGAGGGGAGCCTTCCAGCCCAGGGCCAGACCACTGCTCCTGGCGCAAGAGCACCAGCACTGCGGGGAGGACACGTCTGCCTCTGTGCTCAGCGAGCATCTTCTTTGTTCTTTGTAACCAATGTCATTTCCCACCCTGAACTCTCATTCTGCTGGGCTGAAGGAACCTTAACCTCCATCCTGTTTGGGGGCTCCCCCACCCCGAAGGGATCATAAGGTTCAGGATTCAACTGGATTAAACTGTTTCTTCTGCTCCTGAAGTAAATGGATGTTCTGAACAGTGTTTTCTAATAGGGGGTGAGGCTTTGCAGTGGGAGGGTCTGGCTGGTCCACCTCTCCCCCTGTTCCCCTTGCCCTCTCCCCTTCCCCTCCTGTCTCTCTTCCCTCTTTTCCTCCTCCTCCTCCTTTTTCTCCAGAGTCACTGAGACTGGGACATCTTTCTTGTGGAGAGGAGGATGGAAGCCCTGTTTCACTCTTGCTCCCCCCAGTACTTGGTCTCTCCCTCTATAGGGCCTTATACTTTCAGAGGCAAAAGACAGATAAGGAAGTATTTGTAGTAATCGTGACTTCCTTGAAGCACTGAGCTCTTTAAGTGGAGGGAAAGAAAAAAGGAAAACCGTAGGGAGAAGAGGAAAGCATCCATTAATTTCTCAAGGTATTATCCAGTCGTTAATCATGGTGAACCACCAAGTACTGAGCATTCACTCCCGCTGTGCTAAAGACTTCATTCACATGCATCACTTGCTTAACCCTTGGGACAACCTCAGGAGGCAGTAATGCGACACACTCAGTGTCATCTCAGCACAGTGTAAGCACCTGGCCTATGTTAGTTAGTTTAGCTCATTTTCCCTGCAATCCTGTAAGGCAGCTGTTATTATTATTCCCACCTTGCAGATGAGGACGTGTGACATAGAGGCATTAAGTGAAGTGTCCAAGGCCCACAGGCTGGCGAGTGACAGAGCTGAAGTTCAAACCCTGGCAGCCTGGCTGCAGAGCCAGAGCACAGGGCAATGCCACCGACTCCCAGGCGAAGTGGAGTCAGCTGCCTTGCCTGGGACTTTCCCAGCAGCACCCTCCCTCTGCCTTGCCAGTTGGGAAGCTGTTTGTAACTTGTAGGCAGCTGCACACACCTGGCACCTGAATGCAAGCTGGCCCCAGAGGCAAGAATCCAACTGCCTAGTCAGCCACTGGGACGGTTTGATGGGGAAGATGAAACACCTGGCAGCCTCCGGGGTCATTCACAAGGCCAGATGCCCCACAATTCGAACTAGGATGGCTCAGCAATAGCACTTACGAGAAAGGAGGTCAAGCCAGCCCATGCTACTATTTCATGCACATGTAAGAAAAGATGAGTATCCACCAGTATGTAATCAATGAGACATTCCTTTTAATAGAAATATTAGCTTTTTTTTTTTTCCTACCAGAAGACCCTCCTAATTTCTCAAAGTTTTTTGAGATGGTTGTAGATTCACATGCATTTTTAATAAATACATATTTAGGGAGAGGCACTTTGCCCACTTGCCTCCAATGATCAGCATTTTGCAAAACTATAGTGTATCTTATGATACCAAACTGTTCTAGCACCTTGAGGATCTCCTCTATACCACATTCACCTCCCTCTCACCCCCTCTCCATCCTTAGAACCCCAGTGACAGCTAATCTGTTCTCCATTTCTAAAGTTTTGTCATTTCAAAAGTGCCATGTAAATGCAATTGTAGAGTGTGCACCTTTTAGGACTGGCTTCTTTTCACTTAGCGGACTTCCCTGCAGAGTTACCCAAGCTGTGTGTCAATAGTTCATTCTTTTTATCGCTGAGTAGTTCATTCCTTTTATTCCATGGTGCAGGTATCAACAGTGTGTTTAACCACTCACCTGTTGAAGGGCATCGGAGCTGTTTGGGGATATTATAAGTAGAGCTGCTGTGAACATTCATGTGCAGGTTTTTGTGTGAATGTAAAGTCATCTCTGTGGAATAGACACCTGAGAGTGAAATTGCAGATCATCTAGCAATTGCGTGTTTAGTGTATAGGACACCACCAGCTTGCTTTCTGGAGTGCTTGTGCTATTTCACGTCCCCACTGGCAATGTGTGAGTGACCCAGTTTCTGCATATCCTCACCAGCATTTGGTATTGCCATTATTAATATCATTTTAAATTTTCTTAATATTCTTATAAGTTCTGGTTATGGTTTTAATTTGCATTGCCTTATGGCTCATTATGTTGAATATCTTTTCATGTCCTTATTTGCTATCCTTATATCCCATTTGGCAAAATGTCTGTTCATGTCTTCCACCCATTTTCTAGTTGTCTTGCTTTTTTTTCCTCTTGAGTTTTGAGAGTTTTTTTTAATCTATCCCAGATAGTATTCCCTTATTAGATATATGCTTTGCAAATATTTCCTTTAGTCTGTAACTTGTCTTTTCATCCTCTTTATAGGGTATTTTGCAGAATAAAAGTTTCAAATTTTCATGAGGTTCAATTTATCATTTTTTTTTTCTTTTTGGCCTAGCCCTAGATCACAAAGATTTTAAACTATATTTTTCAAAACATAGGTTTGCATTTAAGTTTGTGATCCATTTTAAGTTAATTTTTATATAAGGTATAATGTTTAAGTTTTTTTTTTTGCTCATGGTATTCAGTTTGCTTTGCTTTGTTGCAAAGTATAGCTAATTTTTTGAACCATTAGTGTGTGCTTGGCACTGAACTAAACATTTTTAGGCATCATTTTATATAATCTCAATTACCCTACAAAGTGGGAATTGTATTCCAAGTTTTATGAATGTAGAGATAGTATCAGAGATGGTGTCTGATTTCCCTGATGCCACACAGCCAGAACCAAACCTCAAATCTCTGGCTCACTCTAGCACATAGCCCTTCACCATCTCTAATTTGGTTTCTCAGTGATGGCTCTACACTTGTTCCCCACATCATGACAAAAAATTCAGACTCAATTCAAATCAGTGCCTATCAGGGAAACTCTCTTTGGGCTGTAGCTGAATAGAGTTTTCAGGAGGTACAAGTGTAATATAATATGGAATATCTGTTCATCACTTAACTCAGGGAAGTCTTTTCCCCCTCACTAATATCCATGATAAAGCATATGCAAATGTCTGTAATTGGACATAATTAAAATAATGAGAGTTGAAAGAATGTGATATTCAAAATAAATGCAATAAGGAGTTGGACACAGCCATTATCCTAATTCAAAGTGATTACTTTATGATTACATTATCAGGGCCTCTAATATTTCTGTCTTTAATATAATTGTATTTACTTTAGGGAGGCAGGTGCTCTCTGATTGAGTCTGTTGACAAGTCACTCCATACTTCTTGGAGGAAGGACAGTACCATTTTGACCAGAACCACATGCCTTTGCTCCCCCCACCCCCCTTCCCAAGTATACACTTGCACTGAGATGACAGCCTGTGAGCACATCTCGGCCCTGCCCATGAGTGAGTGAGTGGGAGGAGTGAAAGGCCAGGGGTTGAGTCTCTGGCTGCACCTGGCCTGCTTGGTGCCGTCCTTGTCGAGTTGCAGTCTGAGTGATTCACAGATGTTTCCTCACTCTGCCTTCTCCCAAGTGTTTTATATGAAACTCAGATGCATAGCCGTAGCTTAGAGGCTTAGGAATGGTCTAGTGCAGCTCTTTGATGGGTCAGAGGGTGTGGTAGAGTACTGAGGACGTGGGTCTCTGGTTTTGGGTGGCGGTGCTGCAAATCTTCCTTCTATCTCACTGTGTGACCTTGTGTGATAATATACCCTGTCTGGGCTTCAGTTTAATTTTCTTAAAATGGAAAGACAAACAACTTACAGAGTTTGTTTTTCTTTTTTTCCCTATGAAACGAGAGAATATGTGCGAAGGACGTAGCGTTATATGGTGCTTAACCAACAGTAGATGCTGAATGTCATAGGACACAGGGACAGATTTAAAGGTTTTATGCAAACTTAATTGCTGCAAGAGATGTGATTTGGGAACAAGTAGGTGAGACTGTGGACTTCTAGTTCAATAAAGTTTCATTGACTTTGGGTGGAAAATATAAGTAGAAAACATCTGCCAGTCTTCTCTGTACTTCTTTACCTCCAATCCACAGAAGGTCGTGACATCCAGAGACGAGTTTCAGTTCTTTTGGGTGTAGAGAAAATGATCTCATTCACTTGTCTTGCTTTGGAATCCCTGGCTTATGCTGGTCATGACAGTGATCCTATTGGTAAGCATCCAGATAGAGGCCAGCATCCACAGAACACAACTCTTTATTGGAAGTGAGGAGCTAGTAACCACTTCAACACACATGCATGCGAATGCACACACACGCTCATGCACATGCACCCTTCCCACTTTAGAACAGATGGAGCCACTTAGGATGAGCCTGGCTGAACTTAGAGCAGGTCAGTGGGATGTGGTGTATCATCCTCGGTGAATTCTCCCAGTCCAGCTGTGTGAGGTTTCCACTGACCACCATTGAAGGGAGTTGGCTGACCTTGGACCATGGTCATAACATTACACACCATGGGATGGGCATTGGCTGGAGCATGTCATACCCACATTCGAGGATCCTCAGCCTTTCTACTTACAGTAATGTCTTGATTCCTGTTTGACCTACTTAACTTTGTCCCTTTCCCCACCCTCCCAAGATATTCCTTCTACAGCCAGACTGGTCCTTTAGGCTGTAGAATCAGGAGGAGGGAGAGAATGAGAGCAGAGGGGCCTCAGCATCTTTGGAGAGAGGCATGGAAATAATTGTAGTATATGAGGGAAGTGGGTGGGATGCCTTCCATCGAGGGTCTTGTGAAACAGAAGGAAGACGCTGAGTTTATTTGGAAAGTGTTCTTTGTGTACTTGACCTCCCCCTTGCCCCCCATTATTGAGCTTGGACTGTTTGGACCCTGACGGAAGGGCTACAATACATTGTATTATACTGACTCTCACAGCAACGCTACTAGGTTGATTTTAATGTTCCCAATTTACAGAGGACCACACAGTCAGGGCGTAGATGCCCGTGACTTGAATGAACCCAGACTTCCAGAGACGCCTGATTCTGCTGCCTCCTCTGTCTGCTGGTGAGTTGAGCTCAGAGCTAGAGCAGAGCATTGTGCCCTGGGCTGGCAGCACGTAGAGAGAATTAAAGAATAATTATCATTGCAGCTCTGGGATGGGGAATGGCAATTAGCCTCTAGTTTGTTTAGATTATCATCTCTGGAGATGTTTACTGAAGGATTATTTATTGATAAGGAGCATCCAGATCAGCCCAAGAGGAGCTGGGAGTTCTGCATTCAGTGCTGTTGGTGCAGCATCCATCCAACAGCAACCTCTCCCCTCCTCTGAAAGATGCTGCTATTTCGTTTGGGAAATTATCTCGTCATTTCTGGATTTTCTTTTTTTGGAAGGTGTGCAACTTCTGTGGCGGAGGGTGCTCTTAGCTTTTAGGAGGCTGGGTGGACTTGGACAAATTATAGCCCCACCAATAATAAACATTGTTGCAGTGGGTAAAAAGGTTCTTAATCTCCTTGAGCCTTAGGACCTATCTGAGGGCAGGTCGGAAATTAGATACAATGTATATGAAGCCCCAACAGGTGAGGTTTGGAAGGCATTTAAAAGCAACAATCATTATTGTCATAATTTTACAAAGATTTAAACACATGTTAACACAGCTTGCCAAGCACTCAGACATGCTAGCATGAATCAGTGAGAAAAAAATAGAGATTAAAAAAATTGAAAAGGAACTGTCTACAAAGTAGATATTCTGCACAGTAGAAGTTAAAGGGTTGTGCTTAAGTACAGGAAGACGTGAACTGTAAAAATTCTCCATTAAATTGTGATCTTTAGAAACATGATTAGGCTGAACTTACCTTGACACAAAACATTAAAAATGCAGAGAGAGAGAGAGAGAGAGAATGAATTATGTCCTTCTCCAAAGAACAGCATTTTCAAGTTCTTCAGAGGAGTGTTTTTGTGAAAAGGATGCAGCTGCAGCGTAGATTGCAATGGAGGGAAAGAAGGTTAACATGGCTTAGCAACTCTTCAACAAAAGCTACTTCTGTAATTGACTCACATTTTATCTATTCACTAAAGTGAACTTGCTAGTGGGTAACCCTTTCTTTATTCATCACTAAGGACTGTGTACATGAAAATGCGTAAGTCTGAGTTCCTTTGAACAGTAGCCCCAATGTGCAGCTTTTTAGATAACCTTCCTGCAATTAGTGTGAATCACTGAGCCTTTGTGTGTGTGCACGTGTGTGTGCTGGGGATTTTACTGTTGTTTCTCTAGGAATTCAGTGAGGAACTAAAAGCCACTGTCAAGAGACACTATGAAACTATGAAGACCCTCAAGATGGCAGGCAACAGACACCTGCGGCCCTGAGTCAGTGTGAGTTCTCCCTGCTCCAGGGGAGGGACTCTGGGTTTGAGGCTGCTCTTCCCTTTCGGTCACCCCCCCACGCACTCTCAGACCCATAAGGACCGTCCTGTCCAAACTGTAATGGACACTGAGTGTGTTATGCCCACCAGGTTGAACCAGTGACCTTCTGTCTTCTGATCTCTCTCCTGTCCACTTACACATGAAAAATAAGTAAGAGGTATGTGGATGCAGGGACCTCAGAGGAAACATTACTCACCTGGCTTGGAGCCATATAAACCCATCAAATTTTTTTTTTTTTTTTGGTAACATGTAAGTGGAAACCGCAAGAGAAAGTGTCTAGCTGGCTGAAATTGCTGTGCAGGCGTGTGTGTGTGTGTGTGTGTGTGTGTGTGTGTGAGAGAGAGAGGGGTTGGGGGAGAGAAGTTCAAGCCTACTTCTTCATGAAACTCTCAGTAAATCCATCTGGGTGAAGGAGGCAGAACACACAGCCATGTCTGTGGGATCTGCCTTCTTACCTGGCCAGAATGAGGCTGTGTTCATTGGTGTTGGCCGTTATTTTCTGTGACTTCACTGATGTTCTCAGGTTGATATCTTTAAGATTAATGAGGCATTTGTTCTCAATCAGGAAGCCATAATCAGGAATACCCATTTAGCTGCAGCCAGTTGTGTCGCTGCATTAATTGATATCATTTGACCTTTGTATTTTGGGTGGGATGATGTATCGCTGCATTTTCCTGAGCAGTGCCATAAAATTGATAGCTTGAATATTGCTGCTCACATGGCCGAACGGTTCATTTACCTTCAATGCTGTGTTTGTAATTGATACAGGATAGGTAAGTCTGGGCAGATGATGTGCATTAATCCTTACTCGGTGAAGCAGGTCCTGTTGGGTGGCAGGCCCAGCCCTTGGACCACCTCACGCGGAGCACTTTGCTGCTGGAGATGTTGCTGCTTTCAGGAAAATTCTCCTGAAGATAACTTGCAGGGTCTTGTTCTAACCCTGAGATCATGTTCACACAAACATTTCATATACCAAGTAGGAACAGAGCTGTATGAGGGCTTGCTGACCCTCCCTGTGAGCACTTCTCCAGTTGCAATAGGTGCAGGGGTCACATGCAGATTGGAATCCATAAGGTCTTGGGCGAACTGAGATTGTTGCTTTTCTCCAGGTGGTGCTGCTGCTGCTGCTGCTGGTGGTCTGGGAACCCTGATTTTAGTAGCAAATTTCTAGGCCAGGGATTGGCATTCTTTTCTGCAAAGGTTCACAGAGTAAATATTTTTGGTGTTGCAAGTTACAGCTACTCAGTTCTGCCCTGAAGTGAGAAAATAGCCACATGGAGACAAATGGGCATGGCTGTGTTTTATAAATCTTATTTATCAAATCATGTGGCAGGCTGGATTTGGCCCTGGGCAGGAATTTGCTGGCCCTAACCTAGACCATAAGGCCCCATCCTAGACCATAAGGCCCTTGTAGGAGGGACTATATTTTATTCCCTACTATAGTTTAGTGCCTAACAAAAAGTCAGGTGGGTGATGGGGAATGCAAAAAATATCGAAGAATTGAGTGGTCAACTTCCACATTTCTTTGATGGCAGACGGGATTAGCCTGACCCCCAGCAGGAGTTATATCCACTGATGCAGGAACAAAAACTCCAGAGTCCCAGGAGCAGAGGCAAGAAGAGGATTTGCCCTCTTTCCTTAACCATCAATTGAGCTTACACGAGTTCTAAATATACCGCAGTTTTGTCAAAATATATTGATGTACATAGACATCTTTTTCTATGTACTATATTTATAGAAATGGGATTACAAATGGACATCACAATATAACCTGCCTTAATATTTTAACAATGTATCAAAAACATCTTTCCACATCATTTAATATTCTTTATTCCATTATTTTTATTGACTAAACAATATTTCATACTTTATTTAACCTGTCTTTTAAGGGAGAGCATTTGTGTTGTCTCCTTTATTTTAATTGCAAACTGCTAAACATTGTTGCACATATAACTTAAATTCCAAACCACATATTGTCTTAGAATAAAAACCTCAATAGGAAATTTCTCTATGGAAAGGCAAACATATTTTCCAGGTTTTTGTTACCTCAAGACAAACTGCCCTCCATGAATTGTAGAATCTTACCAGAGTGCATAATAGTACCTGCTTTTATAAAAATTTTGAGGAGATACTTTGAGAAAAAAAGGTAAAACCTCTTTAGGAATGATTACGTCACGTGGAATATAGAGTTCAGATATGCTGAGGGTGGGCAGAGAAATCATCGTGTATGTAACTGTTGCCCTGGAGCCTTGACTCTAGATTTAAGTTCTTTAAAATGGGAGGACAGACAAAACTCTTGGATGCTCCAAGTAAACTTCAAGCTTGGTGGGCAGTCCTTACATGGGCAGTAGAGGTCCTTGGACTTACAGATCAAAGCGATCTCTGCAGGATCATCATGGGAATGAGGTAGGATGGGGCTGGGTCAGTCTCACCATTTCCTTATAGCGACAGAGACACTGACCTGCAACGATGGTCATGTCTCCAGGGGCTCGGGGCGCTCTGCAGGAACGGGCTTTCACTGCGCCCTCACCATCACTGCTCTTGCACCCTAGACAGAGACCCCGTAGAAGCTGTGTTTCTGAGTAGAAACTCATGAGAACCAAGGTCAAGACACTTACTGGGGGCAGGAACAGGTTTCTTTCATGTCATATTCAGACTTGGCTTTGCAGTCAGGTTGAGACGGTCACGGAGGGGGGAGGGGGGGAAGGCTGATGTCTTGTTTTTTTTCCCCTAGTGAGCAATGAGAATTTTTGGTGTGTGATTGTGGAGGAGAGAGTTGGTGGCAGACTCCATTGGATAACTTGAATTCAGGTCTATTTACAAAAGTATGGCTAAGGTATGGGGGAACCACAAAGGATAGTTCTGGAGCCTAGGGTCAGTAGTAGGGAAACAATTACCACCTCAAGGATAGAAGGGACAAGAGAGGGAGCAGTTTACTGGGACCTTCAGGTAGAGGGACTTACCTGAGGAGCACAGCCAGCTCACAGAGAGTCTGTGCAGTAAATTTCCTAACCTTACTCTCCTCCCTCCTATCTCTGTTGCTGCTCTCTGTTGCCCAAACCTACCCAGAAGCCAGAGACAAAGGAGCCTGTTAATGCAGTTTGCCCAGATGAGCCTGCTGCCTGAGCACAGACCAGAACAGAGATGGGTGGAATTGTAACTCTATGGGTAAATAGAAGGTAAGCAGTCCAGAGTGGCCACCTGGATTATTTCATCTTACTCTGTTTTCTAGGACAATGCCCTTTGGTGTAGACCTTAATCTGAGAGCATCATGAATATGTAGCCACACAATATGATTGGTGATATGATTAAAAAAAAAATCTAGAGCCTAATCAAATGCCAATTCTGGGATATTAACATGGGAATTGCATGACCATGTGGCAGGTGAAGTGGAGCATACCTGCATGTTACTCGACAGATTTCTTTCAGGTTGCTTCAAGAGGTCTTTGAAGAATTGCCAAATTTCTAGACTGGACATTCAAGTCATGTCTCCTGGGTCCCAGAGGATAAATGAGTCATGCCAAGGAAAACAAAATATTGGTCTCATTTTTAACAATGAAGAGAAATGGTTTCCACATTCACCTCTAGGCAAGCCATCCAAGAGCAAAAATGAGCCTCATCCCCATGAAGTTTTCTGCTTAAATCGAACTCAATTAGCCAGATCCTCAGCTTCACTGTGGGCTCTCATATAGTTTTATGTTGTTGACTGGTAATTTAGTTTGGCTTTCCTGTTTTTGCTTACTGTGAATCATTTGCTAATTTTTAAATGTTAGATTATTTAATATGAGATCTGAATTCTGATTCTCTAGAAAAATGTAAATATTTGACAATATTCCACATACATTGGAGCTAAGAATGGGCTTTTAGCTGGTGCCTCCTCAGTGGCTGCTGGTTGTCACCCATGAACCTGCATAAGCAGCGACTCAAGGTTTCAGTCTCTGTAAACTCCTGAGTCCCTGTAGAGAGGGCATAACCTCCAGCCCATTGCTTTCGTTCTGTCCTGAAGAGAACTCATGGACGTGAACTCGATTCTCCAGATCGGAAGCTTCCCGCTGTGACTTAGGTCTCTTTGACACTCTCTGATATTCTCAACAGTCAGACCTCACTGCAAGTTTTTAAATTTGGGGGAAATCAAAGTGGACTTCACTGACATTTACATTTGTATTGTCAATAGTAAAAAAAAAAAAGTGAAGAATTGTCCAAAGCAAATACTCCATAGTGTAAATTGGATATTGGGTGGGGGTGGGGTGGGGAGGCTATCAGGGCCTATGTGGGCAAACTTGAAGTCTGCATGTTCAGGCCTCAGCCTACCCAGGGCTGCTGTCTCTTCAACAAGGTGATGGAGTTCTTGTTCACCGAGTGAAATAAATGTATGTGGATACTGAACATGTAAAGCAGGACAGAGCTGAGGGCAGGGTATAGGGCCACGTCTCTCACCCTTCTCCACCTCTCTCCCCATTGCACCTCTCGTGTCCTGAAGTGCAGAGATGTCCCCATTATCCTAATGACTTTTCTATTTACAGCACATGAGAACTTCATCAAATATCTGATTGTCCAGAGTTAAGAAGCAAGAGGTATTTTTCATTTACTCCTTCTGGTCTGGCAGTGTCTTGCTTGGCACCCATGTTGGATGTTACTATGTAAACAAAAATTTATGTCATATTGCAGTCAGATTTGGACTAATTCCAGTTGACACTCCCTTGAGTTCATCAGCACTTTTCTGATTTAATGATCTATGAAACCTCTCTCTCTATGGAAGAGGCTGACATATCTGCATTTCCCAGTCCAGAAAACCTATGTGAGCAAAATTTTATGGGAAACATTGACCTTGATTCATCTGTACTTTCCATTAATCACAGTCTGTCTTAGCCCTCTCTTCAAGGAGCAGGATAGAGTGGGGAAGGAGGCTTGGGAATCATTGGCAATTCACTAGCTACATAGCTCTGAATGGTCTTTGTTGTCTTCACTCCTTACACTTGTCAGCCTCCTGTCAGCACTGCTCTTCCATTACTCACTCAACTCCTCCCTTCTATTTTGTCTCTATCACAGGGCCTTTGAACATGCTTTTCTAACAGCCTAGAATGCTCTTTCATGCCTCTTTCCCAAACTAATCAATTTTGATTTTTCTTCTATTTTAGTTCAAACATTGGACAAGTAAAGCTCCCCCTAACTCTTAGACCAGGTAAAACTCTTCCCCGTTGCAAGTTCTCAGAGCAGCTTGTAAATATTTATTTATTTGTATGATTATTTGATTTACTTTCTAAAGTTTCCTTAAAGGTAGAGACTGAGATAACACTTATGTGCTAAAGCTTTATAGAGAGGTACAATAGCAGGGCAGCTGGAAGGAAGGAGGAAGGAAAATGAGGCAGGGAATGAAGGCAAACAAAAAACAAACAAAAAACCCCACAAAGTAGTATGTTACGGAGCTGACCACAGCTTTCTAAGAAATGATGATGAGCTGTCTCACTACATGAGCGAGCATCTTCCAGGCAGGCTGTGTGGATGGGACCAGTGTACCTTGGAACAATTTGTTGGAAGGGAGAAAATAATATGTTTGCTATCATCTTTCAGTCTCTTTCAGTTGGTCAAATTCACTTCATGGGAGCATGAACTCACATACATTTATAAGATGTATTACTTGGCCCCTGAGGAAGCCCAATCCCATGATACTTATTCTGAACTTGAAAGTGAGAAGAACTATAGCATTTGTGAGTCTGGCTGAGTTGGACATGGGTTGTGGAATCACAGCAGACATGATGAAGGTTGTGCCAAAGTCCAACCCTCACCTGAGAGTGGCTGTAGCATCAGGGATTGTTAGGAGCTAAGGCACTATAGTGAAGGCAGGACTTTCCTTTGAGGAAAGGGCCAAGTCCCAGGGGATAGTTGGGGCTGAAAAGACCTGGGGAGTATACAAATGGAATCCACGCATGACTGTCTGTGTCTTCCACTATCTCATAAGCACCGAGAGGGTAAGAACTACATTTGTTTTACTCTGCACAGTATTGTATATCCACCCCTTACCACAGTGCCTGGAATGGATTCATTCAAATATTTGTTGAATGAATGGATGGGTGGATGGATAGGTGGATGGATGGATGATGGTTGGATGGAGGTTGGATGGACGAATAAATATGTGAATGTTAATTAAAATCTCTTAGCCTCTGCCCTCTTCTTAGAAATCAGTTAAGTTCTCATTAGCTAGTGGCAGCATATTTGATTGACTAGAGAGCCATCTTTGCACATCACAAAAACCCTATGCTCTGCCACATGGAAGTCAAACTCTCCAGGTGCTGAGTGAGTACTGGAATTCTGAGAATCCCCAGTGAAGTTTTTTTTTTTTTTCCCTGTAGATTGGCACTTTCTTCTCAGGATTTAATTAAGTATTATTGTTATATAGATGCTAGGGTCAAAGTGATCTAGGAAGCCATCAATGGTGTGGCTTGTGGAGCACTGAAAGGTGATATTTCCTGCATGCCTTCATGGGCCAGGCATGGTGTTAAGTACCCTGCACAAATTATTTTATTTTATCCATGGCAAAGTCGTATAAGGCAAACTGCTGAATGATGGAATGGAGACTTGAACTCAGTTTTGTCTGACTCCAGAGTCCTTGCTCTTAATCTCTACACTGATGTGTGTGTTATTGAAAATATACAAAATGGGTGTTAGATACTATACAGAGAAGACTGTTAATTTTAGTGGTTATCTACTTGCTTAAGTGTATATTGGAACAATACTAGTTTTTAATTTAGGATAATGATGTTTACATTTCAAAATACATTAATTTAACAAAAGTTTTTAATCTTTAGAAAAATATTACATATATAATAGTGCAGCTGGTATAAATATGGCAAAACCATGAGAGTGGCACATGGATGACTGGAGTTTGGGAAATATGCAGTATGCCAAAGGAAATACCCGAAAAAACTCAGACCTCTGAGTCTTCCCTCAACCCCTTCCCTCAACTCTTTGTCCCCATAATTACTGTAGGGTTAGAAATTTTCCCTGCCAGTATGAAGAATCCATAGCTTTTAAGCCATTGTCAGCTGCTGTGACCTTTATATGTTCTCCTTCATCTTGTGTGGGTAGGCTAACCAACTATAAAGAACTAAGGGAGCAGTACACAGGAGAGATAAGTCCTGCCATGGGAACCAGAGGAGGAGGTAACTAACTAGAGATAGGTGTACTAGTTAACAGGACTCAGATTCAGCACAGGATGCAGCCTTGCATTTTTCAACTCATTTTGGTTCCCTTTCTTTTAAAACAGGATGTCCTCTTCGCCCACGAGTTTGAATGAAAGGTTGAGATGTGATGGTGTGATCTGCCCCCATACTTGAGGGAAGAGGATTGCTGAGATCCGTGTCACTTGTTTGTTCCCTACCTTTTTGTTTTTCCAGAGAGGACACCATTTGCAGCACATGGTAGGCATTTAGCAAAATGTGTTAATCCATGTAACATTCTTAGAAGAGTAGCTGGCACACTTTAGACACCATATTGGTGTTTGCTGTTATCTTTAATATTATCAGAATAGTAAATAGATTGAATGGTTAGATCAAGTGAAGTAGAAAAAGTGTGCTTTCTGAAATCCAGTGGGAGTTGTGAGTTAGGCGTGCTACCTGCTGTATGCAACTCCCCTCCCCCCGCATTCTGCTCTCTGTCCGACAGCATCAAGACCCAGGGGCCTCTGTGGGCATTTGGGTCTGGGCAGTGGGGAGCAACCTGATTAGAGGTCAGAGGTAAGGAGGTCAGAGTGTTTGTACTCCTTTCCTATGAGATCTTCTGTATCCCTCACCTGAAGGTCACTATTCCTTCTCTAAAAGCACCTGCTCTGAACGATTCTGTTTTTCCACTTTACAACTTCCTCCCCTTGTTTTTTAAGATGTAGAGATAATAATGGCTTTGCTGATATTAGTCTCAGGTTATTGCTCCACACCTGCCATGCCTTTGTTACCAATCCCCTTTTAAATAGCAAAGGAATGCTTTCCTGAATTGCCTTAGTTTGAGCGTGCCATGTCTTTTCCACTGGGACTCTGCCAATTTCCAGTCTGACCTCTGCTACCCACTAGATAGTGGCCTTGGCCAAGTTCTTTAGCCTCTCTTGGGCTTAGTATCTTCATCTGCAAAATAGCTAAGCCAGGGTTCAAACTCAAGTGTCAGGGACTGGCAGGCATCTGAAATGAGCGAGCTGGGTCTGTGCCGGCCTGACACCTCTTCTCAGTTCCCGCCTTGGCCATGCGAGGAAGCAGGCCAAGGCGGCCGGTCAGTTTGATTTGTCAAGAGAATCCAGAAATCCAGCTCTTCTATGAAGTCTTTTAATGTCAACATGTTGGCAACGAAGTAAAATGTTAATTTTGAAAAATTGGGAAGGTTGAAGTTTATGTGAAAGTCAGGCGGACTAGAGGCAGTACCCACAAGGCAGTGTTTCGCAGTGGTTAGGAACACTGACTGGAATGTCTGACCGCCTGGCTTTGGATGAAGGCTCTGCTGCTTACTAGCTGGCTGTCCTTGGAAATTTTATGATACTTAGCTTCTCGTAGCCTTAGTTTCATTATTTGTAAAATAGGGATAATGTTATACTGTACCTATTTCATAGGGTTGTAATGAGGGTTACAAGAATTGATATTTGAAAAGATTTAGAAGACTGGTATGCAGAAGCACTATGTAAATGTTGGTAAATAAAAATGAATAAATATGACATGCTCGATACAATGCTTGGCATATTGGAGACTTTCAGTACGTGGGAGCTTAAACACATGAATTTCCAGAAGGTTTTAACTCTGGGAATATGAAGACAAATTTCTCCAGCTTCTTGTGTATTATTAAGTTAACATGAACTCTCAAAATAATGGAAGCTTTTAATTTTATTTCTCCCTCCAGAATGGTTTATTTAATGCCACTTGCCTGGAGATAGTGGCTGACTTCAGAAGTCCTCACCAGGCTACATTGATACTCAGCCCTAAGATTGTTCTAATAAGCTTTATTGACTTGCTGAACCTTAGAGTTCTTTTTATTGACATGCAGTGTAAATCATTCCATCTGACATTTGAATGTCCTTTCTGAGAAATGTGCTAGACCTTACATGGTGCTGAGCTCCTGATGACGTGTGCATCTTGTAGTCAAGCACATGATGGCTTAGACGAAGACATCACACACGCAGCCTTGTTGTAAGCTAAAATCCAGTGGGGAAAAGGCCATGATGTTTTGTTTCATTGAGAGGAAAGTTTTCTAAAATATGGGAAGGGTGTACATTTGAATGAGGTGATAGCTATTTCCTCTGTCTTTGGAAAGTATTAAAAGCCAAGGGGGCATTTGTTAATATTTGGTAGCATGAGAAGTACAGATAGTAATAAACAAACTTGCCTTGCAGAGAGAATCATGTGGCTTTGAATTCAGAAACTTTTAGTCCAAATTTATTCTTGAAAAATGGGAGGAAACACAGACTGCCCCTGAAATTTTCTAGCACAATAGCCATTTAAAGAATCATCATGCCTTCCAGGAATCCAGTTTCTTGGATAATGTTTCATAAGCCCATCTGGACACTCATTCCCTTTCTCAGTCATTCTGCCAATGTTTATTGAGCATCTGCTATAGGCCAGGCACCTGCCAGTACTGGGAGTACATTGACAAATGCATTCGTGTCCCTGAGAAGCTCATTATCCTCTTGGGAAGATATGCAATTAATAATTATACTACAAGGCATTAAACATTACAATAGAGCAGGGGTATTGATCATTGGTGCTGTTGAGATTTCAGACAGGGTCATTCTTTGTTGTAGGGGGCTGGCTGCCTGTGCACTGTAGAATGCTGAGCAACATCCCCGGCCTCCATCTATTAGATTCCATAAGAATTCCTCCCTCTAGTGATGACAACCAAAAATGTCACTAGACAGTGCCAAACATCTCCAGGTATACTTCTTTGGAAAGGAGCAACTGATTCAGCCAGGAGAAGTGGAGCAGGATTTTCAAAGGGATGATGGCATTTGAGATGGTTCTTAAGATGAAATTATGGCTCAACAGGCAGTGAAGGAGAAGCTCAATCCTTCAGGTGAAGGGGATGCAGTGCTATGACAGAACATAGGCTATTTCAAACACAATGTGTAGTTCTTTGCTGGTGAAATTAGACTGCATGGCAAATAAGGCTATAATATAGTCAGGCTTTGGTCAGTTATTGGGAGAGTCTTTTATGCCGAACAAAGATGTTTAGACTGTTTCCCATAGGTAACAGAGAGACAATCAGGTTATTAGCTAAGGGGTGTATTAATTTTGCATTGTATTACCTATCTGATCATTTGACTGTTCAGAACCCAGTAATTGCCCTCCAGTTTCCTTTGAGGGAACTATCTGTCCATTATTTTGAGACTGGGTGTTCTGGAAGAGGTTGAAGCCTTACTCTGGTGTCATAGCTGGCTAGCCAGGGCACTGTGTCCACTTGGTTATGCGATTGGTTCAGAGATTGGCATATGATCCCATCTGGGTCAGTGGGGGAATACTCTAGGAATTTTTCTAGAACTACTGAGGGTAAAAAGGATACTCTCTTTCTGCTGGGCTACTAGTTTGGTAGAATATTATGTTCAATTCTGGACATAATGGAAGGCACCTTGATACAGCAACTGAAGATCCTACTGAGGACAATGCTAAGACAGAGGGAAGCAGAAACATGAGCCACGGAGAGAATGATTTTCATTATTTGAGCATTTGACTCCAGCAATGCCTAAAGGCAGTGTCACTTTAGAATTTTCACCCTCCATGTCAATAACTCCCATTTGTAGTTTAAATTGGATTGAGTTGAGTTTCCACTAGGAATGGGAAGAGAGAGACCTGGGAATAGGGATATAACAACCAGCCTCGAGGATGGCACTAAATGTTTCCTCTCTCTTGGCACTCATGTTCTTGTGTAACCTTCTCCCTGTGAGCATGGGCTGGACTTACTGACTCACTTCAAATGAGTGGAATATGCAAAAATAATGAATTATCACTTCCAAGATTAGGTCATAATAAAACAATGGCTTTCCTTTTGGGTGCCTCTACCTTCCTTCCTTCCTTCCTTCCTTCCTTCCTTCCTTCCTTCCTTCCTTCCTTCCTTCCTCTCTTTCTCTTTCTTTCTTTCTTCCTTTCTTTCTTTTCTTTTTCTTTCTTTCTTTCTTTCTTCCTTTCTTTCTTTCTTTCTTTCTTTCTTTCTTTCTTTCTTTCTTTCTTTCTTTCTTTCTTTCTTTCTTTTTTACTTTCTTTCTTTCTTTCTTTCTTTCTTTCTTTCTTTCTTTCTTTCTTTCTTTCTTTCTTTCTTTCTTTCTTTCTTTCTTATTTTTAGAGAGAGGAAGGGAAGGAGAAAGAGATGGAGAGAAACATCAATGTGTGAGAGAAAAAAATTTGATTGATTACCTGCCCTAGACATCCCAACTGGGAATCAAACTGGCGACTTCTCATTTTCTCTTACAATGCCCAACCAACTGAGCCACACTGGTCAGGGCAGGTGCTTCTTTCTTGTTCTAGGGAATCCAGCTGCCATACTGTAAGTTGCCCAAGGGAGAGGCCCATGTGGCAAGAAACTGAGGGTAGACACCAGCCAGTAGTCATTGACGAATTGAGACCCTGAGGCCAAGAACCTGTGAGCACTGGATTATTCCAACAATCACATGAATGATCATGGAAGCAGATTCTTTCCCAGTGAAGTCTGGAGATAAAACTAAAACTGTAGTTGAAACAAACACTTTGATTGCAGCCTCATCAGACACTTGAGTTGGAGGCACCCAGCTGAGTCGTGCCCACATCCTGACTCATATACAGACACTGTGAGTTAATGTTTGCTGTTTTGAGCTGCTAAATTTTGGAGTAAATAATTACGCAGCAAGAGATAACTATTATAATGTTTTTTCCCCATTTATTTTTCATATATAGTAGGCACTCAATAAATACTTATAGAATGAGATAGCAAACAAAATCAAGGACTGAACGTGGCCATGGGTGAGGCAGGATGGTCATCAATTAAGAAGATACTAAGGTAATAGCTTTTGTGGAATGCTGTGAAGTTAAGAACCAGATTACAGTGGGTCATTGGCTGGTGGAGAAATGGAAGTGATAAACAGGGATTGGATTACTGTTTGCAGAAAGCTTGGTAGTGAAGGTTGACCCAAAAGTAGTACATTTAAGATTAAAGAAGAGTTGAAGGAGGATTAATGTGAGAGCCGCATCATGTTTATGTCCTGATGGCCAGAAGAGTTTGAAGCAGAGCAGAGGGAGAAATTAACTGGCAGAGAATGATCCTAGGGAAAGGGAGGGAAGATGGAAGAAAAGCACTCTGGCAGGGCATTTAGCCTTGGCACTGTGAAATGTGTTCAGATAAGTACTTACATTTTGGTTCAACATCTGTCCTGTGCTGTTCTGTTCGGTATTCTCTGTGAACGACTCCAGAAAAATGTGGTTGCTTTTATTGCCAAGTTGCTTAATTGCCTTACGGAATAATGGCAAGCAAGCTAGTCTTGGAGCTTTTGAGCTCGGAGACGAATCAAAGCAAGAAGAGGTAGAGAAATCAAATAGACTGATGGCCTTTTCATTGACAGTTAGACATTGGTTACTCCTTCTTTTGTCGGTCTGTTAATGGTTGCTGACATCTGTGGGATACTTTTTAAGCTAAAATCAGAGAAGGAGGCAAGAAAATTCTACCTGCTATCCTAAGGCATATATGATTTATGCTTTACTTATTTCCTTCTTTTTCCATTAATAAAAAACTTCTTGTGCCAAGTCAGGTCCAGAACATTCTACAAAAGCGATTCGAGGATCACTGCCACTTTGTGCTCTCTAAAAATGACCTATCAAAAAGAAATAAAGGTCCTCTTTATTTGGTCTATCACCAAAAGCCACCAATGCATTTTCACCTGGTTGCATTGTATCCTCGGACCTTTGGACCAGTTGGGCTTTGGTACAAAGGAACTGCTTCAGCAAGGTTTGACTGCCTCCAGGCTGCCTGCCTGGGGCAAGACCTGGAGCCCCCTGAAACCTAATTTGTTATTTTCACTAATACATTACATCACTGTATTTTAGTCCTGCTTATGGCTCCACAGACTCTAAAACGGCACTTCCTGAGTGGTCCCATGGGTTCCCTGCAAAATACCTGTAGGTTACAATATATTCATGGTGCATAATCAGTGCTTCAGAATTCTGCTAACAATTATCTCCTTTCTCTGAGTTTGAGAGCACAGCAAGCAATCATGTTTTCAAAGAGAATAGAAATATCCATGCATAAAGTCCTCAGATTATAAAAAATGTTAAATTCCCACCCTTTCTGCACCTTCAATCCTCTCCACAAGTCATTCTTCTGCTGGACTAAATGCACGGTTGCTTCACACCAGGAACTTGGAATATCTGTAACAGGAATACATGACATGTGTTGTGTGTGTGTGTGTGTGTGTAGGGTATTTGAAAATTCAGGCTCCTAGGTCTCATCTCAGAATTCCTTAATTAGAATCACTAGGATGGTGCCCAGGATCTGAATTTTAGTAAGCATTAGAGATGACTTTTATACATGCAATAGTTTGACAACCACAGGATGTTTGAACAGGTCTGTGGAGCTTCATCGGTTATGAGAGATACAGGGGTTTCCATTGCTGCAGGGCACATCACTGACTGCTCCTGCAAAGCCAGCATCTCCCATTCCTTTTTCCCGGGATACTGAGAATACAAAAGATGCTCTCATTGCTCTAAACCCACACACCCCTCTCCCTACTGATGTATTCTGGACTTCCCAATGTCAGCACCATTGCCTGAGGACTCTCTGACCCCTAGATTCCTCTCTAGCCATGCCCAAGGAAGGCTGGAAGTGGTTTTGCCTTAATACTTCCTTCATAAACAACTAACCCTTAACCGATGACTGATGGGGATCAGTGTACATACATACTCAGCCTCCTTGCCCCTGGGTGGGATAACCATAATGGGCATGTGCTAGTCTGGCTTCCAGAATTCTTTAGTGAACATTATCCAAAGTTACTCACAGTAGTAACTTGCTTGACTACAGACTTTTGTTGGCTCCTGTCCCTTCCCTAGCTTAGTTCCCATTCCCTGGCCCTTGTTTCCTGGGTTTGTTAGGTAGGATAGATAACAAATCAAGGCAGGGAGGAGGAGGAAGACATGTCTCACCCACTAACTCAGCAGTCTGGAGCCTGGTCTGACGCAGGTGTTCCAGCATTACAGGAAACACCCTGCTAACGTGGGAGGAGGGTAGTCCTTGAGATTTTATGTATTGTCTCCACTACCTTAGAAAGAAAACCTTTGAAACTGCTCTCATTGCCAGTCCTGAAAGGCCAGAGAGGGCCCATAAAGCCTAAAGGAAGAAGCCCATTAATTCCTTTGGGCGTTCATACCCCCATCCTGGAAAGTTGGCACCACCTTTACCTGTCAATCAATATGCAACTTCTTCACCCTTCCCTATCCCACCAGCTATATTCATCCTCAGAACAAAGGACTCCTCTCTCTGGCCACCAGGCCTCAGGCCACCCTTTCTCTTGCCTTTCTCCCCACCTCTCGGCAAGGGCTTTCTCTTCCATGAGAACGGATCATCTGCTTGCACGCTAATAGACTCACGATCTGTAATTCTTTATTGCTTTGGTAAGAAGAACTGAGTTTTTGGGAGTTTCTCCCATGACAGATTCACCTCCCAAATTCATATTTGCTCTTAAATACTGGTCTTGGGTTTCCCCCTGGGGGGAACCAAAAGGGTGTCTGTAGATTAATGCCCCAGAGCACTTTGAGCCAAGACTAAAGTAATGGTGTGGGCAACTCGGAGAAGGGAAAACTGGAGAAACTTGCCAAATGTGCTTCATGGAAGAGAGTTCGCTTTTGACAAAGGGCCCCCACTGTATCCTTTAGGGGTTTATATTCCCAAATGTTAGCCATTTACCCATCTTTCCTCATATTAACTATTACATAGTCTTGAAGATATTCCTGATGATTTTCTTTTTTTTTTTTTAATTTAGAGAACTGTGCCTCTTAACAGAAGTATAAGGAATAACTAGAAATAATGAGTGTATAAACAGAGAGCATTATAATGCATATGTTGACCACAATCTACAGATATTTTACTGCTTGGAGCATCTAAAACACTAGTAACCACAGTAAATGCATATTCTTTCTTGTAAGGTTGCATATTTCATCCTAAATGGCTTAAATATTTTTACTCATCCATTTTTAAAAAAGAAAAAGATTAGGACTTAAAATTAAGTAAGTGCATTTGAAAGAAATCGATTGTCAATACTCTATGCTGCTAACACATGGAACATTTTTTCTCCTTGGGGTGTTAATACGTTAAGACAAACTATTTACATTGATAAATATTTATGTTTATAAATTCATTAATTATTTACACCTCACTGACTTATAACTTTTATTTTTTTCTTGAAAAGTCTCACTTTCAGTTTCACAGTTAACCTTAGTGAAACATTAGAAGTAGCATTTATGTTTCTGCTTTAAAAGTATTTTTAGTAGGACTGTATGATACATACACAATGCTCCTGTCCCATTGGCCTTTGGCCCCTCCCCCAACACTGAAGAGAGGCTTTGGAGATACAGCAAAGTGTGTCATGTCCTGAAGCCATTCTGTCAAGAATGTTTAAATGTGGTCTTGAGCTTGTTAGGTTGTAAGCTTTGAAAATTTGCTCTTTTTTCTCTGAGCCTCAATTTCTTTACCTGTAAGATGGGGATAATGATACTATTATTATCCTTTTTGGCTTCTCTGAGGTTAGACATCCTACTTGAGGCTCAGCTTAGAGAATGTTCTCAAAATTGTTTTTATTTTTCCTCAAGTCTTAAGCAGGCATATAATTACTTCTTAATGACTTTCTCCAGTAGGAGATAAAACTGGCACATAACTCCCAATTCAGCATTCAGTTGCGAGTGAGTGAAATAGGCCAAGACTTTTTGCTAATGACCAGTCAGATGCAGGTCTTCTGCTACTTTCAAAGCTGGAAAAAGGGGGCTAGTGGTCAGCTTTGCACAGGTTGCCTTGATGGGTCATCAAGGACTGCTCTGCCTTTTGTCCTCTTTATCAGTTCAAGGTGGTGTGGGCCTTGGCTGGAATCTCCAGCCCATTGTAGTTCTTAAAGATGACCCTGCCCTATAGCTGTCCTGTAGAAGTCACCACTCACTTCACCTGGGCAATTAGTGTGCCAGGCACAATGCTGAGGGACCTCTCTTGGATTATACCATTGAATTCTCATGACAACCTTGGCTGAGAGAAGTCATCACTGAGCTGGGTTTGAATCCTAAGCCAAGTATTTCCTAGCTTTGGTGACGGTGAGCAGATGTCTTCATTTCTCTGCACGTCAGTTTCCTCATCTGTCACATGAGGGTAATAATAAAACCTGGTTTGTGGAGTTGTTATGAAGAATCAATGAGAATATGTGTGGAGGTGTACAACATGAGGTCTGATACATAGAAACCCCAAATAAATGCTAATTGTTATTGCTACACCAGTATTAGTAATAATACTACTTCTACTGCTGCTGTAACCATATTGATGAGGATGCTTTAGATCAGTGGTTCTTACCTGGGTCAATTTGCCCCCCAAGGGATTATATGGAAATATCTGTTGGTTCTCACCACATGGAGGGGCAGTCAGGGAGTGCTGCTAGTATTGAGTGGGGCAGAAGCCACAGATGCTGCTAACACCCTACAGGGCACAAATATTCCCCCCACAACAAAGGATCACCCAGCCCCAAATATCCATAGTACCAAGTTTGGGAAATTCTGCTCTAGGCCACATGTAATCTTTTAAAAAAGTTTTTTTTTTACTGTTGTTCAATTACAGTTGTACCACTTTTTCCCCTGTTGCTCTCCTCTGACCCCTTCCCACACAGTCAGTCCCCACCCTGTTGTCCATGTCCATGGGTCCTTTATACCTGTTCCTTGGCTAGACCCGTCCCCTTCCTTCCCACCTTATCCCCCTCCTGCCCTCTCTGGTCACTGTCAGTCTGCTCCTTGTTTCCAGGCCTCTGATTCTATTTTGCTCATTTGTTTGTTTTGCTCATTAGGTTCCTGTTATAGGTGAGATCACATGGTATTTGTCTTTTGCAGCCTGGCTTATTTCACTTAGCATAATCTTAAACAAGCTTACTCAATAAGGGGTAAATCTCAGGGAACAAAATATGGTAGTTTTGAATGTCGATTGATTTAGCAGCTTCATAACTTCACAGATGTTACAGGTTCTTTGTTCTTCCCTGTCCTGTCAGCCTCAGGCTGGTTACAGGTATCTGTGGCAGGTCCAGACATCATAGCCACACAAGGAAATATCTTGAAGGATATGAATATAAAATCTTTTCCTATGGCTTTCCCTGTGGTTTTCCATAAGCAAATCAACCACCTTTTCTGGATGTGATGACACAGACACTGTGACAACTGCTGAACCAATCACTTATAAGTGCTGGGGATGGGTTTCAAGTGTAATATCCTCTATATTAATAGTAAGTGTTATTACTTTAATTATATTATCATTATTGTCATTATTGCCGTTTTATGCAGAGGGGAGGATTAGTGACGTTTAAAAAAATGTCGTGGATGCAACTGACTTCTGGCCAAGATGGAGGCGTAGACAGACATGCTGAGTCTCCCTCCACAACTAAGAAGGAATACAACTACCTCAAAACTAGAGACAACTAGAAGTTTCAGAAAATCGAGCTGTATGGAAGTCCACAAACAAAGGTATAAAGGAGAAATACTCATCCAGACAGGTAGAAGGGGTGGACCGAGGGCGGAGAGGATGCAGTGTGATGGTGGCAGCAATGTGGAGGGACACCTGGGGAGTGTTCTCAGCTCCTCATCAGACGACACAGCTCACAGTCCCAGTGCCAGGGAAAATCAAGCCTCATTGCTTCTGACTGTGCAAACCAGTGGGCATCAGGGCGGAGGAAGAAACTGCCTGTCTCTCAGCAGAGTCTGCTTGTTTAAAGGGCCCCCGGGGTCCTAGAACATCTGCAGAGTCTGCTTGTTTAAAGGGCCCCCGGGGTCCTAGAACATCCGCAGACCCACCCACTCTGGGAACGACGGCCAGGGTAGCAGCTAGAGAGGTGCCAGTCCCACGTGAAAGCGGGAGAAGTGCCTAGAAAAGGGGTGAGTGCTGAGCAAGCGGCATTGTTCCCTCTCAGACCCCTCCCCCACATACAGCGCCACAACATGGTGAAACAGGTCACCCTGTACTGAAGAATATGCCCTTACAACATAACAGGTGTGACAGCTCTACCTAAGACACAGAGGCAAACAAACACGGGAGCCTGTCAAGCTGAGGAGACAGAAAAGTATGGCTCAAAAGGGGGAACGGGTCAAGGTTCCAGTGGGAGAACTAAGTGACGAAGAGATAGCCAACCTAAGAGATGCAGAGTTCAAAACACTGGTGATGAAGATGCTCACAGACTTGAAAGATATGCTTGAGTATGGCAAATGCATAAGAGAAGGAGTGAAAGCGATGCTAAATGAAACGAAGGAAAATCCACACAAAACCAGTGGTGAAGGGAAGGAAACCAGGGTTTAAATCAATGATTGGGAACATAAGGAAGAAAAAAAACAGTATAGAACGAAGAAACAAGAATTGAAAAAAATGAGGAGAGGTTTACAAACCTCTGAGATTGCTTTAAACGTGCAATCATCTGAGCCATAGGGGTGCCAGAGGAGAAGAGGAAGAGCAAGAAATTGAAAACTTATGTGAGAAAATAATGAAGAAAAACTTCCAAAATTTGGTGAAGGAAATAGACATAGAAGTCCAGGAAGCACAGAGAGTTCCAAACAAGCTAGACCCAAAATGGACCACACCAAGACACACCATAATTAAAATGCCAAAGGTGAAAGATAAAGAGAGAATCCTAAAAGCAACAAGAGAGAAGTGGAGAGTTGCCTGCAAAGGGGTGCCTATAAGAGTATCAGCTGATTTCTCAAAAGAAACTTTGCAGGCAAGAAGGGACTGACAAGAAGTATTTAATGTGATGAAAAGCAAGGACTTACAACCAAGATTACTCTATCCAGCAAAGCTATCATTTAGAATGGAAGGGCAGATAAAGTGCTTCCCAGACAAGGTAAAGCTTAAGGAGTTCATCATCACCAAACTATTATTATATGAAATGTCAAAGGGACTTACTTAAGAAAAAGATGATCAAAATTATGAACATTAAAATGACAACAAACTCACAACTATCAACAACTGAATCTAAAAAATACAAACAAAATCCAATTAAGCAAACCAAGATAGGAACAGAATCATAGGTATGGGAATCATTTGGAGGGTTATCAGTGGGGAAGAGGAAGAGGAGGAATGGGGGAAAAGCTACAGAGACTAAGAAGCATAACTGGTAGGTACAAAATAGACAGACATTATGAATAATATAGAAAGGGTGAAGCCAAAGAACTTATATGTACAACCCATGGACATGAACTAAAGGGGGTGGGATTGCTGGAGGGAAGGGGGGTACTGGGCAGAGGGGAGTAAAGGGGAAAAAATTGCAATACTGTAACAACATAATCAATAAAATATACTTTACAAAAAAAAAAAAAAAAGAATGCAACCATAATGGCACCTTGATCTTGGACTTCCAGCATTCAGACCTATTTCTGTTTCTCAAGGAAAAAAAAAAATGTTGTGTAGCTCATATAGTTATTAAGTGGTAGGTTCATGATATGAAAACAAACTGTGTTACTTCAGTGTGTTATCCACTTATTTCCTAAAGATGCATATTCTAAAGATGTATGGTAGTATATTTCTTAAAAATATATTAAGTGGCATATAAACTAGATCACCCTAAACTAAAGACATAGCTTAGTCTCCACTCATCATTGGCCAACCAGTGGGGAATCTTTCTTTGTTCACTAATTCTGACCACTCTCAAAATATTTGTTTCCAAAATGCTTTTTATATAAGCAGGCACCCTTTAGTGCTGCAGATCACTGACCTCCACCTTTATGTTTCTTACAAGACCAACACATTGGGAATTTCTACACCTATGATCATATATCACTAACATGATTTAAGCCTGTCTACATGGAGTATGAGACTTAATACACAGAATGACAAGATGCATCATGATTTGTGCTTCATGAACCCAGGTCTGACATAAAATAGACTAGTTTGGGGTCCTGGCCTAACTATTCACCAGCCCTGTGTGTGTGACCAAGTCACTGAGCCTCCTCTTTCTTTTAAGCTTTGCTTTTCTCATTTTTAAAAAAGAAAGTCATAATAGTACCTACACCTAGAGTTGTACTGTGAAGATTAAATGAGATCATCGTCATCATCATCGTCATCATCGGCAGCCGTCCGTCTCGAGAGACGATGGTGTAGCTTCTTAAGAGTCTATCTGCACCGCCGAGAATGGCTGTGCAATCCGACTCGTGAGTGACACGGTATCTGTCTCCTCCTGTGTTGAATCGACATCTTGTGATGACGCTGGAGTGTCCTCTCCAGTGAAGCTGAAGCTACAGAGCCTGGGCAGAGTGATATGGAGATAAATGAGATAATACAACTAAAATGCTTATATATAAATGTCACATGCTTGTTATTTCTATTGCTACTCTTATCATCATGATTGTTCAAAATGTTATTTTTATTAATGTTACGACTATCTTCATTGGTATTTGGGAGATGTAGGCAGGAGAGAAAAAGGGATGAACCTAAAGCGAAGTGGAGAAACCATCATGTTGAGTGTTTCAAAGACATTTTTGAACAGGGAAAAAGAAAGTTTATCTTTTAAGAAAAACGGAACTTGTTCCTGGAAACCGGGTGGCTCATTCTTAGTATTAATTAAAATACCTTGGTTAATATAAAAACCCTGAAGTACATGCCTGATGGTGAGTTAGTTGAGCCAATCAATAACTATATGGTTGAGCATCTGCCATGTGCACAACAGCTGAGGGGGGAATAGAGGATATAAGAAGTAATGCATCTCATGTGGCCTGTAGGCTGCTTTAATTAGTTCATCAGTTGACCCAGGGTGTGATAAAGCTTTGAGGTGAGACTGAAGACTAAGAACTTGAAGGCAAGGCTGGCCTTCCATCACATTAGGATTGTGCAAATAATTTTATTGAATCAGAGTCATTTATAAATAAGTTTGAGAATAGCATCCTCTCTTCAGTGACTGGTATTGAAAGGTATCTTTTGGGAAGAGAAAAATAAGGATGCTTGATGACTTCAACTTCTTTCAATTATATTTTTCATTCTTCTCCTAGCCTGTTTAATGTACTACCCATCATCCTTAAAATGCCTGAAGTACTTTGGAGTAACCTAATAATCCCTAGAATTCACTAGACATTTACACTGACCATCTGGAAAAGTTCTTTAAAAATTTAAAATAATAATGAGTAAAATGACCATTGAGACATCACGGAAAGCAGAGCAGTGTCCAAGCAATGGGAACTGCTAGGATGATGAGTCTCAGCAGGACTGAGTCATTCTATCAAAAACTGCCTTGTGGTAAAGCAGACATGCCTTTCATTTTAATTTAGGACCCTTTCCCCAGCCTATGTCTTCAGCGTTTATTGTTTTGCCTCTCCAACGACCTTCCCGCCCTTTGAATTCAACATGATTCTATTGAACAGATTTGCTGTTCATTAAAGGAGCTATATTCTGTTTTGCTTCAGACAGCCTCATAAGCTGTGTTCTTTTCCAAGAATGTCCTTCATCCAACAATTCTGGCAATTCCTACTTCTCTGCTAAGAGGTGATCTCCTCTAGGGAGCTTTGCCTGACAGTTTTTTCCCACTTGTTTGGCTATATGTTCCTATTCTTTCAAAACCATTGGGATACTTATTTATGTGCCTACCTATCATATTAGACTATCAGCTTCTTGAGTGCACAGACTATGTCTATTTCCTTTTTTAAAAAGTTGATTTTATTGATTATGCTGTTACAGTTGTCCCAATTTTTCCTGTTGCCCCCCTCTGCCTGGTACCACCCTCCCCTCCAGCAACCCCCGCCCCCTTAGTTCATGTCCATGGGTCATGTGTGTAAATTCTTTGGCGTCTCCATTTCCTATACTATTCTTAACATCCCCCTGTCAGTACCTACCAGTTATGCTTCTTAGTCTCTGTAGCTTTTCCCCCATTCCCCCTCTTCCTCTTCCCCACTGATAACCCTCCAAATGATTCCCATACCTATGATTCTGTTCCTATTCTGATTTGCTTAGTTGGATTTTGTTTGTATTTTTTAGATTCAGTTGTTGATAGTTGTGAGTTTGTTGTCATTTTAATGTTCATAATTTTGATCATCTTCTTTTCCTTAAATAAGTCCCTTTAACATTTCATATAATAATGGCTTGGTGATGATGAACTCCTTTAGCTTTATCTTGCCTGGGAAACACTTTATCTGCCCTTCCATTCTAAATGATAGCTTTGCTGAATAGAGCAATCTTGGCTGTAGGTCCTTGCTTTTCATCACATTAAATACTTCTTGCCAGTCCCTTCTTGCCTGCAAAGTTTCTTTTGAGAAATCAGCTGATAGTCTTATGGAAACTCCTTTGTAGGTAACTCTCTGCTTTTCTCTTGCTGCTTTTAAGAGTCTCTCTTTATCTTTCACCTTTGGCATTTTAATTATGATGTGTCTTGGTGTGGTCCTTTTTGGGTCCAACTTGTTTGGGACTCTCCTTGCTTCCCAGACTTGTATGTCTATTTCCTTGCCAAATTTTTGAAGTTTTCCTTCATTATTTCTTCAAATAAGTTTTCAATTTCTTGCCCTTCCTCTTCTCTTTCTGCCATCTGTATGATTCAGATTTTGGCACTTTTGGAGATGTCCTAGAGTCTTCTTATTATCTTCTTATTTCTTCAAATTCTTGTTTCTTCTTTTTGTTCTGGTCGACTGTATATTTCTTCCTTATGTTCCAAATCATTGATTTGAACCCTGGCTTTCTTTCCTTAGGTGTTGGTTCCCTGTGTATTTTTCTTTATTTCACTTAGTGTAGCCTTCATTTCTTCCCTTATGATTTTGCCATACTCTGAGCATCCTGATCACCAGTGTTTTGAACTCTGCATCTGGTAGATTGGCTATGTATCTCCATTTTGTTTTCTTTTTCTGGAGTTTTGTTCTGTTCTTTTATTTGAGCCACATTTCTTTGTATCTTCAATTTGGCAGCCTCCCTGTGTTTGTTTCTGTGTATTAGGTAGAGCTACTTTGATTCCCTGTCTTGGTGCACCTGTTATGTTGTAACAGGTGGAGCCTTAGGTAATCACCAGGGTGGAGCAACCAACTTCACTGCTTTGTGGCTCTGTATGTGGGGAAGGGGATGGAAAGGGGACAGTCCCACTACCTGGCTGCTGGAGGCTTGCTCGGCATTTGCCCCATTTCCAGTCACTTCACTCACTTCCCATATGCGACTGTCACCCCTCTAGTTGTTGCTCTGGTGGTAGTTCCCAGAATGGGTGGGTTTGTGTACATTCTAGGACCATGTGGTCCCTTTAAATGGACTCTCCTGAGAGGTTGTCAATTTCTTCCACCACCCCAACCCCCACTTGTTTTTAAAGCCAGAAGTTATGAGGCTTTATTTTCTTGGTGTTGGAACCCTGGGCTCTACTATCTGGCCTGGGGATCACTAGCTCCCCAGGTAACCATCCTGATTTTTATCTACCACATGTGAATATAGGACCACCTGTTCTGTCGACCTCTGCCTCATCTCTGCCACATCACATCCTTTCTGCCTTGTCTCCCCGTCTGGATGAATATGGCTCCTTTAAATCCTTGGTTGTTGGATTTCCATACATTTCATTTTCTCTGGCAGTTCTGGGTGCTTTTTTTTTTTTTTTTTGGTTTGTTTGTTTTGAGGTTAGTTGTGATCCTTCTTATGGTTCTGCAAGGAGGCAAAGTATGCCTACCTATGCCTCCATCTTGACTGGAAATCTGCATCTAGTTTCTATAACAAATACTTTACACAAGAGACTAGCCTCCAGTAAGATACATGTTGATGATTGAAACAATTAAAGATTGAAATGCAGGTAAGCGGATTGATCTCACAGTCCATCTCAAAGAGGTCTTCCCATTGAGACAAATCACTACAAGGAAGAAGGACAGTTTACCAAACATTTATTAAACTTATCATGTGTTTGGCTCCATGTAATAATAAAGAGTCCTTGACATCAAGGACATTTTGGTCTAATGGAGAACAACATTGACTCTAGGTGGAGACAAATGATATGATAAAGTTAAGTGAGGTGCTCATTGAGTTCAAAAGAGGGAGGCTAGCCTTATGTCTGTGTGGGGGTGGGTTTGTCAGGGAGAAAGTGATGTCCAAATGGAGACCTAAAATATAAATAGAAGCCATCCAGGAAAAAGGAGTCCGTAGAAGTATTCCAGGTTGAAGGAACAACATGTGCAAAGGATTGTAGACAACATGAGAACACTACCACTAGATCATAGGGTCAGTGCAAAATGATAACCAGTTAATCTACCAGCTCTTAATGCATGTGGAAGACTGTAGACTTCACCTTGAGGGGCAGTGAGGACCCACAGAATGATCCCGAGTTTGAAAGTGAGGTGATATTTACACTCCCTGTAGATCCTGAGCACTTCGGGCAGGGTTCGTGCACTCTCAGCCAAGCACAAGACTACAAACTCATTCTTTCCTAACAGTTTTTTGGAAGATACCATTTTGACATCTGCTTAAATCACAAATTGTAAAGTATTTTTTATGTCCAGTAGGAGGAGCCAAAGTCTCCATGTTCTTTGCCATTGGAGCTGGGTGATTTGGCCCTAGGATGTCCTAGAAGCTATTTATTTCAGCACCTCTCATTATCTACAAGTGGCTCAACAGACAGAAGAGAGAATAACTGCCTAGAATGGGAAAGGTTATGGTGAAAAAGAAACTAATACTTTCCAAATGAATAGTTTAATAGCATGCTATATTGATCTTTACTCTAATTCTGTTTTAAATTGTAATGAGTATCTCCCTCACTCAAATTAAATGTTCTTAAGCTACACAGCAACCCAGGTATCAGTGAGTCATGCCTGAGACTCATTGTTAATATATCTGCGCTTATTTCTACTCTAAAATAAGTAAGTCAGAATCTACTCAGACTGACCTTGATTTTGAGATAGTTGAGTATGTTTTATTTCATTTCCAATGGAAAAATGTATACTAAAAAATAATAAAAGCACCCAGAGGTTACCCATTTTAATGAAACAACAGCCAGTGATTCTGCCTTGAATGATTGCATTCATTTCCACCCCTTCTGGAATAAAAAAGAAGGAGTATAGAGAAACAACTCCTGTTGGTGAATTTGCACAAAACATTATATTTCCTCAGAACTTCCCATTAACTGCCATTTATTTCTTCTCTCATTATTGATAATTTGCTTTTAAATTGAGAATACCTCTTTTACAACCCATCTCATCTCCCTGCACGGCTAGACAATTACATTTAAATTCGGTGGTTTTCCCATTGTGAACAGTTTCTGGGGGAAATGATTACAATGTTACTAACCCAGATTTATGGCTTCATTGTGCTATCACTGAAGGATAAGAGGCTAGTGGGAAGAAAAAAAAAGTTGTTTACATACAAATATATTATTATCAAAGAGAAACATATGGTAAAACCATCCCTAATTGCAAAATCACCTACTGGGGCCAATGAAAAAAAGATGTCTCTCTGGATTTTTCAAACTTATTTTCTCAAGTGATGGCAAAATGGTACATTAAAAAAAAAAAAATCCAGCTGTTGATAAAAGTTCCCTTTCTTTGTTTTATTCTAATATTGGAAGAAACCATAGCCTGACAAGATTACGGAGGAACTCCTCTGATACTATTATTTGTTAGGCACTGGGCAACACATATGATCCAAAGCAATAATGTAACATGTTTCCTGCTTTTGGAAATCTGCAATCCCACTTGAAAGAGGAGCCATGATGCAAATGAAAAACACAATAAAAAGGAGAGCAGGAAAATAAACATAAGCCTCAAATCCAAAGCTTAATTTGATCTGGCCTTGTCCATTTCCTCTGTCTGTCACTCAGAAGGCAAGGTGGTCCAAGTGATGCACCCATTAAATTTGGAAGACCTGCCCAGGAATCCTGGTTCCTTGCCAGTTGTGTGACCTTGAGCAAAATTTCACTCCCTGGACCTCAAAGTTTTCTGTGCAACATCATTACCTAGAATGTTAACATAAATAAATAAATAAATAAGCAGAGTTTCTGGCTCAGTGAGTCCCAAGTGGGGCTCAGGAAAGAAGAAACATTGCTTTAACCTCTTTAACATTTATTACTTCAGCTACTTGTTAAGAAAGTTCAATGTAAATGCTTAAAATATGGTGAAAAGTAAGTGCTTATTAAGTGGTAGTACTTAGGAGTCACAGGGCTTCAGGCTCTAAGGCAACTGCTAAGAGATCAATCCCCAGCCCCTCTAGAGTCAGTTCCCACTGCAGGGTTAGGAGGCCAGGAAGAGGCCAGGGCAGGAGAGGCCCAGGCCTGCAGGCGTTCATTCCCTGCATTACATTGGACCTGGATAACTTTTTGCATCTTGGATACAAAAATTACAGCAGATTTAAAGATTCGACAGAAAACTTCCCCAGACCAGAAGTGGCTTGGGCCAAGAAACTGCCTCCACCTGCCATGTCTCCAGGGTATTTGTCTACTCTCTTGGAGGGGAGAGGGGGGAGTGAAGTGTGGGGATCGAGGGGAGCACTGGCGCTCAATGACCCAGCCTGCTTTGGGAGACAAGGTCTTTAGGAGGAGAAGGGCCTGGGCTCACAGACCCCACTGCCGACTCTTACCCCTTCACCCCTTTAGGCCAGAAGCAGGAGCACTGAGGTCTCTTGCCTCAGCTGTAATCCAGGGCTGCAAACGTCATGCTGTTGGTGTTGGAGGTAGAGCCTGCCATGCGAAGGGGGAGGGGGTGCTCCCTAGTGCACCAGATTATTTTTGGCTCCGCAGCCGGGGCTGCTGGAAGCCTGTCGTGCACGCACGCACACACACTAACACACACACAGACACGCGCGCACACGCGCACACATACATGCACACATTTTCGCACTCGCTCTCTCGCGCTCTCCTTTGTTTATTTTCTAATCTATATTTTTGTTTGAAGGTCTTCTCTTCACTCTCCTCCGCCTGCCCGCCAGCACTCTCGTGGACCTGCGGGGAGCACACCGCTCCCCTCCATCACCCTAGCCCTCCTCCCCGTCTCCCCGAGCTCGGGGTTTGAAGGTCACCTCCTTTCCAGTCCCCGTGCGAGCCGCGCCACTGCCGCCTCCTCCAGCTGGAGCCTGTGCCACAGGCTGCGCTGCCGTGAAGTGGTTCTCGAAGAGGCGGCAGCGGACCAAGCCCGGGGGCTGCGCAGGGTGGGGAACCCCGAACTCAAGAGGGGAAATCCCTCCTGCTTCGCCCCAGCCTGGGACTGCACCCGCGGTGGGGCGGGGACTCTCTGCCATCCCGGGAACGGCGGAGGCAGCGGTAGCCAGATTCGCGAGTGTTCCTTCACCTCCAGGACAGGAGGAGAAAAGAGTGAGCAGGACACCTGGCATCTGGAGGGGACAGGCGTGAGCCCGCCCCTGCATCCCGAGCGGGAGAACTGTAAGCCTCCAACCCAGGCAGAGCTTGGAGCAGCGGACAGTGCGCCCGGGGGCTGAGGCACCTGGTGCTCCAGAACCCACTGGCCGTGGCCGTCAGGGCCCAGGCTGTCCGGCTCCTCACCGCGCCCAGCTGCGCCCAGCCTGCCGCCCAGGCAGGGGCGCCAGGGCGGGGCTGACCTGCCAACGAAGTTGCGGACAGCGTGGGAGAAGCCAGCATCCCCTCTGCGCTGCCTCCAGTTCATGTTGAGTGTGGCTGGGGCTGCAGAAAGCGCAGGGGAATTGGAGAGGCTGGGGCCGCGTGGAAGGCGATTGGAGCCCGGCTGGCCTGGAGTTCTAGGTAAGTCCAAGCGGAGTCACCGCCTCTGTGTCCCACAGAGGGAAGAGCTGGGTGCCCAGGAGCCGGCTTCCTCCCAGCGCCAGGGTGGGCAGGCTGGACTGCGAACTTTTTCAGCGTGGCAGAGAGGTCTCCGTGCATGTCCTCCTGGGGTCCCGAGATCTTGAACGCCCTCTGTCCCCCAACCCCATGTCGCTTCCAGAAGCATGCCCTCATGCGAGCCCCAGAGCACCTCAAGAGCACCCAGGTTGCCTTGACACCCCCCCCCCCCCTGCCCCGGGAGCGAGTCCCAGGTGCAAGGAGCGGCTGGAACCTGCCTGCGCACTTTGGTTAGTCTCCCTGGCTGGCTGGAAGTGGGCGCTCATGGCACAGACCTGGTCCCTGCCTTCTCAACTGCCCTTCGGGAGGTCTGAGGGAGGGGGCACTTGAGCAGCCGGGAAGGGTGAACCCCTGGTGGGGGCAGGGAAAAGGAAGAGGAGGGTCGCTGAACTGGAATGAGAGCCTGTGTGTTTATTGGCACTGGTGTCTTGAGATGCCACTCTATCCCGAGGGAGGGGGCCCACCTGGGAACTCAGGACTTGGAAACTCCTGCTGAGCCCCTTGGTTCCTTCGGTAAGTTAAACGCAATCCCCGGGGGAGGAGACGCAAGCGGCAGCCGATCTGGGCCAGCAAGGAGCCCTGGGAGCAAAGGCCCGTTGGGAAGGCTAGGGTGGCCCCTTGTACTCTCGCATTTCTCCAGTCCAGAAATGGAGGCAAGGGCGGGGCTCGCGGAGTGCTGCTCCCATGTCCCCACTGCCTCAGGGTGGGGGAGTGGGGGCACCTTGGCTGGGATGCTTCTGATGCCTCTGAGACACCAGCTTCGGGGACCAGATGTCACTAGGAGCTCAGAAGCTGCCCACAGGAATCGAATGGAAGACCCTGACCTGTCTGGACCAGTAGCCACCCAACAGGGAATGGGGGTCTCCTGGCTTCTGCTCAAAAGCTTGGGCGCACCTGCCTGCCCAAGGGGTGGGACTGTTCCCGTGCTTGTAAATCGCAGGGCAATTCAGGGAATTGGCACCTGACAGTGGCTCTTCTCAGTTGAACTTAGAAAAAATTGGGGGAGGTGTCTCAGAATAGCTTAGTCTGAGTTGAAGTATGATATACCTTGCCTTGAGTTTTATTTTATAATAATAATGATTATTTTATTTTTTAAAAATCCAATGCACCAAGAGGCCTGGCTTTGTTGATCCAAGGTTAGGACACACCCCAGCTGGTGATCCATCCCTGCCCCCGTCCTAGTTCACTCACTTGCCATTTCCCATTTATCTTTGTTATCCAAAAATAAATAAATAAATAAATAAAAAATAAGACAGGAGGGCCTGGATCCTTTCAATTTTTCAGTGACCACAGAGGGCCTGGCTGGAGCCATCAGCAGATTTATTTTGGGCCAAGGTCTTTTTTTCTTCAGTGGCAGAGGACCTGGGGTCCATGAAGGGTAACTATGGCCCTGGTAGGGTCTGCATTCACAAGCAATGGGACTGACTCCAAACCTTCCTGCTTTTGGAGCTCATCTGGGAAGCACTGGGTCCAGAGGAATCCACTAGGTTTCCCATAAATTAGCTCATGGCTGAGTTGGGGCAGGAAGAATTGGACATCATCTATTACCATTTTGAGGACCCCTTAAGGGTTCAGAGAGTAGTTTTATGGTGGAAAAGAGCACAGGGCTCCTGGCTCTGCCACCTGCTAGCTGTGTGACCTTGGGCAAGTTACTTAACATCTCTGTGCCTGTTTGTTCACCTTTCAAATGAGAGTTTTAGTGGTAGTATGGAGTTCAAAGGGTTTTGGGGACAATAAAATAAAGTAATAAACACTTAGAACAAGGGTTGGTACATGGTAAGTACCTGGGTAACGTTAATTTTCTCTTCTTTATTTTTTTTAAAATCAAATAGATTACATTTTGAGCCTTATGACACCTGGTGGGAAAGAAAAGGAAGGCGGTTTCCCTTACACAACACACACTCACACACACACACACACACACACACACACTCACAGTTTCAACAAGGGCTGAAATAGAAACAAAAAAGGGAGGTTAATCCTAAAAGGGAGGATGCTTCGAGAAACCTCATTCTCTCCAAGAGAAAGCTGGTCTGACCTCTCCTTTTCCACTATCCACATTTTCTAAGAAGGATCAGCAACAGGCCACCCCCTAGCTGGGATTAAGTTGGTGGCATTTGATACCATCTCAACAAGCACATATACCTTGAAATTAAGTTTTTACAAGTGTGCATTTCTCCTATTCTTGGGAAGGCCTGCTTCTCCTCAGCCTCCTGGGATGAAAGTGTCATCTTAGTAAATGTAACTTTCCTCAGAACACACTGTCTTTAACGTTACCCCCGTGGTTCCAGAGTTTTCCACTCAGAAAGAAGCCAAAACACGGGTCTGAGTTGATCTCTCCTCCTGGAATTGACCCACTCTGCCCTATTTTCTCTTCATAATAACTGATGCTATTTTTTTACCTGCTCCTCTCAGGTCTGAGCACAGGCCTTTTAGACATCCTCATGTCTCTGATGACTTAAAAAAACAAGCTAGTCTTTTCAGTTCAAGTCATACCAAATCATTACACTTTATAAAATTCCTATTCAAGAGGGTTTTTTTTAATCTATAAAATTGGGTCTGCCCTGTATAAATATGTCTGATATTTCACTTTTCCAAAAATTAGACTGTTTTATTTGCATGCTTTAAGCTGATGTGTGGAGTCATGAACACATTCAAGAGGGAAATCAGATCTGACACAGAAACTACTTTGGGGACCCAGCAATTCTCAGTGTTGCAATCCGAGTGCATTTACTCTGAAGGACACAGTGCTGCTAGTCCCATCTTGGCCACCAGTCTGGGGCTATACAGTAAGCGTGCTCCACACATTAATACTGGTTGGCTTTTCTAAAATCACCTAGTAATTTGTCACACTTTCATTCCTTCATATTGCCTGAGACAAAACTGTTGTGCCAAATGCCTCAAGCTTGGAGATGATGTTTTTAAAGAAGCTGCGAGGCTCTCCTCAATGCCTTATCCAGTATTTAATATACTGCCTCAAGGCACAAGTATAAATGTTAAAACCTTAATTAAAGAATCAATCAGTGAAGAAACTTCAGAATGAGGGGTACCCAGCACCTTCAGGTGACTTCAGCAGAGAGCATGGTTAGACTTGGTTGTAGGGTCTGGTGGTTCTTATGAAAATGACACATGGGCTTATAAGGACAGAAAAGCATCTTCATACTTTGTATCTGTGGTTGCTCTGAGTACCATCCTTACCATTGGTTTGTCATTTGGTCACTGGACATAAGAAATATGGGTGACTCTTGCTTGCTACTACGGATGGGTGTGCCTGTCGTGGGGGAAGGAGTGGCTAATGCGATAAATGTTTATACCACACATCAGAAGTTCTGCTCGGGGAACAAGGCCAGTGAGAACATTGCTGTCTTGGAGTTTCCATTGTCTTAGGGGAAGCCAGACAATATACAAGGAATGGAAATATATTTTTATAAGGATAATGACAAGGGTTACAAATATTATGATGTGACAGTATGACAGAGAGTGACTTGAAAGTGTTTTCCAAGGAGAGATTTGAGCTGAGATATAAGTGAAAAGAAGTAGCTGATATGTTTCAAGATAGACATTCATTCTGTGAGTACTTACTGAGCATCTATGATGTGTCAAGCACTGTTCAAGCACTTGAAATACACAGTGAACATTACATACAAACATCCCTGGCCCAGTGGAGCTTCCGTTAAGGTGGTTATCTTCATGAAGACAGTTTCAGAGAGAAGGAAGAGCAGGCACAAAGGCCCTGAGTTGTAACAATGAGAATATTGTATGGATGTAGTTGGGTCATATAGGCCTTTCGAGACCTGGTAAGGAGTCTGGATATTATTTCAATGGGAAGCCATTGGAAGGTTTAATACAGAGAATTGCCATGATATATTTTTGGCTTAAATGTTGTGGAAAACACTGTTTGATATTTTTGAGAAGAGTCAATAAACAAGTATGCCTTCCAGGTCAGCCAGCTTTTGTCCCAAGTTCTGATTCATCTCTGTAACCAAATTTGGTCTATGGACTTCTTGGTATCCAAAAGGGTAAGCCCTGTAACATCTAAGAAATTAAACCTTGTTATTTCCCCCTCCTTGGGGGACTTAGAACAAAGTCTTCCATTCAAGAAGGGAGATTAGTTTATAAGGGAAAAGCACCTCAAGGTTCTCAGTAATACTCGTGTGTGGGTGGAACATTGAGCATGTATCTGTAGACAATATCCTATTTAGTGGTTCTTCCCCTAAGCTTCCTTTCAAAGAAACAATACTCCCCGCCTCCCCCCTAGCCCACTCTCTCTCTTTCTTGTGGCTTGGCTGACATGCCTCCTGTACAGATCCTCTTTATTGATCATATATTTCAGTAGGCTCCCTTTCAGAGTGTGGCCACATGTTTCTCCCATTGGTAGGTGTGATAACGGATATCAACAGGAAGAAATGAGTTGTTTCCTGTGCTGAATGCGCCTGACATTCTGTCTTGGGAGGCTCTCCTGGCCTTGGAAGGTGGAGGGCTTGGACATCTGGATAGTTCAACTTTCTTCCCACATTTGATCTCCAAACCTGTGTCTTTATCCACAACCCTGGAATTCTGTCTGCTTGTTAGATACGCTGTGACGATAATAAAAAGTTTACTATATGTTGCCAACACTTCCCACAAAACACTAGCTGTGCTAAGCACTCCACCTGCATTCCTCTGTAGTGAGCCACGTTTTCCTGACACATGATCATCTCCCCTGCCTCCACCCCTACCTCCCCATCCATCGTTCACCTCGTTCACGTCTACCGATCCTTCAGGTTACTACTCAAAAGTCGTTTCTCAGGAAAACCTTCCTGTTCCCCTGTGTGGATGCTCCTTCCTCACAGCCATCCCAAGGGTAGCTTTACATTTACGTGAGTGGCCGTGCCTTATTTCTCTCTCTTACTCCCTGGATGGTAAACTTGGGTGGGCTGTGGGCGCACCTGGTTTGGAATCATTCTATCCCTGGCACCTATCACAGTGGCTGCCACGGAGCAAACACTTGATGTGGAAATAATGGATTATTCCATCTGATCCTTCTAGCACACTTAGAGGTGGATTTGTTTCATGTCCCCATTCTACATGTAGATAGCCAGGTGCAGGCAGCTTAAGCAATTTTTCTCAGGACAGCAGGTGGATGGCACACCCAGGACTTTGATGGTCTGAGTCGGGAGCCTGTGACGGGAGTCACTGCACGTACTGCCTCTTCTGCCTTTGTAAAATGCCAGGGAGGGGGGAGGCGGTGCAGTGCATCGGTTAGGCAGGCTTTGCTGCTTAGCTTGAGTTGCTCTGAGAAAAGATGTAGCGAGTCAATCAGAGGCACAAAAAGAAAAACAGGGCACCTGTTTCTATAGGTCACGCCATTTCTTTTTTTGTAGGAGAGTGGCCTGTACCAGGCTCTGCAGTGGTGCAATCTGGCTCTTGTTTTGCCGTCTCTCTCCTCGGATCCCCAAAGCCCTGGCTGCCCACAACACCCTGGCTTGTGTCTCCAGGCTCCAGCTCTGAGTGCACAGGCCACCGATCTGGCTGCGGGCGGTCCTTGGATATCATACCCTCGGGGCTCGTGCTGCTCTGATAACCACTCAAAGTGCAGTTGGCAAACTGTTGCCTCTCCATCGAAGCATCATCATCTGAATCAGCTCCCTTTTCATTTTTTTCTGAGGACAAAATTAGACCTTTGCCCACATAAAAGATCAATTTGCACAATCACCTGCTCATTGCTAGGTCTTGTCTTCCCTCAAGATGTCTCTTTTCTGTGAATTTTAGAATAGAATCAAAGATGAGGGTATGGCCTTAGGTTTTTGAACTTGTCTTTGTGTCTTCGTCAGTTCCATAAGAGCTACCATTTGCTAAAGCACAAGGGAGAATATTTTGTACACATCACTTCATTAACTCTTTACCGACTGTTTTATTATCCCCATTTTACAGATAGGGAGACTGAGGCCCAAAGACAAAGTTGTAGATTTGAGCAGTTGCTTCCAGGTCTTCTCTGCACTGAAAGTGCATGTTGAAAGTGCAGAGGCGCCATTACAAGACACTTGGGAGGTAAGAGGCAGTGCGGGGCAGTGGTTAGCACTTCAGAGTCACATTGGCCGGCTTCAAATTCCAGCTCCATCGCATTCTAGCTCCATGACCTTTGACCTTACTTAGCCTCTCTGACCCCCATTCTACCCCTATAAATGGAGATAATAATTATTCTTACACTGCAGGGTCAGCTTGATAATTAATCAGCCTTGGAAATTATTTTAGCACATAGTTTGTTAAGTAGTAGGGCTTGCTATGATAATAATGACAATTATTATTCTCATTTAATAATAATAATATCATTGTTGTTACTGTTGTTGCTGGCTAGAATTTCACAGTCTCTCTAGTTAGCAAATTGGCTCCAGAATGTGATTCCTACATTCTCCTCTTGGCTGTAACCAAGATGATAAATTGAGAGCGAAGGGGGAAGAACCCATAATAGCTGCAAATGTGGAGTTGAGGGAGCTGACAGACCCGAGTCTCTGTATGGAGTTCTGCCTGCAGAGGACTGCTGACAGTGGCCATATGCACGGGCTCTGATTGATTGGCAGAGAGAAACACTAATTTATTAGACTCGTTATGAAAAGTGACAGAGCAGGGAATCAAGAGGCTGATTCAGCACCAGCAGCCCTGGCCAGACCCCAGTGGTACTGGCTGTGTGTCTGTTTCCCTCGGAACGAGCCCTCTGTCTCAGTTCTGGGTTGTTGATTGTGTCTAGAGTGAGTCTCTTAAAGATGCCCTGGGAGTGAGGCGCACTGTCCTGGGTCCTCCTGAAGGGAAGGCTGGCCCATGACACGGCTCATGGCCACATCACCATGAAGAGTACATCTTTTCCTTTGGCAGCTTTAGAAAGGTGAGTGCAGTTCAGCTGTTGCTGATGGCAAAGGCTGATAAGATGATGGAGAAACTCCCAAAGGGAAGGAAAATAGCTCTTGTTTACACAGGCTGGGAAATTTCAGGAGTTTCCTTGGGGAGAATAAAGAGGGTAATTGATCTCTCTCTTTAAGAACATGAGACTCCTCATGGGTGAATTTCTCAATTTTGATTTGGGGAGTTTTGTCAGTCTGAATTACAGCAAGTAGGATCCTGGCTAAATATGGATGGCATAGGGACCTAAGCAAGCTAATGGGGTTATTCTGGAGTCATGGAAGCTTTGAGAAGACCAAACTCTCTGAGAGCAAAGGTGTGAGAGGACACAGGCTTTGGAGCCAGGCTTATCTAACCTTGGAGTCCAGATTCTGTCACTTTCTAGCTGTGTGACCTTAAGCAAGTGGTCATACCTCTTTGGGCCTCCATTTCCCTGTCTATTAAAAGGCAGCTGATTCTCCTTTTTCACTAAGGACTGATGCTGCAGAGTGAGGTGAGTTGAGCAGATTCCACATGGACTTCTTACAGAAGTCACTACTTCTACATTTATTTACCTTCTAACATTCAAACAAGAGTTTCTCCTCCCAACACTCTTTGATGGAAAAGTTTTGTTCCTTAGTTAACATGCCCATGGTTCTTGGAAAGATATTTTGTTTTCTAGTGAATTTCATTTGTTACACATGAAATTTGCATTGCTTTGGTCTGCATGAATTTACAGTAACCTTTGAAAGATCATAATGAGGACAAGAAATCATGCATCCCCCACTGTAGAAATTCAGTTCTACTGACTTAAGCTTTGCTCTTGTCAGCTTATTGGAAAGATATTGTAACAAAGCCATTTGATCCCATATTTAAAAAGTAAATATTACATACACACACAGGAAAAAAATAATAATTTGAACTAAAGTTTGAGTGGTTACAGCTAAGTGTAACACTTGAAGTGAAGAGGAACCATAATGTTGTAGAAAGCAAATGAGGGGAGCCAATAGAAAGCCAGCTGTGGAGAGTCCGTGCTACCTGCTGGTATCAGCCGTGACTCCTTTCTGAGGGCTCTGTCAGCTCTCACTGTGTTATCTCTGCTTTCAGGATCAGAAACGTTCCTCCTTTCCTGATGTATTGGTTGGTATTTACATACCAGACACTCTAAGTGGAACAATTGAATACGTTCCTTTTTCACAATGCTTGCCAGGAAGCTCAGGGCCAATTTTACCATCTAATCATGACAATGTATTCAATTTGCTGCTGTAGGTTTTGCATATTAACTTCACTGTTGATCCATTTTACCTCTCTGCCTTTGTTTTAATTTCCATCTTTTATTGTGATTTAAATTGTTTATTTCATTTTTTAGAAAAGTTACCTTGCAAGTCACCTTAAATAAATATAGGTGAGCTGCATGAAAGTTGCAAGGCACACAGAAACCAATTGTAAGCCTTATCCTGGAAAATAGGATATGATAGTGCAGTACTTGGTGTTTGAATCTCAACTGGATAGTCTCTCTTATTTTCTCCCATGTTTTTTATTTAACTTTTTTTTCTGGAGCACTACTTATGACATGTAGGTTTGACTTTATGGGTCACCCATTGCTTTTCTCTTGCATTTAGTAAACATTTTCAGACCCAGGCTCTGGGTCAGGCACTGTCCTGGGCACTGGGGTTGTTGTATTGGGATGATGAATTGAGCAGTGACCAAGGCCAACAAGACCTCTGCCTCATGAAGCTTAATCTCCAGTAGGAAAGACCAACACAAGACATGGAAAACAAATGGACAATATAATTACCAATTATAATAAGTATTGAGATGAAAACAAAAAAGACACTAACGTATCAAAAGGACTGACGGCTATATTAGGTAGAAGGACCAGGGAAGGTCTCTCCGAGGACAGACATTTAGGTGACATTTCAGCTGAGACATGGAGAATGAGGAGGACCGAGTTCTGCAAAGAGGGGAGATGGAGAGAGGGGTGGAGACCATGGTGGCCAGAGGCATCAGCGTATTCAGAAGCCCAGAGGAAGGAGGGTGCTCTGCACACCTTGGAACCTTCAAGGTGGCCACATGCCTGGAGCAGTGTGAGCAGGAACGTTGACGCAGCTAGAGAAGATGCAGAGGCCGTGCAGGCAGCCTGTTCTTGAGACCCCATGTTCTTTCTTCCTGAAATGGGTAAGATCTTTGCTCCTATCATTACTCATAGATGTATTAAAAATGAATGTGTGTGCACATATGTGCCATGTGGGCATGGTTTGAGTGCACATGTGCCATGTGTGCTTGGACGTGCATGGGTTTGTGGAGGGATGTGATTGCGTGTGTGTGCTGTGTATACATGGGTGTGTTTGCATGTGTGTGCATGGGTGTGAGTGTGTGTGAGTGTGTTGCAGGAGAAAGAGAGGGAGCAGGGAGCAATACGATGGTGGTGTGATGTTCTGCTCTGACTTCAGAACCCACGGGAAGGACAAGCAGTGGCTGCTGGACATTCAGCTTGTTATATGCCTGGGGCAGAGCTCTGTTTAATCTCATCTCCTCCCTTCTCAACGCAACCTTGAGCTCATAGGTACATTTGTGGAGTAACAACTTCTTAGGAGGTAGAGCCAGGCCCCATCTGTATGAATGTATCTTTATAATGGCCACAAAGTTTAATGAGGACACGTAGCTGGTTTCTTCTCCTCAGACCACCCCTTAATCCCACCTGCTCCAACCGTTGGCTCTATTTCACTATCAGAGATTTTTTACAATTTAGGAAATGCTTTTGAGATCGCAACATTTTGGAGTCATTTTTCAGTGTTTTATTAGCACAACAACAAGGCTGTTGCCAAAGTTAAATTTTAGACTCCCTCCCTTTTTATTCACGTCCTTTGTTCTGCTGCTTCTTTGGTTCTGCATCTCAGAAACAGGAAACTCAGTTTTAATTTCCTTGTTCTTCAACACAGGTAGGGAGCTGTTGCGCCATGTCCCTCTATGTTCCCCATTTCGAGAGGAGGGTTGGTGGAGTAACCATGTACAGAAATAAGGTCAGGGGAGACACCTTGCAGGTTAAATTTGTCTCTAGCCCAACTCTTCCACTGATTAGGGACAAAAAGTAAAATTGTTTATTCCCCAGAGCTCCAGATTGCTTCACTGAGAGAAGGGAGGGAACCCACCCCAGGGAACGCACCCCAGGGGAAAAGGGCTCTTGGGCTTTTGTCCCTTGATGATTTTCTCCTGACCTTGTTTGGGGAATGTTAGTTCTGGTGGGCTGTGAATGTGCCTCCATGCACGAGAATAAATGGAGAGCAGTGTGTGGAACAAATGCATGTCTTAAAAAAGTTTATAAAATGCCAGCAGATGTCAGTGTGCCCTTGCCATTTTATTTTTTCCCTTTTCACTTCTTCAAAGCAACATTATTTTTAGTAGTAACACACATGCACACACACAAGTACCATTTTTTTAAGTCTGGGGTTGAGGGGTGCAGCAGGACTCATTTCATAAGGTGACCCCTGTAAATCATCTCACTGTGCAATATAATTTTGTCTTCAAGAGGAGGAAGGACCATACCAGTCAGAAAGCACCCTAAGACCCTAAAGGGTTGGGTGTCTTACCTTATAGCACCGTGACACCATTGTACTGGCCTCTCTCCTTTTGGACACTGGCGTGCTTGTACCAAGCCACACTCCCATTTAGGCGGGGACCTGTTATGTTTGCACGTTGCCTCTGTGCAAAGAAGCTGGTACCATGAAGGTTTAGAAAACTTTTGTCTTCGGAGGAGGTGGTCACACTGCCCTGGGCTTACGCCTCCACATTGAAAATGTGGACAAATATAGGCTTTGGAAGTCAAGGTGGATGTCAGCTCTTCACCCCGTTAACCTGCCAGCCCTCTCTGTGGCAGCCGGGAAAGGAGGCTTAATGGGATTAAGAAACATTCGTGCACTATTTTGGTAAAATAAAACTGCATCAAACCCAAAATTTGATCCACAACAATATCATAATGATGAATGTTTTACAACATCCTCAAGTTCCATTTTTAAAACAATACGTTTTTTTCTTGCCACAAAAGCAATCTATGTTCATTGTAGAAAACTAGAAATAGGTAGAAAAGCCCAAAGAAGAAAATGAATTATATATAATTTTGTCTTTTCCCGGAAGAGTGGTGTCAAAATTCAAAGCCCAGCACAAGTTTTATTTATTTATTTTCCCCTTTTTCCAAGCCATTGTTCGGAAACTAATAATAGCCCAGGATCCAGCTCAGTGTCTGAGAACCAACTGGGTCTGCTAATTGATACCGCTCTTCATTCAAAAGCTGGAAGTTTGCAAAGGACGGTGGGGGGAAAGGCTGGTCACAGCCTGCGTTATAATGAAAACCTCTCGCCATTTTCGTTGTTCTCTGTACAACAAACTGCATGCTAACAGTCAGCTCCTTGGCAGATATTTTTGGATTAAATATTGGGTGCACAAAAGGATTTGACCAAAGTACTTGAAAACTACTCATTTTAAGCTAGGGATGGTTTGCCAGCATTTACAGAAGTCAGGAGTAAAAGAAGTAGCCTAGTTTCAAGGCAGAGTGTACGTGATGCTTCACTTTACTTAATAGTTTACATGAAAATGGGACAATACAAAAAATGCAGAAGTATGCTAAGAAAAATGAATGTCTTTCTTGGCTCCCACCTCACCAGAGACAACTACTGTGATGATTTCTCATGTGTTCTTCATAGATCTATTATGTACATAAGCATCGACATTGACACAGACAGCATAGGGTATGCAAAGCTCCACGCTTTGCCTTTATAATTTTAAGTTAAGGATATATTTTAGGGAATTTTCTGTATCCATCCTTTTTATTAATGGATATATAATATTCTGTACACACTTATTCTACATTATTTAATTGGTCTGTCTCCTTTTGGTGGGTTTTTATGTTATTTCTAATTATTTTGTTATTAAAGTGCTGCTTTGAATATCCTCGACCACTGCCATTTCCTATACATGTAAGTTTGTCTATAGAATAAGTTCCTAGAAATAAAATTGCTGGGTCAAAGGAGATGTGCCTTTGATTTTTACAGATATGCCAAACTTTATACTTACCTTTGAGTGTTGGTGGGTGAAAAAGTTTATTTTTATTTTAAAAATTCTCACCTGAGGGTATGTTTTTTAACTGATTTGAGAGAGAGAGAGAGAAGGAGGGGAGGGAGAAAAAGAAAGGGAGGGTGAGAAGGGTGAGAAGAGAGAGAGAGATTGTTTGCCTCCCATATGTGCTCTGACCAGGAATTGAACCCACACCTATGTATGCGCCGTGACCTGATCGGGGATTGAACATGCAACCTTTTGTGGTATGGACGATGCTCTGACCAGCTGAGCCACCCAGCGAGGGTGTGAACAGAGTATATATGAAGATACATCATGATTCTGGTTCTGACTTGTGGCCATGGTGCCAGGCATGTAGCTGTTACACATATTTCATCTGTGGGAATATTTGCAAATTTTGTCATTCCTGTTTTTTGCTAACACTTTCCATCTGCCAGGTACTTTACTAAGAGCTTTAATTCCATTTTCACATTTGGCCCCATAGAGTAGACCCTGCTGTCAGCACTGTTTTAGAAATTGGGACATGGGAGCTGAGAGAGGTCAAGTGCTTTGCTTAGAGACACATGGCTGGTGGTCAGGTGAAGATTCAGGCTCAGAGCCCCCAAGCTTAACTATTGTTCTGTATTGCTGCAGTATGTTATGAACAGCACAGAATATATTGTTGACTTATTACCAGGGTTTTGCTTGATACTTGTATATTATTGACATATTGGATCAGATAATTTTCTGGTATTGTGGGGGGCCTTTTTGTGTATTGCAGGGTGTTTAGCAGCTTCCCTTGTTTCTACTTACTAGGTGCCAGTAACAACCCCTTCTGCAGCTATGACAACCAAAGATGTGTACAGATATTGCCACATGTCCCCAGGGGGGGTATTGCCCCTAGTTGAAAACCAATGACTCAGATGAAGAGTGAATGTGCTTGGGGATATAGATTGTGACACCAGAGACATGGATTTGAGAAGACTAATGGCTGATGTCAGGGTGCCTTCCATTCAGTTGTCTCTTCTCAGGGACACTCATTTAGTCCCACCCCCAAGGGTGGAGCAGGTGGCTTGCCCCTCACCACAAACACCAGTCAAGGAAGAAACAGAGGGCATGCTCAAGCCACTGTCATGCTCCATTCGTATCACAGTAATGTTCCCGACAGGCCTTTGTCTTTTAAAAGGCAGTTCAGAAATGTCCATGAAAAATTGGCTGGTAAAATAGACTTATAAAAAATCATGTTCTCAAGTACAGCCAGCTTATGTATTATATAGTCTTTCTATTCATACATTTTCACTGAGTGCTCAGTAATGCTCTACATCAGAAAGGCAAGTGTGAGGCCTGAGTGCCTCCCCCTCCTTTGGCATGCATGTGGTAGACATTGATAATCAACTCCCCACAACCCCATCAGAGGCATTTCCTTGGAATCCTCAATGCATCACTTTAGGCATACACTCTCAGCCAATTGGAATTACTACGTCAAATGAAATTTACTTGCCATCCTTATTACATGGTGCCTTTTTGGCTGAGAAGAAGGATTACGCCTCCAAAGAGGGAGTCTTATCATGAGCTATTAGCTTATTTTTCAGTTACTCAGAGAAAAGTACTTGATGGGTATGGAGTAATGCCTATTCTTAAGGCATTTGGAATTAATATCCCATTTTATAACAATAATTGGGCACCTGGGAATGCGTCTATGTCCCAGGCATCCTACACACGCTGCTTTCTTGCAGACTGTTGCTTGTATTGTAGCATCTTTCTCTCCCCAACTGAAAAGAATCACCCCCTCCCCCGCCTTTAAAGCTCCATGAAGCAGTCAGCCCAGTGTGAAACAAAATGCTTTGTATACAATGGGAACCTAGACAATTCCCTCAGCAAAGGACATTCAGACACTGTGGGATATTGCTGGAACTGTGTCACTTCCCAGCATGGGGCGTGGGAGGGAACTTGAAAGAGAAAAGGAACTGGACCATCCGACACTTCCAAAAGTAGAGTCTGATTTACAAAGGCACCAAGACCAGGTCCTCTGACAATGGCATGTATGTTTAAGGTTGGAAAATGCTTCCAGTGATACCTTATATCCATCCATTGTAGCATAATGTTTTGTATCTTAATTGCTTTTGGGGGGAAAAAGGGAATTCCCACAGAATTGTTTGTATAGATTTAGTAACGTGAATAACCTACATGCAGAGGCCCACCACTGAAATAGCTTTAACTAGTCTCCTGTTTCCTAAGAAAGCAGGTAGAAATAATACTCTGAAGACAGGGCACTGGGTCAGAGGGCGTCTGTGTTTTTCCTCTGGACCACTGGTAATACTTTTTCTGTCTACACTTTTAGATGGTCTGGTTTCTGTGAGATGGGGACAAATAAGACTTACTATTGTCTCTCTTTCTCCTTTTTTTTTTTTTTTTCTATGAAAGGAATTCCTAACTTGGGAGCCACCTACGGACAAGAGGGGCTTACTGAAATTATATTAAAAATTATTGGAACAGATACTTTAAAAATCGAGGGCAGGAGGTCCATAGCCTTTTTTCTTTAAATCAGATTTTCAAATGGCTGTGGGACATATAGAAAATTAGGATCTCACCTTAGAATAATAACTATCACACTGTTTTGCCATGACCTGATAAGGCAGGGAAGAAGAATTCTTCCCCTCACCAATTTTAACTTTGTGGTGGAGTTGGGGTGAGGGGTGGAAGGGGCAGAGAACTTAGTAACAATGATGAAGGGTAGTGGGTACAATTATATTTGGGGAGAGATATGTTTACCTCTGATTTAGCAGTAGGGATGGGTATTTATTTGAACCATAACTCCTATACATCTTAAAGTCCAAGTATTGAGCAATTATCAGCCAAAAATATAGTTAATGCCGGTGTGTTAACCAAAACACCCATGCAAATCACAGTAACAGTGTCATAAAACATTGAATTGAATACCACTGAACTCAACAACTTTGATGATGACTTGAAATCAGAAAGTCTTTCCTGGAAATTATAGGAATTATAGCCCTGTGCATGGGTGTTTGCAGAAGACTTGTGACATTTCTGTAATGTTCTTGATAGCTAGACTTTTTAGTACAAGGTTGAATTATAGTCTCCAGTAAACTCTAGTTATAACTTATGCTTATTTTTCAGTAGAATACTACCATTGGTTCTTCATTGGCCATTTGTTAAAAAGTGAATTTGTAGACTGCATTTCAATGATGCACAATACTAATGAGAAAACTTGCATTTGGGTTTCAGTCAGTGGGCCATCATGAAAGCTCTCTTGGCCTCTATATTTAGACATATAAGTCACTGCTCTAGGAGGTTAGGGAAGATGAGCACAGGAGCTCTCCCATAGGTCTCCGTTCTACAGATATCCCCATTTTTATTAGGGTGACTCTAAAGTCTATATTTTCTAAACTCTTTCATTGTATAAATTATTTATGAGCTCCACACACACACATATATACATACATAGTATACACACATCCATTTACTTGTGAGTGTGTTGGACCCAAATCTGCATTTATATACATGGTCATTGTGTATGTCAATATCCTTATCTGTCATTCTACAATATAACTATTAAGTGAAATTTAATGGTCTTTCAAAATATCTTCATTGGTCAACGTATTTTGAGAGAGGTCCATTTTAGGTAATACATGCATATTTATGAGTCTTGTAGGGGGAACTTTTGTGATCCACTATTTTATTAAGCAAAATAAATTCATTTAAGTGAAACCCATTTCATTTATTTTACAGCTTTGATTTTTTTAAAAGATATTATTTATTTTTAGAGAGAGGAGAAGGGAGAGAGAAAGAGAGGGAGAGTAATATTCATGCGAGAGAGAAACATCGATTGACCAGTTGCTTCTTGCAGGCGCCCTGACTGGAGACTGAACCCACAACCCAGGGATTGAACCAATGACCATTTACTTTGCAGAATAATGCCCAACCAACTGATCCAAACTGGTCAGGGATATAGCTTTAATTTTTGATTTGCATGAATTCTGTGAAGAAACTAAGCGGAATTATTTACCACTTAGTTTGGCTTTTTGGTTACTCTCTGTATTTGAAGTCACATCTAACAATTTCCATAGATCTGAATGGCTATGATTTTCAGTATGCACGCACAGACTCTACTGGACCATGGCCAAGTGGTATCTTTAATATTCTGTGCATCAATTTTTATATGTGAACAGCAACATAAAATCACACACCAGCCAGTGTTCTCTACTTTCTTCATGCATCCTGGTTTGCAAAAAAGTGAAAAAAAAAAAAAAAAAAAAAAAAAGCTGAATCCTGCAGAAAGTTTCCACTTCCCAGACCAAGCTGTGTGCATAGCAGGGAGAAGGGACCAGATGGCCAGTGGGTTGAATCAGCAGAGAACCAGCTGGGATGAATGAGAGGGCATTTCCTCCTTCACTTCCCTGGGAGCCCAGTCAGGGCAGGTCCTGGAGCTCTGAGCAGGACAAGTGGTGTCAATGTCAAGACCTGTGTCTGGCTCACAGGACCCTTGGACAAATATGAGTTGCATTGGAAGCTGGCAGAAGATCTGATGATAAGCTTGCAGTTTCCTGCTTGCTAAAAAGAAAAAAAAAAACAAACAAACAACAAAACAAACAAAAAAACATGCTAGGGAGACAGAAGGTTGGAGGGTAAAATGCTGATGCACAGGAAATAACCATATTTCCCTGCATAAGCACCAGCTTGGAGACTGAAGTTCTGTGATGAGGGCACATGATTTGGGTAGTTTAGATCCCAAAGGAAGGCTTTATTTCCATTTAAAGTGAAATCTTTCTTTGCCACTGAATAATTACGTATTTCTTAGATTGCCATCTTCTGTGGCCGTGATTCCTAACCCCAAGTTTGACAACAGGCATGTTCAGTTATTTTGAGAAAAGTTACACACTTTTCAAATTTACTCATCTCTAATTACTTTAAAGTGTTTTTACAGCTCTCCTGAAAATTTTTTTGTTAATGTATTAGTTACCTGTTGCTGCATAACAGAGGAACCTAAAATTTAGCAGCTTAAAGCAACAATCATGCCAGATCTCACACAGGTTCTAGCTGGGTGGTTCTGACTCAGGGCCTTTCATAAGGTTTTCACCCAGATGTTGGCAGGTCTGGCATTATCTGAAGGCTCAACTCCGGCTGGAGAATCTGCTTCCAAGCTCACCCAGGAGTTTGTTAGCTGGCTTTAGTCCACTGACTGTTGGACAGAGGCTTCAATATTTTGGCACACGTGTCTCTCTGTGGAGTTTTTTACACTGTGGCAGCTTTCCTCCCTGAGAGCGAGAGATGAGAGAGAGAGAGATGAGAGAGAGAGAAGGAATAAAATTCCCAGTGAATTATTTTTGGTATGGTTTCCCCTGTTTATTAACATCTTGCATTAGTGTGGTACATTTGTTAAATTGATGACACATTTTTATGAATTGAAGTCCATAATTTACATTAAAGTTCATTATTTGTGTTGCATAATTATACGTTTTTTATTTCTTATTTTTAAGTTATGGTAAGGTATACATAATGTAAAATTTACTGTCTTAACCATTTTGGGTTATATAGTTCAATGATATTAAATACATTCATATTGTGCTACTAGTACCGCCGTCCATATCCACAGCTCTTTTCATCTTGCAAAACTGAAATCTATTAAACAATAATTTCCTGTCGCCCCCCCTCCCCACCCCCAGCCCAACTGTCTCTGTGAACTCAACTACTTTAAGTGCCTCATATAAATGGAACCATATATTTGTCTTTCTGTGACTGGTTTATCTCACTTAGCGTAATGTCCTCAAGGTTCTTCCATGTTGTAGCAAATGTCAGATTTCTTTTTTATTTTTAAGGCTGGATAATATTCTATTGTATGTACATACCACACTAATTCATTCATCTATTGATAGACACTTGAGTGGCTTCTACATTTTATCTGCTGTGACAATTCCAACTGATATTGATAAATACCCCATTACGGTATCATACAAAATAGTTTTATGCCATAAAAATCCGCTGTGTACCATCTCCCCCATGCCCCAGAAAACCACTGACCACAGGAAACCACTGATCTTTGTATTGTTTTGCCTTTTCCAGAACATTCGATAGTTGGCAGCATACCGTATGCTGCCCCTCTCAGGTGCACACAGCCTTAGTTCTGCCTTATCCTTCTGTTAGAAGTGAGTCCAGCCCACACTTAAGGCAAGGGCAGTTGAACTTCACTGCTTAAAGTGGGGAATACCACAGAATTTGTGGACATATTTTATGTCTCCACAGTTAAGCAGATGAGTCTGCAAGTGCCAGCATTTATTAAGCATCTGCTATTGTGTTGGGCACCGTCTTAGTGTTTTATGCTCATGATCCATTAACCCTGACACCAGTTCCATGCACTTGCTATCCTACCCATCACCTCCATCGTTTAGATGACAGCTGTCACTCTCCCAGGTCTTATATCTCATAAGTGGCAAAGCCAGGACCTCTTTTCCTTCCAGCCAGGACGTAAATTCAGGTTTACGTTTTAAAATTATATCATGCTGCTTTCCCTTAGTCTAGGGAGAAATCTAGATCCAAGGCTTAGGTTTAGGGCACAAAACATAACCCCTAAAAGTGTTAGCAGATTCCAGACATCTTCCAGCTGCCCCTTTATCTTCTTTTTTTTTTAGTTTTAGTTTTCTGCTGCTGCTCTAACAGCAACACAGGATTATTATTTGAAAGTTCTGCAGTTCAGAGGTCTAACCCAGGTCTCACTGGCTTATCAGGGTGTCAGCAGGGCTATGCGACTTTAGGAGGGTCTAGGGGAGAGCCCCTCTCCTTGCTTTTTCCCGCTTCTAGAGGCATGCCCTTTTCCTTGACCTGTGGCTCCTTCCGTCATCTTCAAGGCCAGCAACACTGCATCTTCCACCTTTAAGGACTCTCATGGGGCCCACCCAGACAATTCAGAACATTCTTTCTATTTTTTAAAATAATTTACTTATTTATTTGTTTGTTTGTTTATTTCATTTTTAGAGAGAGGGGAAAGGAGAAAGAGAGGGAGAGAAACATCACTGTGTTGTTGCCTCTCACTTACGCCCCCAACTGGGGACCTGACCTGCAACCTAGTCATGTGCCCTGACTGGGAATCGAACCAGCGACACTTGGTTCACAGGCTGGCACTCAATCCACTGAGCCACAGCAGCCAGGGCATTGTAATTTTGATGTGGTTGTGTGAGGAGTTGAGCCATGTCTGCCTATGCCACCATCTTAAAGAGGCTTTACTTTAAAAAACGTTTTTGGTAACAAATTCTAAACCTATTTTTGTTTTTTCCCACTAGAATATAGGAATCTTGACAGCAGCAACTGTGTTTTGCTCACTGCTGTATCTCTGGAGTATATATATATATATTTTTTTTGTAGTTTCACTTAAGTATATATTTTTAAATAATTTATTTGTTTGTCTATTTATTTATTTTTAGAGAGAGGGGAAAGGAGAAAGAGAGGGAGAGAAACATCACTGTTTGGTTGCCTCTCACTTGCGCCCCCAACTGGGGACCTGACGTGCAACCTAGTCATGTGCCCTGCCTGGGAATCGAACCAGCAACACTTGGCTCGCAGGCTGACGCTCACTCCACTGAGCCACAGCAGCCAGGGCTTCATTCTTTCTATCTTAAGGTCAGCTGACTAGCAACCTTTTTTATTTTTAATACAGCAACTGCCTCTATTTGGTTGTAACCTTAACTTTATTTTCCTTAACGGTAATATTTCACCTTTACTGTTTTTGCATTCATCAAAGGAATACCGCTGCACTGCAAAATTACGCACATGTAATTAAGTACCTGATACCTGCATTTTGATTTTGTTAACAAGCGATGCAAAGGATTATATTATCTCATTAAGAAAGTATTTTCCTTAGATACATTGTTTAATTTTGATTTTCTTTAAAAGGGTTATAGCAAAGGGCTGTTTCAAAGGTTGATTTTTTTCTCCTTTCACGAGCTGTGCTCGAAATCGCCGAACACCCTTCATGGAGATATCTTTAAGGTTTTTGCGATCAACAAAATTTCCTTCTCAATGTTTTCTTGACTGGTACACTTCACATCGATGTAGTGGCAGTCGGTATCGACAAAGCAGCAGGAAATTGCCTTCTGGAATCCTTGAGTTTTGTTCTGACCAGATCCACGGATGAGCAAAGGATGAAAAAAAAATGGTGTCTCCCTTCTCCATGACAAGGTGCACGTGGGCATTGTTTCTGTCATAGTCCTGGATCCCATGAAACATTGTGTTAACTCCCCCCTCCCATGGGGATAATCGTGCAGCTTCAGGGTGCTTTTCTGCATGCCTGGGAGCACCACCAGGCAGCCGTGGTTGTTCCGGTCAATGTGCTCCATGGCTGTCCAAGCACAGTCTTATCGCTGGGCCTGAAGGGGAAATAATGCAGATCCTGGTGCAGGGGATGGCAGGATGTCTTCTGGCCAGAAGCTGGGGGTTTGTTTATCAGCATTGCATTCATGGCCATAATGTTGGGTCTAGTGAAGCACTCCACATATTTCAGAATCTCAGGGAGAGTGCAGTATCTGAAGAGTTCCTCATCTTCTTGGAAATCTTGGACCTTGGTTACCACTTCTTCACTTAGAGCATATTCTGATTTTGCAATGGTCACATCTCTCATCCCTGTTAATCCAAGTGGTTTTACCTCCTGTCTGCAAATTTTTTCAAACTCACTCCTAAAGCATTCAATATCAAATACCAAATTTTTGATGACAAGAAACCCATTTTTCTTATAAAATTTTCTCTGTTCTAGGCTTAGGACATTATTAGGGTATACTGGATTTGCTGAGAATGGAAACTGGCAGGAGAAAGAGCCCCTGAAGTGGGGTAGGCTCTGATGGCCCTGGCTGATGGGTGGCCGAGGTGGCCCAGCACTGTATGCAGGCGAGGGGCAGCGCATGACCCATCCATGGTGACCACCGAGAGACCATGGGGCTGGGCCTCAGGTCCACTTGACTTCTGCGGGCAGCCCTGCCTCCGGCTGGCAAGCAGCTGATTAGCAACCTTAATTCAACCTACAAACTTGACTCACTTATATCACAAATTTAATTTGCAGGCATTCACAGATTGCTGAGATCAGGAGGTGAACATCTTTGGAGGGGACATTATTCTGTCTTTTATGTCCACCTGCTCTTTTTTCGAGAAGCTGATAAATAAGAACTTCGGTCACGGTTCCTTTGCCCTTGGAGACCCATTTGAGATCTGCTTATGGGGCGTTTAGGCGGGAGGCTGGAGGGAGGAAGAGGAAGTTGAATGAGGTCAAAGCATGTAGTGTCCTGGTGCCTTCCCTGAGTGGCCTGCAGTGGCCTTCCATACAGCTCACCGCCCCTCCTCACAAAGCAGCCCCCTTTCCATCTCTGTCTGGGGACCGTAACAGTTCGTTCCCCTCACCAGCCCTTGCCTGGGGGCGGCAACAGCCATGCCGCTCCTAATTTGGGTTCCTTCACATCCTGTTCAGTTTTCTTCCACTCTTCCTACACCTTTGGAAATAGTACCTCTATAAATTAAGTCTCCTTAAGTAATCCCAGTTTGAATACGCCATCTGTTTCCTATGGAGAACTTGACTGATACAGTGACTAAGGATATTCATGTTTAAAGTAAAAATAAAAAAGTGTGTGTCTTAAATTAGGGTAAGCTGAATCTTTCAAAGCATGGCGTTTCACCCCTTAGCAGAGATGTTGACATGGAGCCAGGACCCTGAACTAGCATGTTGCTTTCTGGAACCAAGTGAAATCTCCATGCTGAGGCCATGCTTTCTGACTATGTAGCCAGGACCTTCCTCACAACGTTGACTGTTCTGCCTTTGAGTCTCTCCTGGTGCCTATATTACAAAAGGTGATAAGTTCAAGAATTCCCCCAAATTGTGCTGGGTTATGGTCCTTGTTGTAGAAGACCTGATTCAAATTTAAAGGGAAAAAAAAGGATTTAAAAAAATTTAAACAATTCCACAGGTGAACTAATGAGCTAATTACAGAAAGCAGTTTCAAAACATTGGCATTTCACAGGTAAACAGCATCTGCTGTGAAGTCATGCATAATACTTGAAGATGTTCTTGTACTCCGGGTGGTTTTCTTTTCTCTTTTGATTGTGGAGGAAATATTATAAAATGACTTTCTGTGTGCCTTGCTATAAAAACCATGAAGCACCTACCAAGACCCTGGCTGGTTTGGCTCAGTAGATTGAGCGTCGGCCTGCGAGCTAAGTGTCGCTGGTTCGATCTTCCAGTCAGGGCACATCAGAGAAGGAAAACTCTGATTCCAAAAAACCTCCGCTGCCTTGCGGCATACCTCTTCAGGGGAAAGGCTAAGGGAGTAAACCCCGACAGAAAATCCGGAGCCGGAGTCCCTAAGGCGGTTTGACGTTGTAGTCAACACCGGCAACTCCTGCGGCGCACCTGAAGCCAAGCTGTATTGACTCCGTCTTTCCCTTGGATCCTTCAACTGCGAAGAGAGGGGGGGTCTGCTGCATGGGCAACAGCAGACCCTCCATATCACCCTGCCCAGGCTCTGTAGCTTCAGCTTCACTGGAGAGGACACTCCAGCGTCATCGCAAGATGTCGATTCAACACGGGAGGAGACAGATACCGTGTCACTCCCAAGTCGGACTGCACAACCATTCTCGGCGGTGCAGATAGACTCTTAAGAAGCTACACCATTGTCTCTCGAGATGGACGGCTGCCGACGACGACGACGACCTACCAAGACCCTTCCTTGGTGTGAGTCTTGAACCCTAACTTGCCTTTTCCTTTCAGACACAGCCTGGTCCATCATCCATGAAGCGAGGGCTTTGTCATTATTCCATTCATTGTTTCACTTTAGAAGAACAGTTTCCTCTGCATACACATACACAGAGTTTATAAAAATTGGGGGTACTTTTCTAACTACTGATTGTACATTAAAATACCTGGGAAAGCTTTAAAAAGTACCAGTGATTCCCAGACTGTGGCCCCAAAAACTGTGATTTAATTTGGGTGGGGGCTTCTAATGAGCATCCAGGGTTCAGACCAATGGAACCAAAGCAGGGCTTCTCAAATCTTAATGAGCAGGCACATCACCCAAGGTCTTGTTAAAATGTGGCTGCTGCTTCAGTCAGTCTGAGGTGGGGCCTGGGATTCTGAAGTTATAAGAAACGCAGAGTGATGCTAGTGCTTTTGACCCATGGAACACACTCTGGGTAGGAGGGAGGTAGAATGTTTGTAGGTGATTATTGATGTCTTCTTAGGATGGCCAAGTGTTCACGTTTAGGTCACTGGTGACTGGGATCAAGGCTCAGAGAGTTATCTTAGAGGCAGGAAGCTTGTAGTCTAATTTGGGTTTTCAGGTTATAGAAAAACAAAGCCTCTTTATAAGCATTCATTCATTCACTCATTTGGTGACTGTGTGTTGGAGACCTTTGGCACACTAAGCATCTTTTAGGTGCTGACGATAATTCAATGGCAAAGAAAAACGAGGTTCTTGTCCTTGTATATAGTATTCCCTCACTTATCGTGGGTATTACGTTCTAGACCGTCCCCCCCCCCCCCCCAGCGATAGGTGAAAATCCGCAAAGTAGGAACCTTACATTTATTTTAGTATTTATATATATTTTAAGGCTTTATAAACCCTTCCCACACACATAAACAATTTCCAGTCCCTTATTAACCTTTCCCACTCCCTTATTAACCTTTTCCACACTTTTATAAACACTACTTATGTTCTTAAACATATTCTACACTCTTAAACCTATGTAACTTTAACAACATACATATACAGTACTGCAAAATCCCACAATACAGCAAAAAATCTGTGATAAATAATTAAATATAATATTTTTTAAAATCCCGCAATACAGTGAGGCCGCAATAAGTAAACCGTGATATAGAGAGGGACTGCTGTATTCCAGGGAAGAGAGTGGAAAGAGCTACTTCCCAGGTAAATACGAGTCAACAAGAGAAATGCAGGTGGTGATGTGCATCATGAAGGACAGAAAGCATGATGTGTTAGAGAGTTGCCTTAGGTGGGGGATTGGGTATGGAATTTAATTTGCAATCATAGATAAGGTTGTCAGTGGGAGTTTCTCTGAAGACATGACACTTTAGCTAAGACATGAAAGATGAGAAAAGGGCATGCCAAAGCCTGGGGGGCTATCATTCCAGGAGAAGAGTAAAGGCAAAGACCATGAGGTAGAAATGAAATTGACTTATTGGGGAGCAGAAAGTGTACCATTATATCCTCTCATGAGTGAGAGGGTGACTTATATGGAGAGGTAGGGACAGGAGAGATTATGCTTGGGATTGCATATGATGGTAAGAACTTTGATTTATGAGTTAAAATGATCACTTTGGTTGCTATGTGGCAGATGTATTTGAGGAGAGGGTATCAAAGGCAGACACAGAGAAACCAGTTAGTAAACTTGGAACAGTCCCGGTGAGTGATGGTGGTGGACAGCTGTAGAAATGGCAGTAGGGATGGATATAGTTGGTTGGTAATACTGACAGACAGAGGGTTGATGGGAAGGAAGGAAGTAAGAGTGACTCCTAGTCATTACATACCAGTGGGTACATGGCAGTGATTTACTCAGATGGAAAAGGCTAGTAGAAGAACCAGTTTGTAGGGCATGTCAGACTGAAGAGCTCCACTTTGGGAAAGTTTGAGATGCCTATGAAACTTTCAATTGTAGATTCAAAAACAGAGTTCACGCCCAAGTCTAGAGCTCAGAAAAAAAGTCAAGTGTAAAGATAGAATTTTGAGAGGCTATCAATACATCATTATATGAAAAATCATCTTACTGAATGAATTTTCAAGAACAGAGCCTATAGCTAGATGCCAATGTAGAGCTCATGGCAAGGAAATATGGTTCTATAGAAAGATTGGCCCAATGTTAGGAAGGAAAATTTTGTATCCTTCTTGAAACTCATCTTGGCCCAGGTTCGCAGACCTTAGCCTCAGGGTAGCTTTTGCAGCTATTTTGATAATAACTGGCACCTAAACATTCAGTAAACATTATTCCCTAGACATGGAACATCTGGCCAGAGCCAATGCAATTTGAAATGATGTTGGTTTTATCTAGATGTCTCTTTTGGAGGGACAAATTGTGAGGAAACAGACATTATGTTAGATCACTGTGGAGAGTGGGAGAAACAAGCTTGTTGGTTCCTTAGCCAGATGTGTAAGTATATGGTAAATGGAGTTAATGGATGTTGGGAAGAGGAACACATGTGCAGTATTGGTGTCCATTCCGCAAAGCCAGGCAAGGTTGCTGAGGAAGGACTCTTGCTGCTGGAAATGAAGCTGAAGATGTATTCTTGGGCTCAAGGAGGAAACGCAGAGGACATATTATCATATGGAGTGATTACTTGGCTAATGAGCCTTGAGGGGCAAGAAAATTGACTACAAAACAAATTAAACTAGCATCTGACATTCTAATGTTCTTTATAAACAAGTGATAATGTCAGTGTATGTGTGTTTTCTTGTACCAGCTCACTTATTTGAACCAACCCCACACAAGTATTCAGAATTAGATTGACAGACGCCCCCTTCCCCAGTGATTCATGGGCATGATACTATGCCTGAGGATGTGATTTGGCTTTCAGATACAGCCTTTCTCTGTGGTTGTTGGCAGAGGATGAAAGATGAAATTTCTCTGAAAAGCTCATCCCTTTGAATCCTGTTCCTGAGGAAAGAGGCCAGATGCCACGTGACCAAAGGTTTAGAAAACTCCAGGATTTTTGGTGATGGACAGGCAAAGCCTGGCTGTCTTCCATTTACACCAAAGGCAGGACCAGCAGGCAACACACGGAAATGCAGAGAGAGAAAAGAAAGTTAGGGGTAAAGGATGTCTTTATCACAGATGGGATTATTTAATTTCCAAAATGAAATGGTTTAGGGTGAGTGAAATCACTTTAATAGAGAGCCTTATAAAGGTAGGGGGTACTTAATTAGTATTCATGTGTAGAATATTTGCTACTTTCAGACTTTAAAGATTTGGCAACCATTATCTCCTTTAACTCCATAAAAACCCCCGAAGTGGAGAGTAACCTAGGGTTTTACATCCAGTAAAAACTGGAGTCTGGGATTGGAACTCAGGCAGTTACACTTCAGAGCCCCATTTGTTACAAGATAAAAGAAATACTTAATAGGAGAGAAAAGAAAATGCTACATAGAAACAAAGACGAAGGTCTCTGTAAGATTTTTAAATGGTTTTGATTTAAAATAAATATAGCCGTTTATATTATGGTTTATATGTGCCAGGAATTTTACCATACAATTGTCATAGAGAATCTGGTTTAATTTTACAGCAGCTTCACGGGACAGGTATATTATTATTTTAATTTTACATCTGAGAAAGTTGGCTCAGAAAAGCTTGTTGGCCAAGGAAAGGCAGCTAAACTTGGCTGAGATAAGATTTGAACTCTAATCTCTGCCCTTATTATGCATGCCTCCAGGCTCTCCATAAGGGCAGGAAGAGAGGTCTTATTTTCCTCTCCCAAATCCAGCAGGATGTAGAATCCACTCTGGAGTTCAGTGATCTTTGAGAGACAGCAATATAAGTACACAGTCTAGTTTACAGGAAATTTTTTTCTAGAGACCTCAGATTTCTTTCCAATGATCAGTGCCTCTGGTTTCTCTCTACCCTCTGATGCTTATTTCTCTTTAAGAATGGTTGAACTTAGCCAGATACCAGTAACCTACCAGACTGTGATTTCTTCTATTCTGCCACTGAAATTTCATTATTTAATGATCCTGTTAATAATACTGGACACACATATCTGGATTAAAGTATGTACCTTCTCAAATGATGCACCTTGGAAAGGTTATTATTAATAAAGGTAGCATTAAGACACCACAAATAGCTCTGTAACCTTGCTTGAGCTTAATAAATTCCCTGCAGGAAATTTTATTTGTGGTAAACTCCTAAAATTCAGCTTACTTTTAATATATGGTGATGTTCAGTGACCCTTATCATTCATTACATACCAGTGACCTTTCCAAAGTTGAGAAGGGTAGTTGCAACAGATCTTGGGCATTAATAGCTATGAGAGGTAGATATGGTTTTCATTTTTTCTACTGATAATTCATGTACTTCGAAGACATTGCCTTATTTCTCCTATGACACAGGCTCTAATTGTTTCATAAGGGCATAGGTATAAATGGTTATCTTGACGATAGTAGGTTTCCATCAGTTTTAGACACTGAGTTCTGTAGTGTGACATCGACAGGGTGTGGGTTTGGGATGAACAATGCCAGGCTGTCAGACAGTTGGTCATCATTTTGATCAACATTAGTGACAGCCTCGATTCCCACGCCGTCTCCCCTCCCGCCGCCTGCTTGCAGCTGTCTGGGAGTTTCCTGTGATGGTGGGGAATGTCAAGCCGAGCTTCGTTTGGCTTTGATCGGCCCCAAACTCGCACCTGCAATGATAATGACTGAATTCAATAGTTTCTTTTTTCTTACCCCTATAAAACAGCCCCTCCTTCCCTAGGACCCCGGAGTCGGGCCATTCATGGCACGCCTTCCTCCCCGCTTGCTACTTCCCTCAAGTAAACTTCTTTTCTTCTGCTCGCTGTGTCCTCATGGTTCTCCGAGTGACACCGTTCTTACAACTAGCTTATATTCTCTTCTACATTTTTTTAAAGAAACTTTCCATTATGCAAAACTTAAAGCAGATACAAAAGTAGAATGACCCTCAGAAAGAACCGCCCTACAGCCATCACTCAGATCCAGTAACTATCAAGGTGTGGCTAACCTTGTTTTATCGATGCCCTTAATCCCTTAACCCCTCCCCCCAGTGCCATGTTACTTTGAAGCAAATGCCAGACATCATATCACTGTTTCCATAAATATTCCAGTTTGCATTTCTAAAGGTTAAGAAGTCTTTTGCTTTTCTTTTTAACATTTTAGTATAGTTAATTTAATTTTTATTGTGGTAAGAACACTCAACCATGAGAGTTACCTTATTAACAAATTTCTAAGTGTACAATACAGTGTTGTTAGCTATATGTGCAGTGTTGTACAGCAGATTGCTAACTTAACTAAAACTTCATACCTGTTGAATAGCAACACCCCTTTCTCTCGCTCCCCTGCCCCTGGCAACCACCATTCTACTCTCTGTTTCTCTGAGTTTGACTATGTTACATACTTCATCTAAGTGCAGTGATACAATATTTGTTCTTCTCAGTCTGGCTTATTTTGCTTAGTTAGTATAATGTCCTCTAGGTTCTCCATGTTGTCCCATATGGGAAGATTTCCTTTTTCAAGGCTGAATAATATTTCATTGTATGCATATACTGCATTGTTTTTTCGTGTTCATCCATTGATGGATATTTAGATTGTTTCCATATCTTGGATACTATAAATAATGCTGCAGTGAATGTGAGAGTGCAGATATCTCTTCAAGATCCTGATTACAAATTTTTTGGATAAATACCCAGGAGTCATATTGCTGAGTCATATGATAATTCAACTTTTAATCTTTTGAGGAACCTCCATACTGTTTTCCAGAGTGCCTGCACCATTTTACATTCCTACCTAGAGTGTTAAAATGTTCCAATTTCTCAACATTCTTGCCAGCAATTGTGTTTTTTTAAATAGCTATCTTTTATATAATATAACTATAATACCTACTAATTATTAACAGCAATTCTTTAATCATCAGTTATTAAGTCATTGCTTAAGTATCTGATTTTCTTGTAAGTGTCATTTTGTAAAACAATTTGTTAATTCAAAACAGAATCCAAATCCTATACGCTGGGATTGCTTGCTATATCTTTAAAAGGTCCTTTTAATCTGCTTTAAGGATCTTTTAATCAGTCTGATTCCAACATTTTTGTTTGTTTTCACAATTTTCTTTGTGGTTGCTGACATTGTTGAAGAAAATAGATTGGTTTTCATGCAGCATTTGTTGGTCTGGTGTTTGCTGATTGCATCCTTGTGGTACAGTTTTATATATTCCTCTGTCTTTTGTATTTCTTTTAAAGCAGTAGATGGCTCCAGAGTCTCCATTAGATGCAAGTTCACTTTCTTTAGAAGTTTGTTCTTCTATGAAGAGGCCCATAATATTAGGTTGTCTGCCTTTTTGTAATGCTGTCACCACTGATGCTCTATATCTAGATCAATTAATTCTCTAGGGGTTTCAAAATGGTGATATTTTAACTTTATCCTTCTTTCTGGGATATTTCTTTAAAAAACGTTTTTTAAAAAGATTTTTAAAAATACTTGTTTATTTTTAGAGAGAGGGGAAGGGAGGGAAAAGGGGACAGAGAAAGAGAGGGAGAGAAACATCAATGTGTGGTTGCCTCTCTCATGCTCCCAACTGGGGACCTGGCTCACAACGTACGTAGGCTTGTGCCCTGACTGGGAATCGAACCAGTGACCCTCCGGTTCACATGCTGGGGCTCAATCCACAGAGCCACACCAGCCAGGGCAATTTACTGGGATAATTCTTAAAAAGAAATTTTCCAGCCTATTATTAGGATATTCAGAAATACAGCTTGTATAGGAAGTACAGGAAAAATATTTGATTTTCCCTTTTTGTTTTTAAATTAAGGAGTCAGTTAATTTGCATTTTTCAGTGCTGACCATGTATTTTTTTAATATTATAAACGCAAGGACTAAAGTTATCATCTTCATTGGTGCTCTGATTATTCAATCTTTGACTAAGGGGAGTCTCTTTAAGTTGCCTCATGAGTCCTTTTTAATATGTCTGGCTTGTCTTTGATGGTTTTCTTGTTCTCTAGGATGAGATGATATTCCAGATTCATTATGCACATGTCCTACTCCAGACCTGGAATAATAATTCATTTCCACAAGGAATTCTAGTCCCTAAGAGTATTTCAGGATCATAATCTGGAGGGATGCCCTATGAGTCTTAAAATGATCTCATTATCTCTTCTACAAGTAACCATCTTTTCCTGTTGCCTTTAGGGACAGCACCTGCATCCACCCAGGTCCTCAGGCAAGAAACTGCAGTGTTTTCTTTTCTTGGTCGTTCTCCCTCACAGCATATGCTCTCCTTTATCTTCCCATTTTTCATGCCAGTGTCAGATGCTCTATTCCCTGGCCTCAGCTGACAAGTTTGACTCCTCACAAATTACTGACCTCTGGCCTTTTTCTTGTCTAGCCCAGTCCCCATAAGGGCATCCAAGTCTGTTTCATGAAAAGCAAAACAAAAAGGGAAAATGATACAAAACCAAGACTATCCTTGCCATGACCTTGCTCAGGAACCTTCTATGACTCCCTACTGCCTATAGACCACTCCATACTCCAGTATGCATTCAAGCTGCTGCAGTTCTTTTCTATTTTTTTCCTAGAATGTCTTTCTTCATCCTAATCCCGCCAATCTTTATTTATTTTTATTTTTTATTTTTAAAGCTGCATGTCTTGATGCTCTTCTATTTCCAATCCAATAGCCCACCACTTCATTGCATTTCATTCACCATACGGATTTCTTCATCGATGTTATAACTTTGTTCCTACTACTCCCACATGATATTGTGTTTCCCTTCCTCCACCTCACCCAAGAGTGTGCAGAAACCTAAATCATCGCTTTCTTTAACTGATTCTTTTCTCTGAAGCCTTTCACCACTCTTTCAGGCTCCTTCTATCTTGCCCCTTTAACACTTTGCTTCCTCACTTCTATGTGCCTTGGTTTCTTAATCTGTAAATTGGGGTAATAAGAACAATATGTGCATCATGGAGTTATGAAGACATTAGATGAGATTGTCTACTTGCAGACCTTAGAAGTGGGCTTGGGCACATTGTGAGTGCTTCATATATGTTAGTTAATCATACTGTCATTGTTACTATTAGCAGTAATAACGATTGCAGTAACAATAATTGTTTATGTCTCTGTTACTATTATATATCCTGCAGTTTTACCTGGGTGTAGCTTTTCCTTTAAATTGGATACTTCTTTAGGGCAAGGGCCTCATCTTAGCAAATTTTATTTTTTAATCTCAGCCCTCAGTTCTTATTTGCAAATTTTATGTCATGGATATAGCAGGAATTATACAAGGGCTCATGATGTCATTTCTGCCCCTCCAATCTTACATCTGGTTGGAAACAGTTAACAATTAAGTAATATGTGATACCAAAAGGTGTCAATTTGCAGGAAGTGCAAAGAGAGTCTGAAAAAGCAGAAAGAGGGCAGAATGGGTCAAAGCCATTCTTTCAGAGGGGAGCATCTCACTGCAAGGAGTTGGTAAAGAGGAGTGGGGAGGAGCATGTTTCCTACTCAGAGGGAAAAGAGTAAGAACATTAGTGTAGACTCAAGAGGAGGTTGTAGCCTCAGTGTCTGGATTTAAACAAATAAAGAAAATGTTTAGTTAGAGTATTAGTGAATCAAATCAATAAAACTCAAATGTAAATAAACATTGTCTTAGGATGGAAGAGCATTAACCGCAGTTTTATCTTTTTTGGGAAAATAAAGTTAAATCAATAAAACACTCTTCTGCTTATCATCTGTCCCTACACATAGAAGAGGGCTTCAGGTCCTAGATGGTGTTTTCCAGTGTCTTAGTCTGTGCCTTGCCTGCACATTCCAAATGACACCCCTTCACTCCTTGGTGACTGTGTGCCCGAGGAAACTTGCAGATGTGTGAGAGGAGCTGAAATCTCAGGATCCTCCCCAACACATCACATTTTTGTTCCATATCTGCTTATTGGAAAAGACAACATAAAATGCTGGGAGAAGGCATGGAAGAATTATAATAATAATATTGTTTTATTATATAATTATATATTAAATATAATACATATTATATAACTATTATATATAAATTATGTATTATATACTTTGTATATAAATATTTGCATTTATAGAAATATATGAATGAAAGCATAATGTTATTATAATAGTAGCTAGCATGTTTTGAGCTCTTATTAAGCACCAATTATTGGTATAAACATGTGGCTGTGAATCCTATAAAAACCCCCAGTGTTCAGTTCCCTGACTTTTCCACTTGACAGACTCAGGCTTTTAGAGTTAATGCAACACGTTCCAGGTCAAATGAGGGCTCACTTGAGGTCTGTCCTTGAATAGTAAACACCATGTTACATCTTGACCAGCCTTTATGTTGGATCTAAGCAAGTGGAAACTGGAGGAGAGAAAGATGCTTTTCTGTTGTTGTTGTTATTTGTTTGTTTAGAATGAATCAGTATAATGAAAATTCTTATTCAAGTCTTGCACTCCCATCTGCTGTTGAACTTTGTGATGTTTCTGAGCATGAAACTCACAGATTTGCCTGTATCTGCCCCTAAAATTTGTCAAGGGACATAATACTGCTGTTGTCCACTGGGTACTATTTTGCATTGAGCCAGGGACTACTATTGGCTATTTAAAATTTTTAATGTTTATTTATTTTTCATAAATGTCTACTTGGGTAACATACAGAATCATGTGTCACAGAACACTTTGCTGTTCAGGGGCTCTGGTGAGGATAACGTTTCCTGCGGAATCTTTTCTAGGGCATAAAACTTACCCACAGATCTTTTATAGTGTTTCAAAATAAGTCAAGGCTTTGTCCTTCCTCACTGAATCTTTAAGAAGCATTTACTGTTACAATCTGTCTATTGTACTTCCAGTGCATTTCTGTGAAGTGAATAAAGTATCTGAGTCAATCTCCCCCCACCTTTCTCCCCATCTCCCCTTCCTCATGCTCCTCCTCCTCTTCCTTCTCCTCTCCCTTCAGTGCCTTTTCTCTCTCTTTCCTTCTGTTTCCTCTCTTTCTTTAGCCTCTCTCTCCTCTCCCCTTGACTCCAACTCCTCTTCTTCCAGTCTCTTCTCTTCTTCCCTCTCCCTCTCTCTTTCCCTCCCTTCCTCCTCCATCTCCCTCCCTCCTCTCTCTATTTCCTCCCCTTGACAGCCCCCCCTTCTCTCTCCCTCCTTAACCCACTTTGATTTGCATTAGGGTCCCTGGTTGAGGTCCCATGAGGATATCTCCTACATCCTCCTACATCCCAACTCCTGTAGCAGTTACTAGGAGAGGGGGCTGGGATGGTTGCTGACCAGATCAATGAAAATGATCCTGTGGAGTCTGTGTTTGCAGGTCCTGGCTGTGATTTGCATTAGGAATGCCCTAAATAAAATGGTAGGTGAGGGGTACTTTATGAAACCAAATCTTCAGTTACCTTAATAAATATTTGAGATAGTGGCTGACAGAACATCTCATGAATTAAGACATAATTTTAGACCCTGCAAGTGAGCTGCATATGGAAAGAACAAAGATTGAATGCAGATTAGTCACCAAAGTATTGATGTGACAATTGTTTCAGCTCCCATTTTATGATACTTTTCCTCTAGAGTAAAAAGTAAGTTTGTGTTTATAAATGCCCTGGTGACAAGAATCTCTTTTTCCCCGGAGAAAGAGATCCATGTATAACTGAATTTTCCCAGAGAACACAGGAGAGGGGGAAAAAAGCAATAAATCAAGTGAATTTTTATGATCCCTATAAGCAAAAACATACTTCAGTTATGATGGATTGTGTAAATTAGATTGCACAGAGGCTGTGTACTAATGTTGATATTTACGGTGCTTAAATATATTGCCTGCCTCCTCAAAATGCAGCTCATTCATTGGCTTTATGTTATGAAGGAAATATCAGAATAATGAGCTGTTTTTTCTCCCTGTCTTCATAGTTTAATATCATGCAACTGTTTATTAATAAGCTCCAAACCCCAAAGGATTTTTCTAATCCTATTCTAATATCAGACTAAATTTAATAAGATTCATTCTTCTCCCTCCTGCATATGCCTCATTCATTCATTTATTCAACTAATATTTATCGAAGGGCTCCTGTGGTGACAGGCACTGGGCTGGGAATGGCGAATAAAACGTGGAAATGAGAAAGGCTTGGTCTCTGCCTGCAAACGGGGGCAGACTGAGAGGGAGAAAGGGAGCAAAGGCCCTTAGCCAAGGATGTGACCAGGCATTTAAGGGTGTATATTGTTTCTCTAATGTAATGACTTTGAGATTTGGGGAGAGATCAGCGTTTAGAATATTTGAAAATAAAAGGAGGGGAGGCTATCTGGAGTGGAAGGATTATCTCCTGAGACCACAGAGGAGGGATGTCTTGCAATTTTCTCGTTTTGTCAAGCCCCCTTGGCATGGCTGAAATTTTACGATGGGTTGCTATGTTCTTTTGAGGCAAACATAACTTTATTCAGGTTACCAGGAGTAGGCAATTGAATTCCAGATACAGGACAAGATGTCTTGCTGTTGGTGAGGTCAAAGACAAGGGGAAATCTTCAGAGAGGATGAAAGCCTGAAGCCTTTGCGTCAGACAAAGGCCTGACCCAGGTTTCTCACACTTGAAAGGATGCCACATTTCAAAGGGGCAGTGCCAGAGGAGCTAGAGGCAGGCATGCAGGAAGGCTTGTGAAAGAAGAGGTTGTGTTTGAAGTCAAGTTTTTGCGGACTTGATATGGTTGGGGGTGGAATGGAGAAATGGAAGTGCATGCTTTTTAATTACAGACATTTTTGGTAAAATTTCTGTCAGAAAAATGAGTGTTTATTTGTTTTCATTAGTCCTCCCTCTTCTTCAGATCTGGATGTGCCAAAGATCCAGCTTCCGCCCACTTCTTAGCACTAGCTGAAAACCATCTCTTACACTGTTGCTGTGTCTGCTGGTTTAGCTCTCTGAAGCTTGATCTTTAACAAACACTTATGATGTTCTTGATGACATCAGAAAGTACTGAGATCAGTCTTGTGTCCTTCTTTCCTCCCTTCCCCTCTTTCTTCCCCCCTTCCTTCCTTCCTTCCCTCCTTCCTTCCTTCCCCCCTTCTTTCCTTCCTTCCCTCCTTCCTTCCTTCCCTCCTTCCTTCCCTCCTTCCCTCCCTCCTTCCTTCCTTCCTTCCTTCCTTCCCTCCTTCCCTCCCTCCTTCCTTCCTTTCTTCCTTCCTTCCTTCCTTCCTTCCTTCCTTCCTTCCTTCCTTCCTTCCTTCCTTCCTTCCTTCCTTCCTCCCTTCCTTCGTTCTTTTCTCCCTCCCTCGCTTCTTTCCCTCTCTCCCTCCCTCCCTCCTTTTCTTCCTTGTACCCTGAATGTTTGTATTAAGGGCAACAGCACAGTTTGCTTAATTGCTTCACCTCTGCATTCTCCCAGTGAACCTGGAACAACTCTTTCAAACCACAGCTGGGAAACCAAGAAGAACAATGACTTTCATAAGTGAATGTCACATCTTTGCAAAAAACAAACACCATATGCACTGCTAATTATTACGCGACTCTCTGTTTTCATAGTGTTCCTATAGAAGTCATAATTTGCACACATGGGATCAGGATTTGGCAGAAGCGAGGGTGGAAGAGGTGAATAAATCATCTGGACTTAGAGTGAAGGCTCTAATTTTCCCCTGGACTCAAGATGCCTGTGGGAAGTCAAGGTGGCTCTAAAGGAGGACCCAAAGCAAAAGGAGATGATTAATCCTGATTTATAAAAAAGAATCCTTACTAAACAGTAGTAACTGTAAAAATAAATTAAATCTTGAGGAACTGAAAAGGGACACATAGCATTTTAGCTGCTGCTTGTCCAGTGGACTGGGATGGAGTTATTTCTATAGAGAAGGCTTGATTCAAATCTTTTTTATATTAGTTGATTCTTTTTACTGCTTTGTTTACTCCACACTATTTTGTATTTTAAAGAGAAAACGATTGGTTTAAAAGAGAAATATTCCAAATTTGTTTCTTCTGGTAGTGGAGAGAGCTGGTATTTAAATTGATTCTCTGTGTAAATAGATATATTTTTGACATGTGAGCTTATTCCAACTGAGCTTCTCTCAGTTTTATGTATTATGTTTCCTTCTTTCTTCTCTCCACTTTGTTTTACTTTGAGAAGCAGAAACAAGGCCTCCACCATCTGTTTATCTATTTCAGCCAAATTCGCCATTCAGATAATGCACATTTCACAACTTATGCCCACTTAGAGATCACTTTTCACCACTTAAAGAGCATTTAACCATGATTCCAGGAATAGAAAGTGTATCCTGAGATCCATAATGACTTGATGGGAGAATAAAGGGTCATTTGTTATTCAGCAAGTATAATATTATAACAACTTCACCCTGTGTTTACAGATGAAGGGCATTCTGGCTCCAGAAGGGAGAATACTCCAAATTTCTGACATAAATGATTGGATGCTGTATTTCCCCACACAATTTGTTGTCTTGGAATAAAATATAGGGCACTATGTTTGAAGAAATAGATAGCTAGCACCACTTGAACCTAAAATTAAGATCAAGGTTTTTTATATGTAACAAAAATGGTAAAACATCTTGTTTACTAATTGGGATTGTAGGCAAGGTGGGGAAACCTTTATTCCCTTCTAGGTTCTTTGGCTGGCCTAATAATTAAATTGTTATAAGGCAGATTAATAGGATAAAAATAAATTTAATTTCATATGTATGGGAGCTCATGAAGTGACCAAAGCAGGTAGCTTTTACACCCTCTAGACAAGGAAACAATAACTTTATGAAGAACTGAAGAGACAAAGGTGATTGGGTTTTGGGTAGTAAATTGGTGAAGAAATAATAAGACTTGTTTATACAGCCTCCTTGGCCCTAAATTCCCTGTCTCTGGTGATGAGGATTTCTTTCTCCCTCCTGGTATAGGCAGGGCATCTTTCACATGCAATATTTATTTTCTGCTTTCAGGAGGACAAAAGAGGGTCAGCGTGTCCTTCTTATCCTGGCTATTGTTTAAGTAACTTTAATTCAAAATAATCAAAATGCGACAGTGATATATTTTGAGTTGGCCTATTTTGATCCCTCTCAGGGGGAATAATTTTGTTGCTACTGCATTCTGAATTTTGGCTTTCAAATTCTCTTCTTAGCCACAATTTGGCAAAGAAGATGTGTACCATTTCTCTGTGTGCAGAATGGTGATGATTACATCAGATACCTCATAGTAATGAAGTGAGGATTAAATAGATGTAAAACGCTTAGAACAATGACTAGCACATAGTGAATGTTCTATGTGACCTGTTATTTTTGGTTATTGTTCTACAGTTGGGTGAAGCTCGCACAATAACCTTATAAGAACTGCTGTCCTTTAATGATTTAGCTTGACCTTTTGCAAAACATCTCTTCAAATTCAATTTCCAAGTTAGCAGCTCGGTGTACTTTGATGATTGTTTCATGCTTTGCTTATGGGACTGTAAACATAAATTCTCCACATGGTTTTCTTGCCGACACTATGGAATCAGCTGCAGTGTTATCCATTGTTTGGCTATGAGTAACTTAAGACCACTCTATTACCTTAAGACAAGAGAATATCCTGGGAAAACTCAGAGCTATTTTCCAAAAACTAAGGGCACAGGGGCCAATCAGAGAACACGAGGAGAGACTGTGCTATGAGTTACTCACGAAGAGCTGAAAACCGGAAGAACAGTCTTTTGGGGCTAGGTTCTACTGGGATCTATACTTCCATCTTCCGGCTGTAGATTTTTTTCCTGTCTGTGTCCCTGTAGAGACAAGCATGGCCACTTGAACCTTATCCTGCCCTGCCCACAGACTGATAACAATTAATGTATTTATTTCAAGTTACTGAAGATAGAAGCTCGTTGGCCTGACTCCAGAAATCACCCCGGTACAACCCAGTGCACTAGAGCAGTGGGGTCATAGTGCCTAACACACTTGGGAAAAGAGAGAGGAGTAGGTTCTATGAGAGGGGTTTTTAGAAAAGTAGGAATCCATTATTACCAATTGATGGGTTAAGAAACTGGTATGCCAAGTTACCAAACTTACTTGCCCAAATGATTAGACTATATTGAACTTGTTCTTCATAATGTCAGACAACAGAAGTAGAACCAATAGTGTAAGTGGCAAAAAGTCTGATTTCAATTCCCAAGAAAGGAGTTTCTTAAAGTTTATAATTTATGTGTATAAATATATATAATAGATTGATCTCCTCCTCTAAAGATAGATATTATATACTCATATTTATATATCTGTATCTAGAGTAATATAGCTCTAAATCTATCTATCCCTCTATGTACTGAATTTATTTTTAGGAGTTGTTTCATGTGATTGTGGGGTCTGGAAAGTCTGAAATTTGTAGGACAGATTGTCAGGCTGGAAACTCAAATGGGATTTCTGTGTTATAGTCTTGAAGGAGAATTCCTTCTCCAGGAAACCTGTCTTTGCTCTCAAGGTCTTCAATTCATTGGATAAGGCCCACTGTATTATATAGGGTAATCTCTATTTACAGTCCAGTGATTGTAGATATTAACCATGTCTATAAAATACCTTCACAGTTAGACACCATAGCCTAGCCAAGCTGACACACAAAACTCACTATCATATCCTTCTGCACCATCTCAATGAATCTGATCTCTTTGGAGTAACAGGAGGGCAGGAAAACACCTGAACAGAGGCTGCCATTCACCACTTGCGGTGTCAGCTCACTAAGAGATTGAGTTTCAGTTGAGTCTTTTAGCCAGGCTACCTCCCACATAGTGAGGCAACAAGAAAGTACACAAATCAATGCAGATTCATAACATTTAATTTAAGGTTTCTAGTCTGTAATATGTCAGAAAGAAAAATGACAGATATATCACTTGGCCAGGTACTGATACACACAGAGACACACACACACATACACACACACAAACACACGTCCTACGTTTTTATTATTTTTATTATTTTTTTACCCACCATCTTCCTTCCCAATCACATCTTCTAACAACTACCACTCAAACTCCACCATAATTCCTCCCCACACTGAGGCTCTCAGGACTACCTTTTCCTCTACTATTGATACCATAATTTATTTTATTTTAAAATGTTACATGCATTACAATGCCATCAGCATGAGGCAAAGGGTCGTGTCTCCAGGGCAACCACCAGCCCCACAGGTGCATTCTCTCATTACCAGATGTCTCCTTCCCTCTTGGGTGGATTCCAACTGTGTCTATGATTCAGTCCATGTATATGGTCACTGGAGTGTAGAGACTTGACAGCTTCCTCTTCCTTAACTTGTCTGTCTTTATATAGCTTACTGGCCAAGACCTGCTCTTCAGAATCCACTTATTTATTACCTTTCATTTCTGCAAACATAACACAAAGTATTTCCAAGCATATTTAAAAACATGATTATATTGTCACAAACACTCTAACCCGCCACCATTTTATTTCTGTATTACACATGCTAATGCATTTCCCTCCTCCAGTATGATACCTTTCCCTTCTGATCAATACTTCTTGCTAATAATGAGCTCATCACCACTGAAGGTATCCATTTACATGATTATCTCTCTGGCCAGGATGCTGGAAATGCTCTTCTTGCATTATGAAGGAGGTTGAGATAGATGGCCTATAAATTCTTTAAAAATTTTAAGCTGTAGGTTTATTTCATATCTATAACTTTCCCCGTGTATATAATTTTAGATGTAGTAGATCTGTATAACTGAAGCCATCTGGAGCATTTCACATGCAAGCATCGGTATAGAATGTCTACATGTAGTTTTCCATATCTGTCTCCTTACCTCCATAGAATTGCTCAGAATTTCTGAATAATTTTATTAAATTTACTTTTGATTGTATACTTGATAAAGTGGGGTTCCAAGTGAACAATCACATAAGGAAATCCGTTCCTACATTTTCTACTCAGTCAGATAGAATACATACAATTTTCAGTAGGCCCTGTGTGTTTGTGTCCAAATAATACATGCCTGGATTTCACCCTTGATCAGTCATTTCCAAACTTGACATTGTGTTTGAATTACACATCCACACTCACACACATGGACATTCCTGAGCCCAAGAGGTGGAGAATATCAGTCAATGAGTCTGGATTAAAGCCCAATGCCTGTAACTAAAAATATATTTTAAAACATTCCACCCACATGATTGGTATACCCAGATATGTTCTCTTTCTAGGGGATATGGTTTTGATGTTTCTCTACGTACCTCTTAACTTGGGTCTTCTGTTCCCCATGCTGGCTTTCTCTGTGGTCATGGGTTGTTTCCAAGTCTCTATTGCACTCATGCTGTTTTCACCTTCTTCCTTGTCTGCTTCATTCTTTTTTTTATTTTTATTTTATTTTATTTTTAGGTTTTTCAATTACAGTTGTCCCATTTTTCCCCCATTGCTCCCCCCACCCAGCCCACCCCTTCTCCCACAATCATATCCATCCCCGTTGTCCATGTCCATGAGTCGTTTATACACGTTCCTTGACTAAACCCTTCCCTTACTTACGCCCTTCTCTCTGTCCCCTCTCCCCCCTATTGCTGCTACTCTGCTTTTTGTCCTATTTAGTTCATTCGTTTATGTTGTTCTTTAGTTTCCTGTATGAGGTGATATCATATGGTGTTTTTCTTTCTTTGCCTGGCTTATTTCACTAAGCATAATTCTTTCTAGTTCCATCCATGTTGTCGCAAATGGCAGGAGTTCCTTCTTTCTTTCTGCTGCATAGTATTCCATTGTGTAGATGTACCACAGTTTTTTGGTCCACTCATCTACAGATGGGCACTTAGGCTGTTTCCAGCACTTAACTATTGTAAACAGTGCTGCTATGAACATAGGGGTGCATAAATTCTTTTGAATTAGGGTTTTAATGCTTCATTCTTTTTTTTTTAATTTTTTTTATTTTGGTTTTTCAATTACAGTTGTCCCCTTTTCCCCTAATTTCTCATGTCAACATGTCCATCCTTAACCTGCACAGAAATTTGTCAGCAACTACAGGAGCAAATGCTCATACTTCAAAAGGGCTCTCATGAACTCCCAAGCCTTCATCTCTCTGTTCATCTTTGGGAGATGGTAGAATGTAGCCCTAAGATCTGGCTTTGAATTCTGGCTCCTCCTCTGCAGACCTGCTCAGTTCCAGGCACTGTCATCTCATGTCATGTTTATTTGCAGATGAGAAAACTGAGGCTTAGTTAGTTGAAGTCATTTACTTGATGACTTAAGTAAATAATACGTAAGGTCTGGATTTTAGATCAGGCCTATCTCCACAATGTAGCGTTTCTCCAGTATGAAATGCTGCCTCTAATTGTTGACAGAAAGATTTCTAATCTGGATAATTTGAAAGTGTGCTAGAAATGAGATATATTTCTTTTTTTTTTTTTTTTACTTTAACATTAAGAAATACAATCTAGACATGGTAGTTGAGAGGGTAAGTGCAGAGCACTAATTAAAAAACATTGCAATTTCTAAGACTGCAGAACACCAGCTATTGCCAAAAATGTAGACATCAAGAGGGGGGAAAAAGGCATCTATTCAAATACAAAGCTGCTAAATTGGATGCTACTGGGAAATGGGACCACACACGCGAGGGCTACTCAGTATTTTTTTGGTATTGTCAGTATGCGATTGGGGAACAGGTGCCATTTTAATCGTCGTCGGCAGCCGTCCGTCTCGAGAGACGATGGTGTAGCTTCTTAAGAGTCTATCTGCACCGCCGAGAATGGCTGTGCAGTCCGACTCGGGAGTGACACAGTATCTGTCTCCTCCCGTGTTGAATCGACATCTTGCGATGACGCTGGAGTGTCCTCTCCAGTGAAGTTGAAGCTACAGAGCCTGGGCAGGGTGATATGGAGGGTCTGCTGTTGCCCATGCAGCAGACCCCCCCTCTCTTCGCAGCTGAAGGGTCCAAGGGAAAGACAGAGTCAATACAGCTTGGCTTCAGGTGCACCGCAGGAGTTGCCGGTGTTGACTACAACGTCAAACCGCCTTAGGGACTCCGGCTCCGGATTTTCTGTCGAGGTTTACTCCCTTAGCCTTTCCCCTGAAGAGGTATGCCGCAAGGCAGCGGAGGTTTTTTGGAATCAGAGTTTTCCTTCTCTGATGTACCCTGACTGGAAGATCGAACCAGCGACACTTAGCTCGCAGGCCGATGCTCAATCCACTGAGCCAAACCAGCCAGGGTTGCCATTTTAATACACTATTCTAAAAATGTAAATAGAACATCTGATTTTAGGCAGCAGGAACTCATTGTGTCAGAATTTAGAGTTTCAGGATAGCCAACCAGAAAGGGCAGGTACACTTCCAGAAACAGATGAGTATTTGGCCAGATATGACTGTGGGTGCACTGTGCCAAGCATTGGCCTTTGCCCAGGTGCCCACCATGATGTCAAGGATACGAGCTGAAGCTGGCCATATGGTTCTTGGAGTCTCTCTGCTCATTCCACTCTCCACTCCGAGTCAGGCTTTTCTTTATCTGCAGAAGAAGGTAATTGCTTTAGACTTAACAGGCTGAGCTTGACCCTTGACTCACCATCACGCTGCATTATGAAATGAAGCATCAGCTGTGGTTTCCTGGTGGAGGGGGAGGGGCAGGCAGAGGAGGGAGGAGGGTGGTGCCTCAGCTATCAACATGGCACAGTTTAAATGTCAGGCTCTGCAATTTACAAGTGATCTGAGATTCGTGGGAAATGCAAAGGAAAAGTCATCCTCTACCCTCCTCTCCCTCATGTTATAAAATTGAGTATGTCATAAATTCTGTGCACTGCTAAGTTCATGGTGCTTCTGTAAGAAGACATTAAAAATAGAACCCCTTAAATCTTTGATTGTAGCCTAGAAAGCATCCAGGCCAAAAATGTACACACAGACATTAAGCCGTCTTTCCATCTTGCTTTTTCATTTGGGGACCTCTGATCTTTAGGGGCAAACACTATTTCACAGGCAACCTGTATCTGATACAGTTTCATTTTGTTTTCAGCAAGAGTGAATAGAGGTGAAAAAACTGAAAAGACAAGTGAATGCCCAGGCAGAATTTAAGGTTCCATTGAAAATAAAACAGAAACATATTATTAATAGTACTAGAATTACCTGTGTGATGGGGATATTTCACAGCCTAAAATTAAGTACAATGTCTGAGCTTGTTTGAGGAAATACATTGAGTGAGACATTTTCTGTTTTATCAGGAAGAAGTCTTGCTTTTCCCTGAAGTTACAACCTCAGCCTTTCTAGAGAAATCTTTCTCCATTGAAAAGATTGTTTACAAGGGGTGCGCTGCTCAGGGCAAAATCCATTAAAAACAATTGAAGGAAGAGCTGTTGTTTGCTTAGGGAGGAAAAATAAATAAATAAAAAGCTATTACCTAGAGCAAAATGACTGCTTCAGGATTAAGAAATTGACAGTTAATGTTTAATTATATCAGCCCCCTGAAAATGTAAATCCAAAGCTTTCAAGACACTTAGCACAAGCGTATGTGCATTTAATATTCTATCTACTGGGGAAAATTCATGATTGGAAGTGCCAATAACTTGAACATATCCCTCTAACCTTTTGGTGAATAGGTCTATTGTATTCATTTGATGGGGAAAATGCAGTCTATCAATAGTGCCAAGATTTCTTCAATTTTCTTGTATTCCCATAGTTTTGCTGTAATTACTTACAATCATTCTGATTTTAGGCTATTCACGACTTTTCTTTCTCCATTAATCATTTCATTGAAGAAACAATATTCTATGTGGATGTGAGGCTGTTGTTCTTACAGGTTGGCTCTCCTTTTGGGTCTGGGTGTTTACCTGCCTCCTTGGTGGTCTAAGCACAACCTTGCAGGCAGGTTAAGAAAGCATTGCTTCAGCAGTCTGTAGCTTTATGGTCTCCAGAAAGGCAGAAACAGTCCCTGACTTGCTTTTTCCCTTATCTCCAGTGCACCACCCATGGCACAAAGTAGGCACTCACAGAACATATTTATCAAGAAAGAAAGAGGGAGGGAGAAAAAAATTATCTGAACGACTTGAAGAAATGGAAGGCCTGCCATTCCCTTGACATGCCATTGGATGCCATCTCTTAAAAGAAAGAAACATAATTGTTTTGGCAGTCTTTGTTCATAAGGAACTTCAGAGTCTTCTCTGGTAAATTTCAAGGTCATGTAAATCCCCCTGAAACTTGGTTATTTTAAGAATTTATAGAAAATTTCAATGCAATAAGACGGTTATAATTTGATGTTAAACAATTAAATATAAGCAAATCTACTTCATAATTCAAAGTCAGTGGAAGGGATTTTTAAAAAACCTTATTGGATTGTTATAGCAAACCTTCCTTTTGTTAAAAAAATGTGATTTGATCAGTAATAATATAAGAACTTCTCATAACTAAACTTTTTAGAAACAGACCTGTTGTGAAAAGAGGTGTTAGTCATTACTGAGTAAATATTCTACTTCTGGTTCCTTCAAAATATCCAAATCTATCAGGAAAATAATTTTGAAAAAGACAAGGCATGAGTGCTAAAAGTTACAGTGTTATTAGAACTTTGCATTGAAAGCTTAAAATTTTTCATTAAATCTATTATTTTATGCACTTCAGAGTTCCTGCTCTTTGCAAACATAGCTCTATATAGTTTATCAAACTTGGGCATGTATAAAGATAAGCATAGCCAAAATTTCATGGCTTTTAGGACATACTCAAACACCCCAATATAATAAAGTTTGATCAGGAGTCACCCTCAGTTTTATAGATTAACTCTATTCAGATAAATCAGCATAGAATAATCCAAATCAACACAAAGAAGCAGCTGGCTTTGGAGAGGCAAATTCATGGAAATTTTTTACCATAAATTATGCAACATAATTTTGACTTTTTGTTAGGCATTGTAATTCAGGTTAGTTCATTTTTGCAACCCAGTTTTCCTAAGACGTTTGCTTCTCAGTACTAAAATTATATATCTAGTGATAAATTATAATTATAATGTACAATTATACATTAATACAGGATGGGGCAAAATTAAGTCTACAGTTGTTCACATGGAAAATAATACAATAATTATTAATACAAGAATAAACTCGGTGTTTTGTGTACTAACAACGGTAAACTATATTTACCCTACCCTGTATGCTTAATATATTTATATGTAATTGTAATTACAATTACATATAATTTATACATTTAATTATATATACTTTATAAATCTAAATCTATTCATATATAAATATAGATCATATATAAATTTTTATTACCTAGAAGCAAATTATAGATAATTATTTATATTACATATATATTTGTATTTGTACTAATTTGCTTACAAATTTTCATCTGACAGCAGGCACAAAAGTTAACATTTTTCCTTTAATGCTGAGAATAAAGCAAAGTCAACATCTTCTCCTTTGATTTTGATTACCTAGTATTTTCTATATCTTTGTCATTAAACTGGAAAAGGTCTCCAATTTTTGTGTGTGCTGAAGGAAAATGTAACCTTGCATGTAAGGGGCAGGAAGGAATTTTTATGAAATCCATTTGACTTAAATAAAAATAAATCAATGCTTCTTCTGATAAATTATCCAAACAGTCACTTTTTAGTTCAGAGTGAAAAATTGATATACTTATACATCTGTGTCATTCTCGTGTGAAAGTCTAGTTTATATACAGATGCTTCTCAGTAACATTTTGTGATTGGCCACAATGAGTCAGAAGCTATGCCTAGGTTATTTTCTTACCCGTGTCCTTAATTCTCAGAATTAGCATCAAACTATAACTAATTCAAAGGAGAATTGAGTGATGAGTACACCCTTGTCCCTTTATATTACCTACTGCACTAGATTCCAAGGCTGAGCTGAACCACTCAAAACATAAATAGTTAAGGAAAATTGATGCTGAGGAGCTGGTGGAATTCAACCTAATATCTGAATAATGTAGAAACTGCCTTCCTTTGCCTTTAAACTAGTTTAGTCTAATTTAACACAAAAATTCAGAACTGAATAACCAGGACATTAGTTACTGCTGTTATTGTTGTTATTGTTGTTGTTTTCAAGTGTATGCTAACAGAGAAGGAAAAATAAGTAGTGGTTTCAGCTGCTTAGCCCAACATATGTTCATCATGTAAGAACTGCTGCAGTTCATACGTGTTTGCTTTAAAATATAATACACTTCACTTTGGGAAAGAAATGATTAACAATATAAAGTCTAAAAATATGTTAAAAGTTATAATTGAAAAAAAACATTCAGAACACATAAGCTTCCTAGAGTCTTATTTTATTCCAAACATGTATGTGTTTCAGCCTTTTGAATTGCTCATTTTTCCCCATTAATTATTTAAAAATAGGTGAAATGATTTGAAATAGTACCATAAAATATACACTATTTCTATCAGAGCTGGGCTCTGTCTCCGTGTCCTCCCTCCCTCCCTCCCTCCCTTCTTTCATTTCTTGCACAATCACAGAGAATTTCTGTACCTATCAAGCATGTTTACCCATGGTGATTTAGCAACCCTACCTATAAATGTTTCACTGTCCCTGTAGCTCAGCAGCTATGTTCTAGATAAAGCACTAAAAAAATGCCCAAGTGTCAGTCCTGGTCCATCCCTGAATCAAGCGCGGTTTAATCTGATTGGGGCTGCATCATGCATTAATTCCTGCTAGAGGCATGATGACCCCACCCTAACCACCTCTAGCCTGTACCCCGAGAACAGAGGGGTTTCATTACCAGAGAAGGTGAAAGAAGCTGAGTAGGCAGTGACAAAGAATGCTCTGCGTCCAAAATATTCCCATTTATCTGATGCAGAGAATGTGGTGGACTTGAACAAAGTCACTCAGATAACAAGCATTGAGGCAAAATTAATTAAAATATCAATTTAAAATGAGTGCTTTTCAATGTTAATACTCCGTCTTTCCCTTGGACCCTTCAGCTGCGAAGGGGGGGGGGGGTCTGCTGCATGGGCAACAGCAGACCCTCCATATCACCCTGCCCAGGCTCTGTAGCTTCAGCTTCACTGGAGAGGACACTCCAGCGTCATCACAAGATGTTGATTCAACACGGGAGGAGACAGATACCGTGTCACTCCCGAGTCGGACTGCACAACCATTCTCGGCGGTGCAGATAGACTCTTAAGAAGCTACACCATCGTCTCTCGAGATGGACGGCTGCTGACGACGACATACACCCCCCCCCCCCCCCCCCCCCGGCTGGTTTGGCTCAGTGGATTGAGCGTCGGCCTGCGAGCTAAGTGTCGCTGGTTCGATCTTCCAGTCAGGGCACATCAGAGAAGGAAAACTCTGACTCCAAAAAACCTCCGCTGCCTTGCGGCATACCTCTTCAGGGGAAAGGCTAAGGGAGTAAACCCCGACAGAAAATCCGGAGCCGGAGTCCCTAAGGCGGTTTGACGTTGTAGTCAACACCGGCAACTCCTGCGGCGCACCTGAAGCCAAGCTGTATTGACTCCGTCTTTCCCTTGGATCCTTCAGCTGCGAAGAGAGGGGGGGTCTCCTGCATGGGCAACAGCAGACCCTCCATATCACCCTGCCCAGGCTCTGTAGCTTCAGCTTCACTGGAGAGGACACTCCAGCGTCATCGCAAGATGTCGATTCAACACGGGAGGAGACAGATACCGTGTCACTCCCGAGTCGGACTGCACAGCCATTCTCAGCGGTGCAGATAGACTCTTAAGAAGCTACACCATCGTCTCTCGAGACGGACGGCTGCCGCCGCCGCCGACAGTTGTATGTGCTTTGCCTGGCTTTGAGAAATAAGATCACCAAATTTTCATCTAGTTTTCTGAGAAGGTAAAAAATAATTAAAATTTTCACTCATTCATTTATTTAGCAAGCAGTTTTGAATGTTCTCCCTGTGCTAGGTGCTGCCTTGGACACTGAAGGCAGAGCAGAGAACAAAGTGGACAAAACTTTGTATCCTCCTGGGTCTTATATTGTACACCACGAGAATAATTTACTGCTTTAGAAAATATGTATGCCTTCGAGCTATAGAACCTACTTTGCTATTTCCGAGGTGTGAAAAGTACATAATACGATTTGTACTGTAGAACAAAGATGTAATTCTTGTTCTCATACACACCTAAAACATGCATACATTTATTCAGGACATAAATAAAATCTTTGACTGCGGCTTGTTCAATCCAGTCCATTCAACGTGGAGCTTATTCCGGTCTTGAAGTGATTCTCCTCTCCTTAATATGATTAACTCATAGTCTCTGAAGAAATTTAGGGAACTTTTAATCTGTGTCCCTATTTCTTGTACAGGAATTAACTGTCACCATCTCAAAAAAAAACACGCAGTAACCACTGTTTGTTCTGCCCATGCAATTCTTTGGGCACTGTGTGGATGATTAATTGTGTCCTACATGGCATTTACTTCTTATGACAACACCGACAAGGTAGGTACTGTTGTTATTTCCATTTCACAGATGAAGAAAGGGAGACTTATGTTGTAATTCTTCTAGAATTGGAAAGCAAGAACAATGGTTTCCCCACCTTATGGATCCAAAGGCAGAGAGTTGGTGTAGAAAAGCAGGTAGATGGACAGGTCATTTTCAAGTTCCTTACAGTAATGAAAATGCGACAGATGAGCTCAGCTGTAGAGTTCCTGGCAGAGGTACGAAAAGAAAAACCAAGCCAAACCAGAGAAGAGGAAATAACTAAGAAGCAACAGCAATGAGTGAGTCATGTAGCTCTGGCCTGAGGTGGGAAAATGGAAGCTGAGGGGCAGTCTCTTACCCAGAAGAGAACTGAATAAGATTGATAATGATGCTGGAATCTGGAGCAGCATAGCCCTCAGAGATTGACAGCCAATATCTAGTCTGCCCGAGAGTGCAGACGAAGCACTTGGTGAATTTAGTTTTATTTACAGCCTTGTAAGCCAGGATTGGTAATTCTGTGTGGTGTCCTTTAGTGGGAAAAGCAAAACTGGGATGACTGCATTAAATACCTTTCAGGGTAAATGGCTTTTAGACACTGGAGTTCACCTCTTGCAACATATCACATGTCAGCCCCAGCTCTCTGCTGGCATTTCAGAAATGGGTGGGAGCTGCGATGTTGCAGCTGATAGAGCAACTCATCCCAGTACAAGCTTGCGTATCTAGCATTTATTGCTTTAGGTGTTAAAAAATAAATCACATTTTTAAAAGGTCAATGTGGTTTATACTAACTGTGTGAGCATTGAAAATGGTCTGGGGCAAGCATACTTATTATTCTTCAAATTAGAAAATTAATATTGCCTCATTGCAGAATACTGGAAAATGAGAACGAGAAAGCAATTTGCTCATAACCTCACCACCATAATCCCTTTGATGACTGTGCTGTGCTTTCCTCAAGACAAAGTGGGGCATCTTTGCTGTTGTGGTTCCTCCTATTTTTTTGTTTGCTGTTTACTTTCTCTTTTTTCTTCAAAGCATAGCCCTGATAATGAATGATGTTTAGGTTAAAATGGATGTAGAAGAAAGAAATGTGTTTGTTACTAGAGGCAACTCACACATTCAGGTGTGCTAGTAGCATTCTGAATGTCACTAATACGAAGCTGGAGTTGCTATACCTACAAGGTCATTTTAGCCTATTTTCATGGTCAGACACATCCTGTGGTGGAATCCAAGAATGATGTTCATGTTTACTGTTATTCTGCAGGTGCAGGGAGCTGTCTTCATTCACTTGTGTTGGGTTATTCTGCCAGAAAATTCTTGCCGGAGTTGGAAAATTGGTGGGGGGTTCCCAATATACCAGAATCAGACTTCTAGAGACAGGAGACATCATGACATGCTATGCACATTGAAGTTAAACATGTGCAAGAGAGACAAAGAGCTGACTGGCACTCACATAGATGTAACATGTCACTCTCATGGACCTCATCCTTCTCTGCTTAATCACATACTGTTTATAACTCAACATCCATTCACTCAGCAAATACTGATTAATAAATAGCGTATATTAACTGCTATGCTTGGTGCCATATATATGATGATGAGTAAGCCACCTAAGCGTGACCCGTACTCTCTCGGGGCTTATGGTTTGCTAGAAGTAGCCTGGTGAGGTGAGCGGTGGTTCCCCTTGACCACAGGCTGTCTCCAAAGTATGTGGGTGGGATAGTGGGGGCTGGGCCCCAGTGGACGACCATCACAGTATTTTATTTCACCCCGGCCTTTGTGTTCATTCTCACTGACAAGCTTACATTTGCTCTCAACTGATTTAGGTGCTCTGTCCAATGCATTGGAAGCTGACAACATATGATTTTTAGAAGTGCTTTACTGAAGTTCAGAGTAGAGAGAATCTCAAACTTAGATGCCTACATTGGCAGGCAGTAACAGAAATTAGAAACCAGGGTGGCATATTTAGATACATAAGGATATTTTCTCCTTCCTCAAACAATTATGCTTATTTAAAAAAATAATGAAGCTCTCTAGGTCTGTATTTTTTTTTCTTGCTTTGAGAGAGACATGGGTTCAGTTGTGTCTGCTCATAAGGAACACAACAGAACAAACGTGATGATAACATACAGCAGGCCCCTGGTGTCAGGACTGGGTCCATGACTTGGAATGTTAAGATCAACGTAGAGCTGGAAAATACACACCCTCTCTAAAAGGAACAACCACATCTGAACACCATCTTATTCTTAAGAAAGAGAACTAAATTTTTTCAAGTGGGGGATTTCCTGGCTTTTAAATAGTGCCTCAATCTTTATATACTTTTCTTTCCTTTTTCCTGGTCTTTCCAAGTAGATTTTTTAAAAGTATATTTTATTGATTATGCCATTTCGGTTGTCCCAATTTTTTTTCCTTTGCCTCCCTCTGTCCAGTACCCCCCTTCCTTCCAGTTCATGCCCATGCATTGTGCATGTAAGTTCTTCAGCTTCTTCATTTTCTACATTATTCTTAACATCCCCTATCTATTTTGTTCCTATCAATTATGCTTCTTAATCCCTGCACCTTTTCCCCTATTCTCTCCTTTCCCCCTCCCAGCTGATAACCCTCCATATGATCTCCATATCTATGATTCTGTTCCTGTTCTGGTTGTTTGCTTAGTGTTTTTTTGTTTTGTTTTGTTTTAGATTCAGTTGTTGATAGTTGTGAATTTGTTGCCTTTTTAATGCTCATGGTTTTGATCATTTTCTTTTTCATAAATAACTCCCTTTAACATTTCCTGTAATAATGGCTTGGTGGTGATAACTCCTTTAGCTTTATCTTGTCTGGGAAACACTTTATCTGCCCTTCCATTCTAAATGATGGCTTCACTGGATAGAGTAATCTAGGTTGTAGGTACTTGTGTTTCATCACTTTGAATACTTCTTGCCAGTCTCTTCTTGCCTGAAAAGTTTCTTTTGAGAAATCTGCTGATAGTCTTATGGGAACTCCTTTATAGGTAACTCTCTGCTTTTCTCTTGCTGCTCTTAAGATTCTCTACCTTTACCTTTACCATTTTAATGATGATGTGTCTTGGTGTGGTCCTCTTTGGGTCCAACTTGTTTGGGACTCTCTGTGCTTCCTGGACTTGTAAGTCTATTATGGAAATTTTCTTTCATTATTTTTTCAAGTAAGTTTTCAATTTCTTGCTCTTCCTCTTCTCCTTCTGGCACCCCCATGATTCAGATATTGGCATGTTTAGAGATGTCCCAGAGGTTCCTAAGCCTATGCTTGCTTTTTTTGTTTTGTTTTTTTTGAATTATTATTTCTTCTTTTTGTTCTTTTTTTTAAGTATATTTTATTGATTATATTGTTACAATAGTTCCAATTTTTTCCCCTTTGCTCCCCTCCGCCCAGCACCCCCCTTCCCCAACAATCCCCTTCCCAAGTCCATGCCCATGGGTCGTACATACAAGCTCTCCTGCCTCACCCTTTCATATATTCTTCTTCTTCTTTTTTTAAAATAATTAATTAATTAGTTAAATATTTTAACAATAAAAAATAACAATCCCTCCCTCTCAGACTTAAGACCCTTTACAATCTTATAAAGGACATGGACGAAGGTCTCGAGCTTCTCTAGCTGCTTCAAGCTGGACATGGTCGTCGTCCTACCTACCCTTGGGTCAAGAAATCCCTAATAAGAGTGGGGGTGTGGAGGGGAGGGTGGCCTTCCCACAAGGGGAAGGATCGTGCAGACTCCAGGTTGGATGGCTATCTCTGGACAACGGCATGCTTGGTTTAATAGGCTGGCATCCTTGTTGTATTCTGGGGGCAACAGGGTTAAAGGACATCATTCAATCCGTAACCACTAGATGACAAAAGACAAAAGGTATTAATTTTTCAATGTCCCACATTAGGGAAAAGAAGGGCTTCTTTGGAGGAAGGTATGCCAGGTACATCTCACCTGTCCAAAACCCTTTTGCCCATTATACTTAGTTTGGACTGAGGGGAATATTTTAGGTTTCCCACCTCTCAGGCCTCTGGGCTCTTTCTGTCCAAGCCATTAGGATAGAAAAGAGAAACCAGTTTTAAAGTGAAGCCCACAGACCACCCTGTTCTTCACCAACCCAGCCACTTAGTTCAGCCAAACCATTGAGTCTCAGGAGGCAGCAATGCAGACAGGATTCAGTGAGGCCTATACGTACAGACAATCACTCAGGTAATGAGATCGTAGGCTTATGCCCTTTGAAAACAGAAAACACATGTTAATTTATGTAACATAACCCACATACAAGTCTCTAAATCTGTAGGACTGTCTTATCGGAAAGACATCCAGTTGCAAGGCATTTGACATTCTTCTTGCCTCTGGTTCAATTTTGCTCATTTGTTTGTGTTGTTCATTAGTTTCCTGTAACAGGTGATAGCATAAGGTAATTTTCTTTTGTTGCCTGGCTTATTTCACTAAGCATAATTCTCTCTAGTTCCAATCATGTTGTTGCAAATGGTAGAAGGTCCTTCTTTCTTTCAGTACTTATTCATTGTCATTTTCCCCCTTTGTACTCGTGTTCCTCTCTGTCTCTCTCTGTTTCTTCATCTTCTTAAAGCAGACCCTTTAGCATCTCTTGCAATGCTGGTTTGGTGGAGATGTATTCTTTTAGCCTCAGAGAAGGAAAACTCTGATTCCAAAAAACCTCCGCTGCCTTGCGGCATACCTCTTCAGGGGAAAGGCTAAGGGAGTAAACCCCGACAGAAAATCCGGAGCCGGAGTCCCTAAGGCGGTTTGACGTTGTAGTCAACACCGGCAACTCCTGCGGCGCACCTGAAGCCAAGCTGTATTGACTCCGTCTTTCCCTTGGATCCTTCAGCTGCGAAGAGAGGGGGGGTCTGCTGCATGGGCAACAGCAGACCCTCCATATCACCCTGCCCAGGCTCTGTAGCTTCAGCTCCACTGGAGAGGACACTCCAGCATCATCGCAAGATGTCGATTCAACACGGGAGGAGACAGATACCGTGTCACTCCCGAGTCGGACTGCACAACCATTCTCGGCAGTGCAGATAGACTCTTAAGAAGCTACACCATCGTCTCTCGAGATGGACGGCTGCCTTCCTTCCATTCTTTTAGCCTTCTTTTGTCTTGGAAACTCCTTATTTCACCTTCCATTTTGAATGAGAGCCTTGCTGGGTAGAGTATTCTTGGTTGTAGGCCTTTGTTTTTCATTACTTGGAATATATTTTGCCATTCCCTTCTGGCTTGTAGTGTTTCTGCTGAGAAATCTTATGATAGCCTTATTGGAGCTCCCTTGTAAGTTATTAGTTGTTTCTCTCTTGCTGCTTTTAGGATTCTCTCTTTGTCTTTGAATGTTGGCATTTTAATTATAATGTGTCTTGAAGTGGGCCTGTTGGGGTTCATCTTCATTGGGACCCTCTGTGCTTCCTGGACTTGCATGATTCTTTTTCTCTTCATGTTAGGGAAGTTTTCTGTCATTAGTTTTTCAAAGAGGTTTTCTATTCCTTGCTCTTCTTCTTCTCCTTCTGGAATTCCTATGATATGGATATTATTACGTTTCATGTTGTCCTGCAGCTGTCTTAGAGCCTCTTCAGTCTTGTTCAGTCTTTTTTTTGTTTCATTGCACTGTCTGTGAGTTTTTGTCTACATTGTCCTCCAGCTCGCTGATCCGATCTTCTGCTTCCTCTAGCCTGTTTTTAATTCCTTCTACTGTGTTCTTCAATTCAGAGATCGTATTCTTCATTTCCTCCTGGCTCTTATTGATAGCTTCCATGTCCTTTCTGATGCTGGTATAATTCTCAGTAAGTTCCTTATAGTTCTTCTGGAGTTCACTGTAGTTTTTCTGGAGTTCTTTGTAGTTTCCGCTGAGCTCATTGAGCTTCTCCATAATCCATGCTTTCAATTCCATATCTGATAGTTGGCTCCCCTCTATTTCATTTAGCACTCTTTCTGGGGACTCTACCTTTCCTTTCGATGGGGGGTTGTTTCTCTGTCTCCCCATTTTTGTGACTCCTATTGTTTGTTGGTGCTTCTGAGAATGATCTGCACTTCCTGGATCTGCCCCTGGTGGCGTCAGATCCTGTACCAGTCTGGCTCTAGGCAGCCTCTTGGAGAGTTCCAGGGATCTACTGCCTTTGTCTGACTCCTTTAGTTGTTAATCTATTCAATCTGTGATTAGCCGTCAGGCTTAAGGACTGTGGGTGTGGCAGCTTAATTCCTGAAGGCAGGGCTTTTGCTTCCCCTCAGGCTGACGCCACTTGGCCGGGAATGGTCTGCCTGCAGTGTGGGGATGAGTCAGCACTGGGACCCGGCCGGCCACTTCCCCAGCTCTCCCCTCAAAGCCACCACACCAAACTCTCCCCAAGCATTTCCAGTCCTCTCTGTCTTCCCTCTGCTTGTGCCCAGGGTAAGTGGGGGCAGAATATTTTCATATGTGATCCACTTAAGAGCTCTTTTTCTCCTGCTGTTTCTCTCTGGCTAGCAAGAAACCCTGTGGCTTTTCGCTTTTCTCAGTTGGATACTATTTTACTTTCTACTCTGTTGCTGTAGGCTGGGGAGCCCAGCTGGGGGTTTAGACCCTGCCCTTCTCAGGGGAACCCCCGGCTGCTGAGCTGTTTCTCAGTCCCTTCAGCTGCCACCAGTGGGAGCCCAGCCAGCCCCTTCCGCGTCTCCGCACTCCCTACCGGTCACGTTGTGATGTAGCGGCCTTTTCTGTCTCTCCGTGGTTATAAGACTTCTCTCCAGCTGGTGTTCGGTTGGTTATTCCAGATGATTTCTCCAAAATTACGTTGTAAATCCAGACTAGTTCTGGGAGGAAGTTAGTGTATCTTCCACTTACTCCTCCGCCATCTTGTTTCTCTTCTTTTTGTTCTGATTAAATGTTTTCTCTTCCTTTTATTCCAAATCATTGATTTGAATCTTGTCTTCCTTCCCTTCTCTGTTGGTTTCCTCGGGATTATTTTTTAATTTACTTAGTGTAACCTTCACTTCTCCCTTAATGTTTTTGCTGTACTTCAGGAGTTTTCTGAGCATCCTGATAACCACTGATTTGAACTCTGCATCTCTGTTGGCTATCTCTGTTTCACTTAGTTTTTTTCTGAGATTCTGTTTTGTTCTTTGATTTGGGCCATATTTTTTTGTCTCCTCAATTTTGCAGCTTCCTTGTGTTTTAGGTAGAGCTGCTTTTATTCCCTGTTTTATTCCCTACATAGCATGGCCTATGTAGAGCAGGGACTTGTAAATTGTGTGGGGTGGAGCCTTAGGTAACTGCCCAGGTGAGGCAACTTGCTTCACTGCTTTGTGGCTGTGTGGTGAAGGCTGGGAGAGTGAATACATAATGCCGCTGTCTGGTTTCTGGTGGCTCACCTGGCATTCACCCAGTTTCCAGTCACTGCACCCTATTCCTGTGTGTGACCGGTGCCCTTCTAGCTGCTGTCCCATGGTGAGTCCTGGAGTGGGTGGGTTTGGGTAAGTTCTAAGACTGTGCTGGCCCTTTAAGTGGCAAAAATCTGGCAGTTTCTTCTGCTGCCCCAGCCTCCACTGGTTTTTATAGCCAGAGGTGACAGGGGTCTATCTTCCTGTGCTGAAACCCTGGGCTGTGTGGTTTGACCTGGGGCTGGGATCCCTGGCTCCTCAGGTATCCTTCCCAGCCATCAGCTGCCTCAGCTGCTGCTGCCGTCTTTCCGCACCAGGCTGCCTCTCTGTCTATTTCTGTTACTCTGCCCCTCCTACCCGTCTGGATGAATGTGTCTTCTTTGAATCCTTGGTTGTTGGACATCCATTGGTTCTGGGTGTTACTAGTTTTGAGATATGGTTATAATTCTTTATATGGTTGCGCAAGGAGGCAAAGCATATCTACCTACACCTCCATCTTGACCCGAAGCCTTTTATATACGTTTCAAGCCAAGCAAAATATATGATCAGAGTGAATTAGGCCTTTGTACCAATTGATAACTTGTGGCTAAGGGCGTCTCGAATAACAAGAGGAGTCTAAGAGATTCTCTGTAGCCTCAGACAATCTGCCGTGGATGGGAAAGAGGTTTGGTCACCCCATTTCTGTGGCTCTTTCAATTCACTTCCCACCAATTCCACTGCTTGTTTCCACAGTGTCCCTGTGCCACCACTCATGCAACACGTTTATGCTCAGTGGTCACTAAATATGGGTGAGGATGGCGATGGGTGATGGAAGCCCTCACCTTTCTTCCTTTCAGATGATGCTTTTTTATGAAAAATTGCTCTTAAAATGGGACTTTAAGTTATATATCTTTTTATACATGTGACTTGGGGTAGGTTAACTGATGTTTACCCAGTGTTCTCTAAGCATGCCTGAGATGCGAATGTAACTAATGTCAGCAATAACCAGAAGCTGACGTTAGAAGGGCTTCGCTCATGATTTCAGTGGGATGCGATTACAGGAGAATGAGTGATGTCTTAGCTAAATGAAAAGAACTCTGAGCCAAGGCTAAAAATACCTTGAAGCTGAGGTTGAACACCACCATTGATGACAGCCCAGTCATTTGAGGCTTCTTAGCTGCTCTTGTATTTCTCCAGTCTTCATATGCCTCACCTTTCAGATGAGAAGAGCTGCTGTGTTCCTTGTTAAGCCTCCTGCTGTAAACATGTGATATAATGTGTGGGAAGATACTTGGTATGTAACAAATTCATGAATAAGTGTTATTGTTGTTGTGGCCATTACTATTTAAGTTCAATTTCTTGTAGTAAGTTCTATTAATTAAGATCACAGCCTATGGAGCCAGATTGCTTGTGTTTGAGGCCTAACTGTTACTTCCTACCTAGCTGTGTGCCCTTGGGAAAGTTACTTAACCTCTCTGATGATCAGTGATTTCTCCTTGAGATGTAGCTGTGTTAGTGCCTCTCTCCTTGGATTCCTGTGAGGATAGTGAGATAATGTAGGCAAAGTGCTTGCAACAATGCCTGGTACGCAGTAAATGTGCCACAAATACTTGCTATTAATGTGGTTCTTGTTATTGCACATCCAGGGTGTGCACTGCTTTGTCACTCTTTTCCTACTCCTTTATCATTCTGGCATTTCCAGGTCTTCAAGTTTGCTGTTCTCTTAGAAGCAGTGTATTCCTGTGGCTGTCTAACACTGTGCACAGTAGATCATATTAATGTGGTAAGGATGTTATCTATCACATCATCCTCGATATTGATGAATTCGGCCTTCCACAGATAGCAATTATATAAGATTTTGTTATACACTTAATGAATGGGTGTAAAAGTTCTTTCAAAATTGCATTGTCATTGTAACTTTTCATTGTAACTTTCAATACAAAATACTGAGTGTCTAGCCCATTGAGAATTAACTTTAGGATGCTCATATGACTTGGATCAGCTTTAAAAACCCTCTTCTGGATTCTTAAACCATGTGTAATTGAGGCTTAACACCACATAACAATCCTCCTAAATTCTGGAAGCAAACTTAAGGCTGGTAATGCTATTAAGGAATGAGAGAGGCATATGTTTTCTAATGCATGGGAGTTATCTCAAAAGGGGCAGTGTGGGGATAGTTCCACCGTGGGAAATGCCAGAGCAGAGATACAGGAAAGGGATGGGACATGCAGGATTTTCATCCCAACCTTTTCTTGGCTGTACTCCATCACTGATCACTTCTTCCTTCATCATCCCACGGAATAGGTAACTGACCTTGTGTGAGTTACCTAAGATGTCAGGGTATCGACACCATTATTTTCTGCTTCACAAGAACCAGACAACTTGGAGTGTATCTTACTGGCAGAGCTCCAGCCTTTGCCTAAACACAACCAGCAGGTCAAACCTCTCTAAAGCCACCAGCAACACTGGTGCATTTGCACAGAGCTCCTGCTATGTGCCAAGCATGGGACTACGTGTTCCTGTGAGCTGAACAGGCATGATCCTCAGGGAGCTGCAAGTCCTTGGGGGGGGGGGGGGTGAGGGGGAGGGCAGAAACACTGACCCAAAATTTGAAAAATGAATGCATAATTAAAATGGAGACAAATTCTCTAAAGGAAAAAGAATACATTCTTAGAGATAAAACAGCAAATAGAGCTGAGCAGACTGGGTCAGAAAACAGTTTTGAACAGGGATATCTTTTTTAGGATTTACTCTCCTCTGAATGAAGACTTCATTAAATACAAAAAGCAAGAGAAACACTACAAAGGAATGCCCAGAGCTTCTGGGAAATGATTGTTGAAGATTCTAAAGGAACTTTAGCAACTGGCTGATGCCACAGGCTAGTGCCATGCTTTCAGTTGCTTGGATGTGAAAATGCCACGTGTCATCCTTCTTGACACCAATCTATTCATTTAAAAATCTAAGAGGGAATAATTGAAGATATTTCCTCCACCTGGAGACACCAAGAACCCCAAATCTAAATCCTAAGAATGTCCAGTGAAAGAGTGCTAGTAATAGCTTGTCATAGTTTGAAATCACTAAAAGGGGAGTTTTATTTACTTTTTCCTCATCCCATGAGGTTGACTAGTCTAAGAAACTGGATTTTAAATAAATATAGAACATACTGTCTCTTTGCTTTGGGTATTTGAAAATAGACCAAAATTTTCTCCTAGGGCATCTCTCAGTTATACTGTAGCTGACCGATGACCCCTGCTCCCAGGACAGATTTAAATCTGCAGTGATATGAAAATTTAACAAGGTGAGTTTGTTCAGGTTAAAAGTGTCCACTCCTTTCAGCTCATCCTAGATTATTCCTGGTTGGACAAGTTTTCCTCAGACAGGCTGGGCTGGTTCCTTAGAAGTTGTATTGGTCAGTAAAATACTCAGGAGTTCAGATCTCTGTTATTATTTTTCTCTGTCGAAAGACTGAAAATGTGAATTTGCCTACCCATTGGGTCAGGTAGGATGCTTCTAAGCCTGAAGGTAAACATTCTGGGTTTGCTTCTTTGTTTTTTATTCTTCCTCTTTTCAATATTTCAGGAGTCCATCAGTTGGCTGCTCTCTGCTGCCCCCTTTCGCTTTTGAGTGGGAATAGCTGGTTTTCCGCTCGGGTTGTTTTCATAAAATGACTTGCAAAGGGCTTCACCTGCGGTTAAACATTGGGTTCCTGGTTAGTTGTGAGGTTGACTGACCTGTGAAACTGACTTTTAAGTGGAAGCTGAGGTAAATGAGGAAGACACCTAGCACCAGCAGGAATCCCAGGACTGATGGAAAAAAAGGAAGTGGAAAACTGTTGGTCCAGCTACTTGCAGCTAACTACCTTGTGCTTCGTTAGGGTCTTCGTCCTTGCATTTGGGTCCTGGTATCAAGTTCATTTACACTGTCAATCTCTGAGTGCCAGTATGTTCCAGGCCCTGCACTACCTGCTGGGGGTTCCAAAAAGAAGATAGTATAGCCACGTAGTAAGTGGTTAACATTTTGACTTCGGGAGTCAGGCTATGTGTGGCTTTGATTATGAACTTCAACTCTTGACAGTTGAATAAGTTACTTAAACCCTCTGAGCCTTAGTCTCTGTGTCTGTAAAATGGGAATTATGGTATTTCCTGATTCAGAGGTTGTCGTGAGAAGCAATGACATCATTACAATTACAGTTACCATTTATTGCTCACCTGCTAATGTAATGCATTTTTAAGCACTGTACTTCCATTACCTTTTTAATCCTCAAAACATTCCTGTGAGCTATGTCTGATGATCATCCCCATTTTACAAATAATAAAGTAGAAATTAAAAAAAAATTAACATTAAGCATATCTGCCAGGAGTATTTTTTTTTTTTTTTTTTTGGAGGTGGGGGGTCCCATTAAAAGAGGCTTTTACTATACAGGAATTATTATCTCACATGATCATTCCCAAAGGTTAGGCTTCATGGTTGCTTAATTTAGCAGTGCAGTGATTTCACCAAGAATCCCAGGTGCTTCACAGCTTTTCATCTCCCCATCCTCAGCCTAAGGCCCACAGAGTTGTGTCCTCATGTTACAAGATGGCTGCCACAGCTCCAGGCACCGTGTGCTCATACATCTGCAATCAAAGACAGCAAAGGCGCTTTTCTCCTCACCTTCAAATCAGGGGAAAAAAAACCTTTCCACAAAGCCCTCAGTAAAATCCTGTTAATATTATTGACTGGGTTTACATCACATGCTCATACCTAATCCAATCACTGGCAACAGGAATGGAATGATTTGGGCTTTCATCAGTCAAATCCAGCTTCCTGGAAGGAGCCACCTTCTCCTAGCCCACCGAGGGTAATCACTCTGGGCTGAGCCAGGAAGAAAGAATGCCCTTGGGATTGGCTGCTTTGTTGGCAACCAGAAGAGTCCACACACAGAGCTGGATGCATCAAGACCAATTCAAGATCATGCACTTTGGCCCAATAGCCCAAATCCCAATGATGGTGCATGAAGCACTTTACGAGCCTGGCACATAGTAGTCCCTCTGTGAACGTTCACCAGTGTGGCTGGTGATTGATTGTATTTCCTCAATCACTGTTCTTAAGAGTGGAAGACAGACACGTAGGAAAATAATTTTATGATAATGCTAAATGTGCTATGTTAATTGTACTCACAGGCATTTCTGGAGACTCAGAGGTTCATTCAGGTTTAAAACACTGGCCCTTAGAGAGGCCGTTTAAATTCGACTTTTCTTTCAGCCAGGTGTTGGTTCTTGCTTTCTTCGTTTTTTTGGTTTGATTTCTGGCTCCAGAGAACCACTTTCCATCTGCCCTCTGTCCTCTTGAACCCCAGTGGATACTGGTAGTATTCAAACAGAAGAATTAACACAGTGGGAACTGAGTAATTTATTTGGAGGATGGGTCATGAGGAAATCTCTCAAAGGAGCTTGCGGCATTTTCCTTTCAAGTTTATTGTTAAAAATGATGTCAAGTTTTAGAAAATGAACAAAAAAGCCAAAGTGCCATAGAGTATAAGGGTTAAGATGTTCCAGCTTTGTCACTCGATACTTTCTGATCGTGGGTAAGCTAATTAATCCTCTGGCCCTCAGTTTTCCCATCTGTAAATGGAGCTTATCATAACACCTCCACTTCTGAGGGTGTTCTGAGAAGTGATTGTAACCAACCATATTTAAGTGTTTTTGCACAGTGCTCGAAACGCAACAGTGTTCTATTACCATCCCTCATTATTATTATTTCTGAAGTCTTTTAGTCTTCAAAGTACAAAGAACTCTTTGTGGTGTTTTGATAGTTCCTTTATAAAAATATTTGGTGACAGGATAGCAAAGTAAGCCTGCTCTGACTTTATTTCTGTGATTATCTGGATTACTTGTTTAGGAGCTAAGGTCAGACATCACTGGCCATTGCAGAGGGAAGCATTGGCTTTCTTCTCCATATGTTTTATCAGGTCAGACACTTGGGAACTCCTCACATGGGGAGTCTGAGACACTGAGTGACTAATTCATTTTGACCTTGAACTATTTATTTGACTAGCAGTGGCTAATGGCCAGATAACTACTTTGAGATGGTATCTCAGTTTCTACAGTGTTTCTTTGAGGGGGAAAAAGCTCGATAGTGATCAGAATTCATTTGCAGAAGTGGTTTTCTTTTCCCCAATCAACTTGTTAGAATTCATTTCTGTCCTGAGCTTACTTTCTTCATTCATTCACTTATTCAAATATATTTTCAATGCTGGGGAAGAATACCGAATGCTTCCTTCTTTGGGCTTATTGTCACTCGCTGTCCATATTCTATCCTTATAATCTTCAGATCCAGAACTGCTCCTACTGGGAGACCTGACCATTTAGTTCATCCGAGTCTGTTAGTCATAAGTCTAATTTCCAGGCTCTAATTGCATTTTATGGCGCCCTTGATCCATTTCATTTGATCACCTGAAGACAGGCAGCATAAGTAGCAGCAGTTACTGTGCATGTGTGGGAGGGCATGTTGGGTATAATACACCCTAAATTCAACCTTTCCCAAGATGTGTTGCCTTGACTGAAACTTTTACTCTCCCTGCACCTCCATCTCCTCCTTTGTAAGATAGAAGTGCTGAGTCTTACCTAGTAACAAACAAACACACTTATTGGATTTGAATTTTGAAATTGAATTGTTGGAAGTGAACCACTCTATACCATTTGCCATAGGTGTCTCCCAAGAATTATGTTGTTTACTCCTTACCCAACCCTACACATATTGTACTTCAGAATTTTCATATAAGCTTTCTGCTATCCAGACTTACTCTATTGAGCATATAATCAACTCTGAGGGTGCTCTGCAGAGGAATTGGGGTGCACTGCTTTTTTCCCGTACCTTTGGATACAGCCACAGCTTCCCAGTTCATATGCTTAAACATAACCAAGGGTGGGTATAGAATCTTTGGTACCTGACATGGGAGAGTCCAACTCACCTGGCTGAGTGTAAAGACACTTGGGGTAAGGGGTTCATTCTCATTTTATCTGAACACATATCAGGGAGATTACTTAGTATTTCCTAATAAAATACGTTATTCCAAAGTACACCATCTTTTCTGCGTTGGATCTAAATAGGTGTTTAAGTTCATTCCATCACCTTGCACAAAAGAGATACTCAGCAAATGTTTATTAAATTCAACTGAATAATGCTCAATTTAAGTCCTCTTCCCCAAAGCACTGTTCAGTTGAATGGAACACAAGAGACAATGGTTCATTATTCTTTCTGGCCTAGCAACTTTGCTCATTCAAGTCTTTCTGCCATTCATGGAGACACCAAGTGCAATAGCCAGGAAGATGAAGAACTGGGGACTGAGTCACAACAAATCTTGGAGACAAGTTCTTCTATCACCAGGCAGGTACAGACTGAGTGGTGATGTGGGAAGAAAGGTTTAGATATTCAAATGCTCCCAAAGGAAGAGAGGCAAATTTGACAGAAATCCAATTGTTGTCACCAAATTTGGATTATGAGATGAAAGGCTGATTTATGAGGATAGATTGATTCCCTAGGTATTATGAGTTTGAAACTGCTGCCAGGTGAAAAGTGACATATTTGAGGGAAGTTTAGGTCTGATGGAAAGGCTTTCCCTTAGTCCAGAATTAAAACATGACCCACCTGTCCATATTTTTGTGCCTGTGAATGCAAGCTTTTAGTTAATTAAAAAGTTCTGACTTAATAGCCACATTCAAATATATATGTAATGTAAATATATGTATCTATGAAGGCATAGATAGATATAGCTGTGAGAGTTCAAAAATCAGCAGTGATTCCAGCATCCATAGTAACCATTGCTAACATTTTCTAGTCTTTTTTTCTCTATATGTATATGCATATTTGAAAATTTGGTGTCACCATGAGCTGCTTTATCTTTACTTAAGATAGCATAAGCATTTCTTCATGGTATTAAATGCCTTTCTAAAATGTAATGTTTTAAAGAAGTTCATAGTGTTCCGTTGTAGGAATGAATAGCAATCAAATAAATCCCTTGGTTATTCAGATTGTTTCTGCAGGCAGGGTGGGGAGAGAGAGAGACTGTGTCTGTGTTTCAGGTTTGCTCTAAACCAAGCATATTTTCACAATTCCTGAATCAACCACAGCAAACCCACATGAATTTTGGAGAAAAGGGGTTCTTATTAATTCAACCTCATCATCTGTAACAGGGGTTGTAGAACCTATTCCTCTGATTTGTTCTACCAGAAAATTTATCTCCTAGCTAATGGTTTTTGGTTTTGTTTTCCATTTTCAGCCTGGTTGTATCAGATGGACCATATCTGTTTTTCTTAGGAACATTTCTGAAACTATTGAATAATATGGAACATGTTGTCAATAAGGGTATTTTTCACAGATAACTTTTTGTCACACAAATGTGATTATCCATAGAAGTGTGGTTAATCTTGTTCTTTGATGTGATTTCAAAATTCTCATTTATCTATTATTGGGAGAAATTCTCTAGATGAATCTTTCCCATGATATATAAACATACAAAACAATAATTCACATTCTTATCATTCATCCATCCATCTATCCATCCAACATTTATTGAGTATCAATTCTGTGTCAGGCCATATGTTGGATGCCATATGGATATAAACTAGATTGGATCCTTTTTCTGAGAGCACTCACATTTTAATGCTGTTTCTTTTTTTTAATATGCTGAAGTTCAAGGCTTTTGGGGAGATTCATGAACCCCCCTGAAATCATTTGTAAACTACATATGTTATATATAAAAACTATGTGTGTGTAGTTTCTTGAAGATGGGGACTCATTCTTCAGATCCTCAAAAGGCTCCATGATCCTAAAAAGACATTGATATTAAGGACAAATTATTGGAAGAGGCCACCAGATGATCAGCTGTAATGTGGTGTGAGAACCACTCAAACTGAGGCATGGGTTCTGTGCTGTAGGAGATCAGAGAAGGTGGATTCTAGTTCACTTGAGTAGCCAAATATTAAAGAGAGCTCCTTGTAAGGACTGAGCTGAATCCTGAAGAATGAACAGGACTTGGGTAGGTGAACAAATGGATTGGGGAGGCATCTACAGGGCAGAGAGCACAATGCCTGCAAAGGCCCAGAGGCATGAGAGATTGGGATGTATTTAAGAAACATTTAGTCATTTAGATGACCTGCACCTAAATGGAGGCTCTGTGGGGAAAGTGAAGGAACCGAGTGTGTATGAATTGGTAGGGACTGGATGCTGAAAGGCACTGAAAATCTGTTGAATACCTTGAACAACATAAAGATTTTAAGTAGGGTGACTCGATGCATTTGTCTTTTGAGTGCAGATGTTCCTGAGACTGTCTTTGGGCTCATCAGCTAATGATTTGATAGTCACTTGAGGACTGGGTCAGGTGTATGTTTTTGGGGGCGAGGCCCTTGCGGATGTGGATGTAGAACTGGGTAAGTCAGGAGAGGTAGGTGAAACCCTTGCCAACTTCAAACTTGGCAGCTTACAGAAACAAGAGGGAACAACCATATCGAGTCCTTCCTAAGGCGCCTTCCACTTTCCATAAATCAGCTCATTTAATCCTCTTAACTTACAAAGGCCAAGATTGTAAATTAGTTTCCCATTGCTGCTGTAATAAATTACCACCTTAGTGTCTCAGAAGAATGCAAATTTATTATATTACATTTCTGGAGGTCAGTCTGTCAGGAAGTGGGTTGGATACCCATGAAAAGATGCTGCCATTGACATCTTCACTAAGTATTTTATAGGTGAACAGATGAGTTTAAGTCCTTATGGTTTAGGATTTTAATATAAACTAATTAAAATGAACAACATGTTACTCTTCAATAAATAGTATAAAATTATCTACTTAAAACCATAATGTGTGCTCATGCATAGTGTAAGGGTCTGGAAGGATGCTAAACATACTGGGATTTCCAGGTTAGGGGCTAAGGATAGTGGTCAAATGGAACTTTGATCTCATCTATTTTTTTAATGATGAAAAGGCATTTATGGGTTGTATAATTAAAACTTAATTGTATGTGAGTTCTTGGAGAGGTTGTTTCTCCCCTCTGCCTGGCTCTTCTTGCTTTTCTGAAAGATAAAATCATGCCCCTGCCCCCTTTTAGGTAATTTATGTTCTGTAAAGGGTTTTTTAATTTGCTTTTTAGATTAGTCATCCTCTAAATTACTCACCCCAGTGCTGCCTTTGGAAAGGCCTAGAATGTGCATGGGAAACCTACTGTGAAATGGATCTTTAGCTTTGTCCTAAGCTTTGTCCCAATGACAAATCTAACTTTGTGACAGGGACAGATCATTCCTAAATGTGCTTGCCGTGGATGAGAAAAACCAGACATTTCCCTTTGGTAGCATCTTTTCATTTTATCGTTCTCTGAGTCACCATTCCAAAGGAAGAGCAACCACTAGGGATGTGATTTTGAGAAGAGGTCCATTATCCATTTCGTTTCTTTTAACCCCAGTTGGTATTTTTCAGTAACAAGGAGACACTTAGTCAAAGAAGGAACAGTTTCTATGTAAAACATAAACCTCTTGGACTCACAGAGAAAGGCAGAATTAATCAGACGATGAAGTCACCAAGGGAGAAACTGACATGCATACTAGATGCTAGAATACCAACCATAGTATGCATTCCACCTGAAGCTTGAAAGGAGTTATTTTAGGACAAATAGGAGAAAGGGCTCATTTTGAAGCAGATAGGTCATAGTAAGAGCTCTGGACTTAAGCTATTTCCTGTTTTTATTCCAAGCTCTGCTCTAACAGTTTAAGGTCATGAGCATTGTGTCTTAATTTGTCTGCATCTCAGTTTCCCCATCTGCAAATTAGAAATAATGATAGCATCAATATCATAGTGTTCTTGTGAGCAGATCACCATAGATCCTTTAAACATGGTGTCTGTCTCTACTCCCTTTCTCCCTCCCTCCCTTCTATTCTTCCTTCCTTCCTTCCTTCCTTCCTTCCTTCCATCCATTCCTTTATATTAGAGATCATAAATCAGGTTTAATGAAGTTTAAGTAAACTTGACTATATTTGGATTCGTTTCAGAGTAAAAAATTTAAAGTAATTTTTAAAAGTGAATATATAAGTGAAGTCAAGATGGTAAATTCTTTATGGATTTCTGAGCAAAGTAGGGAGTGTTTAGAACATCTTTGCTGTTTTTTAGAGTGATGTCAAGACACTCAGCCACCTCACTTTTCCCACAGACTACGTCCATGCACTCGACATGGAGAAGATTGGACCCTTGGGGTTTAAACAGCCATTGGAGTCTTCTTTTTACCCCTTTTCTCTCCCTACCTGGGCTGGGCAGAATTGGAAGCACTTTTGCCTCCATTCATTTCAGAAGGCAGACACCTCTAACAAGCTAGCACCTGACAAACTCTCTGCCTTTGCAAGGAGCTTGGAACCAGCTAGCACCTTATTTTCTTTCCCTCTGATTAGTCCTGCTCTGAGCTTCTCTTCTGAAAGTGAAATAAAAAAGAAAAACCCAACAAAACGGCAAGGTGAGCCAGCAGAGCAAGTCCAGAACTGAGTGAGGTAGAGTGGTGACTAATGACCTGCCTGAGTTTGTGATTGTTACTGAGACTGGTTTTCACAGGGACAATGAGGGAAGTGTATCCACAGTTGCTGAGGGTTGTGTTCTCTCTGGCAGGGTCCTCTGTCAGACTCCCTGCCTTCAGAGCCTGGCTCTCAGATCCCAGCCACCCAAGCCCTAGTGTGGAAGGGTTTTCAAAGAAGAAGCTAGGCCTGCTGTAGATGTAGAGCTGGCCCTTTTGGGGTATCAGAAGATGGGGGATATAATGTTAAACATCATCACATGGCATTTGCCTTTGGCTCCCTGTTGCCATGGTAACAGAACATGGCTTGTTCGAGGTAAACGACCTTGTCACTGCTTTTATATGTGCTCTTAGTTACTGTGCCGAAGTTATTTATAACCTGATGGAAGAGTCCCAGGAGAGGGGTGCTGTTCTGCTTAATTGTTCCGTGGAAGAGGAGAGAAATTCCGCCCCAAAGAAAAGGGAGAAGGAGGAGGAGAAAGAAAAACAAAAAGAAACAAACAAAACATAGATAAAGGCTTTGAAAATTCTCCCTCGAATGCTCTTGTGCATTATTTAGGGTCATGTGTACTCGTGTTTGTTCTCAAAAGTTATTTGGGAAGTTTTATGCAGACATGATAACATTTTCTCAAACTCTGTAGGACTGTTAATTCCCTTCATATCCTCTGTAGAACTTGACTTATAGTTGGTTAATATGTTATCAATAATTTGGAATTCCAGAGTGAAACAAGCAGCTTTGTGAATTCTCTATCCTTACGATGGCCTTTGAGGAAATTCTGGGTTTTGTTCTGGAAGCTTTTTTTTTAAAAAAAAAATTCTAATTATTTTTTAAAAGATTTTATTTATTTATTTGTAGATAGAGGGAAATAAAGGGAGAAAGAGGGGGAGAGAAACATCAATATGTGGTTGCTTCTCATGTGCCCCCAATTGGGAACCTGGCCTGCAACCCAGGCATGGGCCCTGAGAATTGAACCGGTGACCTTTTGATTTGCAGGCTGGCACTCAATGCACTGAGCCACACCAGCCAAGCCTAGTCTAGAAGCTTTTTGATTTCATGAACCAATATAAACTTTTCATTGAATTTATATAGTGTCATCGACTTTATAATTTACCAGGTAAAGATGTTTAAAATTCTAACCATTGGCCATCTACTTACCATTACTATCACTTTATAAAATAAAGAATCTTATAAGAGCCCTGAAGAAATACAGTATTCCCTCATTTATCGCGGGTATAGTATTATGTTCTAGACCCTTTGTGATAGGTGAAAATCCATGAAGTAGGAACCTTACATTTATTTTAGTACTTATATATATTTTAAGGCTTTATAAACCATTCCCACACACTTATAAACTGTTGCCAGTCCCTTATTGACCTTTCCCACTCTCTTAACCTTTTCCACACTTATAAACACTACTTATGTTCTTAAACATATTCTACACTCTTAAACCTATGTAACTTTAACAACATATGTATACAGTACCGCAAAATCCGGCGATATAGTGAAAAATCCGTGATAAATAATTAAACATAATATTTTAAAAAATCTCGCTATACAGTGAGGTCATGATAAGTGAACTGCAATACAGAGAGGACTACTGTACTATAACGGATAATATATTTGATCATCTATAGTGTGTCAGGTACACTAACTTTTACCCCACAAAGCATGCTTGATTGGCCAGTTCCATCAGCTGCACTTGGGAATTAGGAAGGCAGAATCTCAAACCCCCTCCCCACACCTGCTAAACCAGCATCACTTACAGTTGAATGAGGTCAAGTGATAGGAATGGGTATTAAAGTTTTGGAAGCCTTTCTCTACAGAAATGTGACTCCTTTTGTGGTGTGTACACCTATAATTTAGAGATGCAAATTCTTAGGTTCTACCCAGACCTACTGAATCAGATTCTTGAGGGGTGGACCCAGCAAACTGTATTTTTAATAAGCTCTCTAGGTGACTCTTATGAATGCAAGAGTATGACAACTTCTGCTCTAGAGATCTTGTATTATTCCCATTTTGCAGATTAGAAAAACCCAGTCAATGGGAGGATAAGTCATTTCCCCAAGTACTTAGTAAGTGGCCATGCTAGGGTTTGAACCTATGGCATATGAATCTGGAGTCCGAATACTTAACTATTATGTTACACTGCCACCACCCTTTGACTGATGTTCTCCATTGCCCTTAGCACTCTCCAAAATTCTTATTCATTTGTTTATTTTCTATCTCCCCTCCCAGTGCTGGAATGTCAGCTCCTTGGAAGTTGGGGATTTATCTGCCTTGCTTATTGCTATTTACCATTTGATGTTGCTAGAAACTTCAGCAAGCATCAGCCTCTCTGGAGGGCTGTTAAACCACAGATGGCCTGGCTCCACCCCAGAGTGCCTGATTCAGCAGATCTGGGGTGGGGTTTGAGATTCTGCATTTCTGATGAGCTCCCAGCTGCTGCTGCTGGTCTGTAGACCTCACTTGGAGTAGAGAGAGATTTTTCAAAGGCAAAAGAAGTGTGTCTGTGTGGGGGAGGGAGGACTGGCCACCATTTACTTTGTGCTTCTTGCTGCCCTTCATCGCCTGGTGTTCCACACACTTTGCAAACTTCGCCTCATTAATCTTCCCCGCCCCAGGAGGGCCTGTGTGATGGACACTGGTGCCTTTTATTTCACAGATGGAGAGGCAGCAGTGCTGAGGGAATGTGACAGGCCCAAGGTCACTTAGTGAGTCCCTTGAATGAACCCAGAATAGAAACACTGCTGCCTGCCATGAAACCCTGCTCCTCTTGCTCCCATGAACATGCTAGCCCCCAAGCACACAAAGCCTCCTCATGTCCTCTCTATTGTTGCCCACTTGCACTGCCTCCAAAATTAGCTTTGTCTCTTTTGCCCCACCCTCCGGAGACTCAAGTTCAAGGTTAGCACTAAGCACCTTTTGAGTTCCTTGTAACTTGAACTCTGGAGTGATTTTAAGTCAAGAGTAATTAATTACAGAAACATTAGTCCTATAGAAGAGCTGCTTGAGTCTTGTATCTTTGACTGCTACCAAAGGCCATACAAATTCTTCCTGTTTTCTTTCTCTGCATGCCTTCAGAGCTGATGCATTCATTTCCACTGACAGGCTGATCATCAGAGACACTTGCTGCAGATGTAGATGTCCAGATACTGACTTAGTCCTAGAGACCAGAATTTGTAGGGTTGGAGTCCAAGCACCCATTTTACTAACAAGTTCCTCAGGTGGTTCTGATGCAAACCTATTCTGAAAATTTCTAAGTAGAGGAAGGTGGATGAGCTTGCAGGAGTACTAGAAGGCCTCTTCCCTGGTCACTTGGTAAACACTCAGGATGGATGTGGCTTGGTTGAGGGATGGCTTGGACTTCATTCTCTAAGCTGCATTCTTTAGTGCTGATAGTACACAATTTATATCAACAGAGGATGGGTGAGTACGTGGGTTCCTGGTTCTTAGGCAGAGAATGTTTCTCCATCTGGTTGAGAGTCTGTTGCATTCTATGATTCCAATGGGCAATACATTTTAGAATTTACATTAAAAACATTTGTTTGAACCAAATTTGCTTTTTCCACTAGCCAGCACTCCTCTGTAGAAATGGAAAAATCCACTTGGTACAGTCAAAATGGAAATTGGCCAGTGTAAATGTTAAGATGGTCCACCATTTGTTTGAGGTGAACCATAAGTGTTGTTCTGCTTTTCAGCTTGATATTCATTAGACAATAGATAATCCCACGGTGATGTCTGCAATTAGGCTAGAGGACCTCAAGCTGCAGTGAAACTGACATCAGATGTGGTTCCGCAGCCTGTGTAGACTTGGGAGGTTTAGTTCTGACCACCCCTGTGGTTATTTTAAGAATTGAGCCAACTTGAATGTATGATTCTGTTTATATGAAATATCCAAAATAGGTGAATCCATAGAAGCAGAATGCAGTTTAGTGGTTGCCAGGGCCTGGGAGAGGGGAAAATTGGGTAAGAATGTCTAATGGGCATGGGGTTTCCTTTCGGGGTATGAAACTGTTTTGAAACTAGGTAGAGGCGGTGGTTGCACAGCACTTCATGTGCTTATCTCATTGAATTGTTAACTTTAATGCAGTTAATTTGCTGTTATGTGACTTTAACTTTAATAAAAAAATAATTAAGAAAACAACAAACAAATGAAAACAAAACAAACTCTAACCCAGAACTTTGTGTTCTTCCCTTTTCTCAAAGACATCACTCTAACTTAAAGGAACATTAACAACACACTCTCACTTTTGCTTGCATATTAAAGGAGTTCATTTCCCTTTGCCTCATTTTTCCTTGTAGTAAATAATAGCGTGGTTATCATCAGTGGTACAGGCACATGGTGTAACTTAGCATCAGTTAGGATCCAGGAATCATCTTAGGTAGGGAAGGGATGCATGGAAGGTAAGACTTGAGAGTGTTAAGGAATGCATATTATTCTTCTATTAAAAAAGCAGATTTGAATGTCAGGGGTGCTCTAAGATAGTCAACTTAAGGTTAATCTAAATGGAAGGCAGGCATAATCTTTTTGCTTTATTCTAATGAGATAATTTGGTAGATTTAGACAAGTCTTCCTATCTCTTCCCCATAAACAAATCTTGCAGTAAATATACTTCAATTGAAGGTACACTTGAAGTTGAAAATAATCAGTTTGGATTCCATTTAGTCTTATATGATAATGAATATTTATTGAGTCCTTACTATATATCTCAAACTTTACATGTATTATCTGTTTTTGCATTTCATCAATCCTGTGATGGAGGGACTATTATTGTTCCCATTTTTGAAATGAAGAGTCCAGTGCTCAGCCCAATGAGTTTGCCCAAGTTTACCAAGCTAGTGAAAATAGCAGAATTGAGTTTAGAGCCCTGGGCAGTCTGAACCCCAAAGCCTATACTCTGAACATCACACTATTAAGGGAATGTTTCTTTACTGTTCTTCAGTGGCCTAAGACGAAGAGTTCTTGAAGGATAACGATGTGGCCAATCTTCTGTACAGGTGCAAAGGGGGTTTCCTGCCCCAAATGATCAGCCTTGTATTCAGAGGTGTAGGTTGACCTTGGTTAAATCCCAGTTCCACCACTTACAGCAGTTTGACCTTAGCCAAGCTCCACAGCCACCTTTGCCTACTTGTCTTCCTCTGTAAAATGGATAGAAGAATGACTTCCTAGCAAGGCTGTGACAGAAATTCAAAGAGATGCTATCTTCAAAACCACCTAGAGTTCTGAGTCCCCAGGGGACACTCTCTCACTTTTCCCTTCTCACACCTTGAAGCAGTGGCCACCTTTGATCAGTGTAGACTTCTGGTCTCAAATCTTCTTTCTCCATTAAGTAACGGTCTGCAGACAATTGTAGAAAGTATAAAGCATTTACCTGTAAACAATATCCTTATCCTGAACCAAGAGGTTCCTGTGTAAATTTGGTTTTGTCACAAGGTAGCTATAAACTGGCTTTCTTTTGGTATAACTATTTTTTAATTCTCTGTTTTTAAATAATTATTTTTATAGTCCTGACACTGACTCCCCCGCAATCCTTCACACAGTCCACAGCTTCCCTTGGCACTGTGTGCCAGGGCAGAGGGTCCTGCAGGGCCAGGGTGGCCATTCCTGGGAGGTCATTATTCTGCCAGCCCCAGGATTAAGTACCCAGAAATAGACTGGCCTCTGAGAGGCCCAGCATGAGCTGATTGTTTTGGCTTGAGAACATGCTTTGAGATCTCCATATTTCTCATAATTAAGACCCGAGATGCTGTGGCTGTTGCACTGGCTACATTTTGTTTCCTATGTGTGTGACAGAATGGCCTGATTTCATTTCCTTATAATTAAAGTATTCTGAACAGCAGTGTGAGTTTTGACCTGAAAGCAGTTATTAGGGTAACCTGCCCTTACCCAGAAAAAGGATACATCAGAAATGCATTTAGTTAAAACCTCTAGTGACAAGGAATGTTCTCTCTCCTTCCCTTCCTCTTTCCCTCCCTCCTTCCCTTTCTCTCTGTCCCTCTTTGAAAGAAATGTGTTGAGACATTGGGCCTCTGGTAAAGATTCATCATTTATTTTAAGAAGTTAGCTACATCACTGTATAAACCCAGCTTTTCACTACCTCGAGTGATCAGATTTAAGTGGTGCCTTGGTCTTTGCCCCTCTCAGTCTTAGAAGGGCTCAATTGGCAACGACACAAATCAAATTGTAGGTAAAAGTGTTGAGGGCATCTTTCACTGCAAAGAAGAAGACTTCCTTTCGGACAGGTTGATCTGGATGAAGAGTTTAGGGCTGATTTTCTCTTTAGACTCTAGGGATTTTCGAAGGCCCTCATTCTCTATCAATCAGCATTTCTCTCTCTCTCGTGCATTTTAATGTCAACCATGGACCTCAGATATGGTTGTCCCCTTGTGAATTTTATAGGAAGGCTATTGAATCATTTTTGTGTTGACTTCCAAGTTTCCTACCCTTGCCTTTATTCAGTGAATCACAGCTGTGAAAGTATGTCTTATGATACCTTCCTAACTCTTACCCCTCACCCCACCCTCCAGAATTTTAACACTCTGGGACTCAGTTCATTAAGACCTTCTTGCTCAGGACCCCAAACTATGCCCTGACTCCTGACATTTACCATTTATGTCTTCACAAACCTTCCAGTTCAGGAAACAGTAGATTTTAGTTTTCCAGCATGTGGAACATAACCATATTATCTCTCCCCTTTTTGATGATTCTGTTGCATCATTTAAAAACTACTCCTTTGGTATGAAAACTGTACCTTATAAAATCTCCTTGTATTTCAATGTTAAGAGGGTCCTTGAAACTTAAAAATATTTTCAAGAGCCAAGCGACACCATCTTGGAAATAGGTAATACCCAAACTACATTTTTAAAACAACTTTATAGAGGTATAATTTACATAACATAAAAATTCACTGATTTTTAATTTAAAAATTCAATTATCTTTAGAAAAGTTACAACCTAATTTTAGAACTATTCTATCTCCCCCAGAAGCTCCCTCTCCACGCCTATTTGCAGTCAATCTTTTTTCCCACCCCCAGCCCCAGAAAACCACTAACTTATATTGTTTATAGCAACACTAATCATAATAGCCAAAAAATGTAAACAATCCAAATGTCTATCAGCTGGTGAATAGATAAACAAAACTCTCTATACTCATACAAGAGAATACAATTCAGCAAAAACAAAGAAACTGCAAAGAGGCAAATGCAAAAAAACAGAATACTAATACAAGCCACAACATGGATGGACCTCAAAAAGCATTATGCACACAGCCCTGTCTGGGTGGCTCAGTTGGTTGGAGCAAAGTCCAGTACATCAAAGGGCTTCTGATCTGCTCTCTACTCAGGGCATATATGGGAGGCAACCAATCAATGTTTTTCTCCCCCATCGATGTTTTTCTCTGCCTCTTTTTCTCCTTCTCTCCTTCTCTCTCTCTCTCTCCCCCACCATGTCTCTTCCTAATCAATAAAAACATACACTAGGGTGAGGATTAAAAACATTTTTTAAAGCATTATGAACACATTATGCTAAGTGAAAGGATGAAATGTCCAGAAAAGTTAAATGCAGAAATGCAAGGTAGATTGCTACCACTGCTTCCCAGTAGGCAAATACATCCTAACTTTGCTTTAGGAACCTAAACTATTCATTGTCTTGGGTCCCTAGGGCTAACTATCTGTAAAATCAAACAGCTAATTTGTCCTTTCCTAGATTTGCTTTTCCATTTTGTCTGTGGAGGGCAGAAATCCAGAAACCAGGAGGGAGATGGTGGCTTGGCTTGAGTCATTTACGAAAAGGCCCATCAGTCCCTCCTTACCTGCATTTTACCTGACTTCTCAAGGCCCATTTGGGACCAAGCTTCATTTTTAAGTTAATATGTTGGAGAATATATGGAATGTCTACTGGGAACTGGTGGCAGGCAGGAATGTTTAAGCTGATCATTTGTTTTAAATGTAAGCCATTTATAACACATGATTCATCTGTTGCTAGAAGGTACCTGGCATTGAGTACATACACCATGATTCAGATTGTGACAACATTCATAGCTCAGAAGGGGGAAAATAATCAGAGACTTGTTCAATAGAATTTTCACAAATTCCACATTTTTTGAATGGAGAATAATGCCATCTTAGCCTATTTAAGACTGGTATCCTAAGGCAGGGTTGGGGGATTGGTGTACTGACACAGTAAAACAGAAACAAACCAAAAAATTAAGATGTTTTACAATGAGTATATTAAACTTCAGTGGTTATTTTTACTGCCACCATCTTTTTTTTTTTTTTTTGTACTGTTATAAAATATTGCTATATACTAATCAAGGAAGTCAGATAAAAAAAGTATCTATGAGAAACTAAATTCCCTTGTAATTCCTATTATCTTAGATACTGGCTAGTAGCATCATTCTCATGGATACCTTTTGGATTTATTTTTTTTCTGTATTCCTGTGAGTACTGAGATATTTAATTGGGCTCAAACTTTATCTGTTATTGTACTACACTATTGTCATTTGACACTTTATTATGAACATTTTCCCCCATGTCATTAAACATTCTTGAGGAAGATAAACTTAATGGTCCATAGTAGCCCAACAGTTGGGTGTGTCATCAGACTTACCATTCTCCAACTCTTTTACAGTAATATTGTTTTAGTTTTTTTTTTTTTTTTTTTTTTTTAACTGTTAAAGCTGCAGTAAAAATCCTTGAACAGAGATATTTGAACACATCTCTACTTCTTTTGGACAAGTTTTTGAAAGTAAAAGAATCAACTCAAAGTATCGACATTATAAAGGATTAAAGCTGTCACTGTTGATTTCTTTATCTTCTTAAATATTAGGTAGTTCTATGTTCTTATAAACAATGAACAAGAACTTCCCCCACACATAGAAATGGGTTGATCATTGATGGTAGAGGGAGGTGGTGGTCCATGGACTTGCGTTCAGAAAGCTTTTAGGAAAATTTCTGTTGCCCGGGGGTATGGTCCATCAATCATGGAAGCATATACATCATAAAATAATTAAATCAACCCTCATCCATTTATTTATTTATTTATAAATGATTTTTAAAAAATTGATTTCTTAGAAAAAGGCGAAGGGAGGGAGAAAGAGAGGGAGAGAAACATTGATGTGAGAGAGAAACATTGATCAGTTGCCTCTTGCATGCTCCCAAATGGGGACCTGGCCTGTAACCCAGGCATATACCATGATCAGGACTTAAACTGGTGACGTTTTGGTTTGCGGGACAGTGTCCAACTTACTGAGCCACACCAGTCAGGGCACAACCCTCCTCCTCTTAAAAAATTCCTGCTACTAGTACCAATAATGCTATTCTAAATACCCCAGGGCACCAAACATTATAATCAGCAACCCTGCAGAAGATCTGGCTCACCTGGCTCCTCCCATGCTGCTTCAAACATGCCCACTTCTTTGGTTTCTAGTTATAGATCTTGTCAAAGGTTTCTTCTGGGTCCCCATCTGTGACCATTTTTGCTCATCATGTCTGGTGATCTCCCAGCTCCCTGGTGATAGCCACTGTGGGTCTTTTTAGGAAGGTCTAGGAATCTTCCTTCTCTTTTTCATTCAGGAAATGTTCTTCCAGGTGCATCACTTTCCTTACACAAGTTGTTCAGCAGGTGTTGCTTCTTTGAGATGAGCTCTTATCCACATTCTCAGGAACATGTCCTTGTGGCTATTTTTAGTAAGACATTTTCTCTCCTTTGAAGCTAAACTCAAACTTCAGAAGTGTCAGATAATTGCTAAATTTGTCCCATAGTATTGTGCCATATATTTAATACTCTCTAAATATTATTGAAGTGGAGTTAGGTTTTACTTTACAAGCAATTTTAGTTTAAGTTGCACTCAATATTGGATGGATGGATGGGTGGACAAACTGATAGCTGGATAGATGGATGGACGAATGGTACTTTCTTGGTCACACTACCTATAGCCTACTTTATGCACTGAGAAGAAAATAGTTAATTGAGACAATTCATGACACCACCAGTTCTCTGGTACTTAAACTCCAATCAAAATTTGCTCGTACCCCAAAATAATTGCCTTACTCGCCTTATCAGTTAGGGTTAGGCTTGAAAAAAACTTCATGTCACAATTTGCTATTCATTCTGGTGGAAATGTTAGGCTCACTCTTGATTTTTAAAAATTAGTGTATCAAAAAGAATCAAATATCAAGTGAAGGAAGTGACCAGCACACTGATTATTTCTTTTAAGAGTTTTTAAATGACTGGGAATATGAATGATGAATGAATTTAAGGCAATACATGTGTCTCTGTCTTTCTGTAGAACAAAGCCTTTGCTCTTTGTGATAAAGAATCATGCATGTTGCAGTGCAGCGGAAGTTATGAGAGAGGATCCTGGACTCAGCTTTCTGAGTTCTAAGGACAAGTCTGCCATTCTATAGTCATGTGACAGTGGATCATTGTTTCCTCTTCTGTACAATAGAAACCCATAAACCTGAATGGTGGTTGTGGTGTGAGGATTAAAGAACACAACATGAGTGAGAGATTGACAGAGTTCTGGTCACATAGTTAAGTGTTGATAAATGTCAGATGGTGTTGTGTTATGTGTCATTATTTTTAAAGAGTAAATTCCAGGAGGGAATGAAAGCAGGCACTCAAGAAATGTGGTGAATCATGGACTTGGATAATAGTATGGGCATTGGGAGTGGGGGGGAGGTATAAGAGGGATAAATGCAAATAAAATATACAATAAAAAAGATTTAAAAAATGTGGTAGGCTTGTTAATTCCTATCATTGCTCTATCAAATGGTCACAGAGTTGATGACTTACTTAGCACAACAAAAATTTACTCTCTCAGCAGTCTAGATGACAGAACTCCAAAATCAGCAGCACTGGGTCCTAATCAAGGTGGGGTGGAGGGGATGGGAGGGGGGCTGCTTCACTCCCTCTGCTTTTTGCCTCTTCCAACTTCTGGTCGTTGCTGGCATTCATTGCCGGTGGCTGCAGCCCTCCACGTTATGCCTCCTTCTTCACATCACCTCCTCTTCTGAATGTGTCAAACCTGCCCTTGCATCTCTCTTTTAAAGGTGTTTGTCATTAGATTTAGGACCCACCCAGATAACCTAGGGTAATCTCCCCATCTCAAGATCCTTAACTTCATAACATCTACATAGCCCCTTTTTTTCCCCTCATAAGGTACTACTATTTACAGGTGACAGAGGTTGGGACATGATCTCTCTGGGTGGCCATTATTCACCCTATTGTAGAAGGTTAGAAATGAAGGTTCATTTTCCATTTTACAGGGATGTGTCCACAAAACCCATGTAAGGATCTGTAGGGACATTTATTAAATAGTACTTTTTGTTTTCTGCAACTCATTACCCCCTTGCCCCTTTAATATTTGAGCAAAGCTTATTTTGTGAATAAAAATTTCTGTAGGAAAAATTGATCATCTGTGGATCAATATATAATATTTATATTTCACTGAATCTTCATGCCATATTTCATGTTTGATCCTCTGTCAATTTTGAAATGATCTGTGCTAATTCCCGAAGACCTGTTCTTCTCTCTTGACTTAATTTTGTCAACTCATTCTGTAAAAAGCCTTTCTTATCACCCCAGAGGTTGCCAGGGGATGTTTTTTCACTGAGATGGCATAATGTAGTCGATGATATATTTGTTGTAAAAAATTCTTTTTCCATTGTAGTCCATTTTAAATTTCCCTAGTGTTCATTTGCTTTCTCCATTTCTGAGTGCACTTAAAAATACATTTGCAGTCACGATTGCCTGGGTAAGGTATAAATCCTAGATATTAGAATTTTTATGCTTTAGAAATAATAAATGAGGGCTTACCAATTAAAGATAAAAAATTACTTGGCTGGGGATAGTAGAATATTTTATCAGTATTATTAAAATTTAAGGGCAGCTGAAATGCCACAGGAATCTTTGTACAACATTTTAGTTTAAAAAGTTGGCTTAGGGATAACTTACATTCTTGTCTTCAATTTTACATCAAATAGGATATTATATAAATTGTAAAAAAAGAGACAACTCCTGTTGAACTGAATCAAATATACAGCTTTTTGCCCATTCTAGTGATGCAATTTTACCCTTTATATTTGAAAATCATTTTTTTTTGGTGTGTGTATATCTTGGGTTTATAACAATACAGTTTTCACCTTATCAAACAAATGTTACTATTACACATGGAATAAATAGCCTCATGTGATTTATTGTAAAATAAAATAGTTTAAAAACCTCGATATTTTATCTGTAAACATGTCTACTCTCTATGTAGAAAGGTATATTTTGTGAATGATCACCATAGGATTTTCACTCTGATTTTTGTTTTTCTCTACTTTCTTCATTATTTTTTAGTCCATTATTCTTAACAGCTCTCTGGTGCACTGGTTTATTCTCCATAGGTCATCATGACTTCTTTGCAGCATCATCACAATTCTCCACGGCTTCATAAATAACCTCTCTGGAAACTGATGATTTCTAGAAAATAACACGGAATCCTAGGTAGACACTAAAAAACTAAACTGAAATAAAGAAGATTGTCTTTTCAGAAGATGATCCTATTATGAGAAGCAGAATTCTCTATCCTGCACAAACACAATTGATACCTAAGTAGTATGCATTTTTAAGCAGTCATTTGTGAACTGATGTGGACTTAATGGCAGATTAAAGCAACTACCCACTGGGCTGTTTCAAAAAACAAAACCCTCCAATTAAGATGGATCCATGAGAATGTGAAATCAATCCACCATAACACTGAGCACCATGTGAAGGACACTGCTGCTGACAGGGAGTGGAGAAGAGTAAGAAATCACCTCATTGCTGAGAACGGTATAATCTAGAGCCTGGTTCTAAATGGGGGAGATTTGGCACACACACACCCCCCCCCCCCAAGGATATTTGGCGGTGTCTGGAGACATTCTTGGTTGTCTGGAGAGTGGGGCTACTGACATCTAGTGGGTAGAGGCCAGAGATGCTGCTAACCATAGTGCAATGCACAGGACATCCTGACAACACAGAATTAATTATCTGGCCCCAAGTGCCAATAATTCTGAGGCTGCAAAACCCTGATCTTGAGAAAAGGAAAAAGCACGCATAGAAAGAGTTTTGATGTTTTAAGCCAGTCATAGTAATGCCCAGCCTGTTTTTAGGGGTTCAGAGGAGAGAAGAGTTTCTTGTGGATTCTGTAGGAACGACATGTGGAAGTCAGATCTCATCCTAGACTTACGAAGCGTAGTTTACCCTGAAAGATGGGCAGAGAGAGAATGAGGGCATTTCACAAAAAGAAATGGCAACACAAGAAATGATATTCATGATTCTCAATGGTGGTATGGCACACACACTGTGGAGTTAGAATGGACACCTTGCGCTTACAAACCTCTTACAGACCTCGTATGAGACTAGGGACAGCTACCCCCTCTCCAGGCTCAATCAGTAGTTAAGTATTGCTGCTGGGGTAGATGTATCTCTTTGAGGCGCTGGAATAAGAAACTTAACTTGATTTGATAGGTAAAGTGAACTATTAAACCATAACAAATTTCTGAATTAAGGAGCTTCTAAGAAAGTTCTTTTTCACTCCCCTTCCTTGTCAGTGTATTTCTTAAAAGATGTTAAGTATATAAATGAATCTTCTCATAGGGATGTCCCGTGGCAGTTAGAGGGCAAAGCCCCAGACTGTGGCTTTGAGTGATGTCTCTCCGAAATAAATAGGAAACTTCTAATATCAGTCATTGGTGGTGGCAGGGCAGGAGAAAAACATGATGATGAAGGCAGTATTTTAAGGAGTTTAATTTGAGAGTAATATGCAACTAATTGTGAATGAAAATACACAAAGAGGAACACTTTTTATATTGCTTGGGTATAAGCAGTGGGATTAGAAGTTAAGTAATGTATGCTGGAGGTGTGATTGTTAAAGCATCTATATAACCCGCTCTCTCTTGTCTTCTAGTAAGTGATTTGAAAAAGGGGATAAACATATGGGTTGATTGAAATAATTCACATAAAATACCTGGCCCAAGGGAGGAGTGATTTTGAAATTGAGAGACATTTGCTAAAGGCATGATTATTAAAGAATAAGTAAAATCTAATGTTTCTCATTTTCTGTGAACTGATTTGATACAAAGGTAGTTAATGTTTGGATTCAGTGAAATAATTCACTTAGAATACTTGTTCTAATGAAGAAGTGGTTTTGAACCCAATATATCTGATATATTGCAGTTCAGCCAGTGGCTAGATGGTGAAAATTAATTTTTGAATTCTTCATTATCATGAAGACAATAATAAAATTGTATGCATTCAGAGCTTGTACTATAAGTATTACATAAGATAATACATGAAAAGCATTAAAAACATTACCTGAAATAGATGAAAATAATAAATACTACTTATAATGATTATCCAATATGTGGATTCTAATAGAGAAATCAAAGCTAACTGAATACTGTTCACTAGAGTAATAAAGGTGTATTAAGGAAGTCAGATGGGAAAAAAATGGAAGTCAGTTGGGGAGTCATTTTTGAGGTGAGAGAGGAAGTGAAGCCAGTTTTACATGTCCAGGGTTTGAGATAAAGACAGCACAGATCAAACAAAAATGTTTAGTGGGTATTTAGAAAATAAAGCTAGTATCTCAGAGACCAAAAGAAGGTATGCTGTATTGGAAACCTGTGTAGAGTGAGAATTTAAATTGGAAAGTGTGCCAATAATTTTCTTAGTCAGTTCTTCTAGTCACTATTGGTTATTGTTTGCTTTTCTAACCCCCTTTGCACCTAGGGGAGGCCATGGGACACACTTCCAGCCCATGAAAATGTATCAGTCAGCTATTGCCACCACAATGCTGTGTGATAAACTGCCCCAAAACACAATGACCCATATATTTTTCTTACTTGTGAATCTGTGGGTCTGCAGAAATATAAGTACAATTGCTCTGGTACAGACTGGTTGCAGACCTCAAGAGACAGGTTGATTCTAGATTGTCCTCAGGTGTCTTTCATTCTCCTTGGACCAGAGACTTTCTGGACTATGTTCTTCTTATGGTGAATATGGATAAGGGTGGGGGTGAGGGCAATTGTGAAAGTGCATTTTAAACTTTTGCTCACACCACATTCCCTCACATTCCATTGACCAAAGCAAGTTGCATGGCCAAACCCAAGATCCAGCATTGTCAACATGCTCACCATGGTAGGGATGTGAATTTTATTTTATTTTTATAGTTAATTTTGTATGTTTCTAGAAATTTATCTGTTTCTTCCAGATTGTTCAATTTGTTAATACATAGTAGTTTGTAATATCTTCTTCCAATTTTTTATATATTTTTTAGTGTCAATTGTTACTTCTCTTTCATTTCTGATTGTATTTATTTGGGTCCTCTCTCTTTTTTTCTCAATGAGTCTGGTTAAAAGTTTATTAATCTTGTTTATCTTTTCATTGATCTTTTGTATTTTTTAAACTTAAAAAAGTTTTTTAAACATGTTTTATTAATTATGCTGTTATAGTTGTCCCAATTTCTTTTCCCTCTGCTCACCTCCACCCGGTGGCCCCCCTCCCTCCAGTTGTCCCCCCCCCTTTTAGTCCTTGCCCATTGGTTGTGCATATAGTTCTTCTCAACCTCTTTCTGTCTCCTCCATTCCCTCCTACCACACTTCTTAATTCCTGTACCATCTCCCTCCCTTTCCCCCTTCCCCCTCCCTGCTGACCTTCCCCCAATATGTTCCCCATACCTATAGTTATTTTTTCATTCTCATTGCCTACTTAGTTTGCCTTTGTTTTGATTCCCTAGCTTCTGTTGTTGGTTGTTAGGGTGCAGTTTTCATTTTAATGTTCATAGTTTTGATCCTCCTCCTTCTAAACCAGTCCCTTTAACTAACATCTCATGTAATAGTGGTTTGGATATAATGAACTCCTTTAGTTTTTCTTTGTCCTGGAAGCACTTTCTCTGCTCTTCTATTCTGAATGACAGTTTCACTGGATAGAGTATTCATGGCTGTAGATTTTTGATTTTCATTATTTTGAATATTTCTTGCCAGTCCTTTCTTGCCTGCTGGGTCTCCTTTGAAAAATCAGCTGATAGTCTAATTTGGAGCCCTTTGTATGTAATTCTCCTCTTCTCTCTTGCTGCTTTTAAGATTCTCTCTTTATCTTTAATTTCTGACAATTTGATTATAATGTGTCTTGGAGTGGTTCTCCCTGGGTCCAGTTTTTCTGGAACTCTCTGTGCTTCCTGGACCTGTAAGTCTGTTTCCTTCCCCAAGTTTGGGAAGTTCTGCTTTATTATTTTTTTCACATAATTTTTCAATTTCTAGTTCTTTGTCTTCTGGCAATCCTGTTATTCGAATGTTCATTCACTTATAGCTGTCCAAGAGGTTTCTGAGCCTCTCCTCACTTTCCTTACTTTCTGTTTCCTCTTTCTGTACTGGTTGACTGTTTGTTCCTTCCCTATGTTCTGATTTGTTGATTTGATCTCTGGATTTATTTCCTCACTACTTGTCTCATATGTTTTTTCATTCATTTCAGTATGACTAGCTTTCATTCCTTCCCTGTCTTGTTCCAAATCTTTTGTTAATTCTGTAAGCCACCTTATGACTATAGCTTTCAACTGAGCCTCAGAAAGATTTCTTATTTGTTCGTCTGTCAGGTCCCACATCTGCTGCCCGGTGAGCTGCGTCACCGGGATTTCAGTCGTGGTCTCCTTCATTCTGACAGCCTTGTGTTTAGCTTTGCTTCCTGGGCAGGCTATAGGGGGTGGAGCCCCATGCACTCGTCACTACGCAGCGATCGGCGGTGATCGGTGACCTTTTTCGCCACACTGTGGTGCTTTGTGTGGGGGCGGGGGTCCAAGATGGATTCCTGCCATTACTTTCTGCTGAGAGACCGGGATCCTCTTCCTCTGTCTCCCCGCCCTCTGGGCCATACCGTCTGAGGCAATGGTGGGTCTGCCTTCCCCAGCATTGGAATCGCAAGCTGCCAGGTCTCGACTGCAGCTGGGATTACTCCCCTGGCATTTCTTGCAGTCCTGCTGCTGTCCTCGCCACTACCACAAACAGCACCGCGGTTTCTCGCCCCTCCTACCCATCCCGACGAGCACCACTGGTTTATAACTTCATATGTTGGGCTTCCATGTAGTATTATTTTCTGGAATTTCTGGTTATCTTTTGTTTTGAAATAGTTGTATTCCTTCTTAGTTATGGAGGGAGATCAAGTGTGTCAGTCTAAGCCTCCATCTCGGCCAGAAGTCTCAATCTTTTGTATTTTTTTAGACTCTAGTTTACCTTTTTCCTTGATATAACAAACAAAAGTTCTGGACCGGATGGCTTCACAGGTGAATTTTACCAAGCTTTCAAAGGGGAGCTGGTCAGGGGAGATATGAATTATAATACTACTACAGGAGAATGAGGGGTCAGGACCAATGATTCACTCTACCAGAGACAAAAGGAAATCTTCTGGAGGTGGGGTTTTGAGAAAGCTTGAGTGTATATGAAAACAAGAGGCAGAAGCAGTGAGCACTGCTTTCTGGACCTTAATCCTGGTTCCTGTGTAGACTTGTTGACTGGCACCTGGCATCCTTCTCGTGGTCATGATGACAAGTCCAGGGCACCATAGAGACACAGGCTTGATATTGTCCAGCCATTGAAGCAAGGGAAGATGCTGCCTGCCTATGGGTGTATTGCAATTCAATCCCTGAAGTCATGTTTGCTGTTACTTACAGTGAGAAGCAATAGCAATGACATGATAAGGGTATGAGAAAGCAGAGATTTAAGCCGAACCTTGGGTTTCATCCACATTTGGAATACGGAAGGGACATGGTGCCTACTTTGGAAATGTTTGTTGTTTTGAATCAATTCCAAGGAGTCAGATGGGCCATGTTTCCTGCTACTCTTTGCTCCTATTATATTATTCCATGACCAGGCCATTTTCCTTTGCTCCCACCCCAGAGAAACCTCTGTCACCATTTGCATAACAATGCCATTTTATTATGATTGGGAGCCCTTGGTTTGATATCCAACTGTTCTAGACAGAGCGGGTTTCTATCAAAGAGATTTCACATAGGACTAAGCATGATTGCATTAAAACTCCTGCCACCTGGCAAGAAAGTATTTCTCACTCTTCCTGTTCGTCAATCTATAGGTAGATATGTACTCATTATTTTTTGCTCCCTTCATTTTCTCTCATTGTCACAAAGAATAAGTTTGTTGTTAAAGAATGATCTAAAGTCAGCAAGTAAATTCTTCTCTCATAGGTCATTTAGCAATTAGATTCTTAGATAAATATGATTTCTATCTCATGCCATTATTGGTAATCTTATGCAATATGAAACTGTAGGACTGCCTTTGACATTGAAGACAACAAGAGCATAAGCATCATCTTTTTTAGGTGTTTGTACAAAGTTTTTTGACCTAATTGCTTATAATACTGATAACAGTTACGTTGTACTTAGAGTTGTTTATGGTTCATTTTTATGAATGAGACAACCAATTACAATCAGTGGCACAAAAGCTTTCTTGGAGAGCCATATACCTTATAGATTACTAATACTACCTTAAGTTCAAGCTTTCTGATACTGTGTTTATCAGACAAATAATAAGAATAAACCTACTTTTGTCTATTGGTGCCAAACCCCTTTGAAATTTATTTCGGAAGCTATTATAGTTTAGGCTGACTAACATGTAGGGTTTTTGTGAGATATTGTTCATACACTGTGGGATAGAAACTTAAAATTTTAGGATTTAGTGTTCCAATAAAAGTTAATAAAATTAGAGAGGTTCTTATAGATTTGCAAACTTTTAATTTTTCAGGGAAAGACATTAAGGCAAAAATAACTATTATCTGATATCATGATAATTTTATAGGAGAAACTGAATTTTAGCCACATAAAATAGGAGGGGTGTTATAACTGAGTAGCTCTTCCATTGATTTATGTTAGTTCAGGGATTGGAGTGTAGCGGGCACCATAGCTGTCTCCATAGCATCCCTTTACGTCTCTGCTATGGCACAGCTGCCGGTGAAGATGAGTGCTGAGAGGAATCCCAGGTGAAGCATGTCATTGATCTCAGCCAGTGGTCAGCAAACTGTTTCTATAAAGAGCCAGAATTTTGGCTCTGTGAGACATGCATTTTCTTAAAAGCAGTCATAGACAATACATAAAAATGAATTTGGATATATTCTAATAAATACTTATTTAGAAAGTTTATTTTCACCAATAGGCAGTGGGCTGGGTTTGACCTGTGGGCCATGATTCTTCAAGCCCTGGTGTAAACCCCACATGATAACCCCCAGAAACTCAGGCCTTGACTGTCCTGAGCGATGGCGCTCTCCTGGTCCGCACAGGTTGGTTTAAGAATAGGAAAATAACACAATATGCACGGATGACATACAATAAATGTCTCTTTTTAGAGGCTGCTGATGGAAGTTTTCTTATTCCTGAGACAGCTACAGGAGGGTGCTCCCTCGGGTGGCAGTAAAGGTTGTCATACAAGGATGTGACAGCCGCATCTGCTGCAGCCACCTTACGACCTGCCTGGAGATGAGGCCAGCGTGGGTGGGGGAAGGAACAGAGTAAAGGGAGTCAGAGAGAAACTAAACAAGATCCACTGTGTCGTGTGAACATGGAGGCACCCACCGCAGGGTTTCCAGTTACGTGAGCCACATCTCACTTCCGTTTGATCACATTTGAGTCAGGAATCCTGTTATTAGCATGAGTACATATCCCTATGGATAGAGAAGAAAACAGAATCTCCATCGATAAGATATTACCAGGAATTTGAAGAAGCTGGTGAGCAAAGAAGAGATGAAAGAAGGAGATTGGGAGACAGAAAGAGAGATGCTGGGGCCTATAGAGTAAAGGTGTTGAGATAACCTCCACTGGCAGGTGCAAGAAGCATTTTCAAGAGCTAGATAGAGTATTGAGCATTCACTCCCAAGCAAAGTATCCAAGATGGAAAAGCCCTTTGCCACTCCAAAACCTCAGGGAAGTCTGGACTCTCACTCAAGTCTTCTGGGAGTGGGCATGGACAAATCCAGGCTAAGATGCTACATTGCATTCCTGGGTATGTCAGACCCAGATGAAAGGGAACGTATATGAGAAGAGTATGAGTTTAAGGGGTGCAGAGAATAAAGCAGAAATGACTATGAAAATGTACATTCCTGGGAATTTGTGGACATCTTTCAAAGGATGCTAAATGCAAAATAAAAAATATGTGACAATTACCTTTAAACCTCAAAGACCAGGGTCACCTTAGTTTGCATGTCAGTTGTGCATTTCAACAGCCAGAAATAAGAATGAGTAACATGCAATATATAATTACGAGGAGTTAGATTTAAAATAGTTAATATAATTTGGGGAAAAAAGCATAGGCAAGTTTTCTCTAAAATTTTTTGTACCTTCTGCTTTACTTAATTACCTAATTTACTTCTCACCACCATGATTAAATGTATTTTCTAAACATAGAGGGTAATAACTTAGCTGATGATAAGTGAAATATTTATAAGACTACAGGGTAGATACCTGAAACATTTGAATTAGCAGCTGTAAATAATTTTTAAAATGTGTTGGAGACAATTTTGGGCTTTCAGAAGAGTTGATAGTTTAGAAGAGTTCTCCTCTTCTTCCTCCTTTTTTGTAGAATATGCCTCAATTTAGGGATGTCTGCTGTTTATGCTGATTAAAGTTCTGCATTATTGGAAAGGATGCCACAGAAGTCATGTCCTTCTCAGTAAATCATATTGGAGGACACGTGATATCTGTGTATCTTATTCCACGTGATATTACCCTTGATCAATTGAATAACGAGGTGTCTGCCAAGTTGCTTCACTGTAAGGCTGCTGTTTTTCCCCCTTTACACTTAATAGTGCACTAATTTATTGCTTTAATGTTTATTTCTATTTTCTATTTCTATTTCTATTTCTCTCATCTCTTCTACATGTATTAACTAAAACTCTTCTTAAGGAAGCATTTTCCATTCTCCATTTGTTCACTTATTTCGTTGTTTATATCAGTGTGAACTCAAGAATCTTTATTTTTTTCTTTGGGCTACAATATAATTTTGTCATTATTTTTATTCCTCAAATTATTCCTCAATTGGCTCTTTAGAAATACCCACTTTTTTTTGAGCACTTCCTGAGTTAATGGCACCATAAAATGATCCAGGCTCAACTTGTGTTTTCTCTGACCAATCTCTGGAATCAGCCCCATCTCCAAGGAACTCTGGTTCCTTTCTTTAGAAAATGGTATTTAGAAACCAAGATTTAAGTTGCACATGTTCTTATTGTTACTGGGATGTCATGGCTTCTGGGCCCTTTTAACCATTATATGTAAATATATGTAAATGTGCAAACATACACACGCATACATCTATATATATGGTAACATATCTATCTGTGTCAGTATCTGCACATCTGTTTTAAAAATATGATTTAATACTGATGATTCTGACTCTAGTCCAACACTTAATATTTGTTTATTTTTTAAATTTTATTTTTATTGTTTTTCTGTTACAATTGTCTCACTTTTTCCCTCATTGCTACCCCCCACCCAGCCCACCTCTTCTCCCACGGTCCATCCCGACCCCGTTTTCCATGTTCATGGGTTATTTATATCAGTTCCTTTGCTAAACCCTTCCCCTGCTTACCCCCTTCCCTTCCTCCTCACTCCTCCCCAATAACAGGTACTCTGTTTCTTGTTCAATTTGTTCATTTATTTGTGTTGTTCATTAGTCTCCTGTATTGGGTGATAGCATATGGTATTTTTCTTTCATTGCCTGGCTTATTTCACTAAGCATAATTCTCTCTAGTTTCATCTATGTTGTTGCAAATGGCAGGAGTTCCTTCTTTCTTTCTGCTGCATAGTATTCCATTGTGTACATGTACCATAGTTTTTTAATCCACTCATCTACAGATGGGCACTTGGGTTGTTTCCAGCAGTTGGCTATTGTAAACAGTGCTGCTATGAACATAGGGGTGCATAAGTTCTTTTGAATTAGGGTTTCAGGATTCTTCAGGTATAATCCTAGCAGTGGATTCGCTGGTTCGAAAGGCAGTTCCATTTTTAGTTTTTTGAGGAAATTCCATATTATTTTCCATAGTGGCTGCATCAGTCTGCATTCCCACCAACAGTGCAGTAGGGTTCTCGTTTCTCCACATCCTCACCAGCACTTGTTTGTTGATTTGTTGATGATGGCCATTCTGACTGGTGTAAAGTGGTATCCCATTGTGGTTTTTATTTGCATCCTTCTGATGGCTAGTGATGTTGAGCATTTTTTCATATGCCTCTGGACCCTCTGTATATCCTCCTTGGAGAAGTGTTTATTCAGGTCTTTTGCCCATTTTTTAATTGGGCTGCGAGTCTTCTTTGTGTTGAGATGTGTAAGTTTTTTATATATTTTGGAGATCAATCCCTTGTCTCAGGTATCATTGGCAAATATGTTTTCCCATATGGTTGGTTCCCTTTTCATCTTGCTGATGTTTTCTTTTGTTGAGCAGATACTCTTTAGTTTGATGTAGTCCCATTTGTTTACTTTTCCCTTTATTTCCCTTGCTTTAGGAGATGTATCAGTGAAAATATTGTTATGTGGGATATATGAAATTTTCCTGCCTATTTTTTCCTCTAGGATTTTTATGGTGTCATGTCTTACATTTAAGTCTTTGATTCATCTTGAGTTTATTCTGGTGTGTGGCGTAAGTTGGTGATCTAGTTTCATTTTTTTGCACGTTCTTGTCTAATTCTCCCAGCACCATTTGTTAAAGAGGCTCTTCTCATTCCATTTTATGTTGCTTCCCCCTTTGTCAAATATTAGTTGACCATAGAGGCCTGGGTTTATTTCTGGGCTTTCTATTCTGTTCCATTGATCTATATGTCTGTTCTTATGCCAGTACCAGGCTGTTTTGATTACAATGGCCTTGTAGTATAGTTTGATATCAGGTATTGTGAGTCCTCCTACTGTGTTCTTCTGTATCAAGATTGCTGTGGCTATTCGGGCTCTTTTTTGGTTCCATATAAATTTTTGAAGTATTTGTTCTAGGTCTGTGAAATACATTGCTGGTATTTTAATAGGGATTGCATTGAGTCTATAAATTGCTTTGGGTAATATGGACATTTTAATGATGTTGATTCTTCTCATCCATGAATATGGTATATGCTTCCATTTATTTGTATCTTCCTTAATTTCTTTCTTCAGTGTTATGTAGTTTTCTGAGTACAGGTCTTTTACTTCTTTGGTTAAATTTATTCCTAGGTACTTTATTTTTCTTGTTGCTATAGTAAATGGGATTTTGTTTCTAGCTTCTAACTCTGATATTTTATTGTTGGTGTATAAAAATGCCTTTGATTTCTGGATATTGATTTTGTACCCTGCTATTTTGCCAAATTCACTTATTAGGTCAAGTAGTTTTTTGGTGGAGTCTATAGGGTTTTCTATGTATACTATAATGTCATCTGCAAAAAGTGACCGTTTTACTTCTTCTTTTCCAGTTTGGATGCCTTTTACTTCTTTTTCTTGTCTGATTGCTGTGGCTAGAACTTCCAAGACTATGTTGAATAGGAGTGGAGAGAGTGGACATCCTTGTCTTGTTCCTGACCTCAGGGGGAATGGTTTCAGTTTTTGTCCATTGACTATGATGTTGGCTTTGGGTTTCTCATATATGGCTTTTATTATGTTGAGGCATGATCCCTCTATTCCCAGTTTGCTGAGAGTTTTCATCATAAATGGGTGTTGTACTTCATCAAGTGCTTTTTCAGCATCTATTGATATGATCATGTGGTTTTTGTCTTTCATTTCGTTTATGTGGTGTATTACATTTATTGATTTGTGAATATTAAACCACCCTTGCATCCCTGGGATGAATACCACTTGATCATATTGTATGATCTTTTTAATGTGTTGTTGGATCCGGTTTGCCAATATTCTGTTGAGGATTTTAGCATCTATGTTCATCAGTGATATTGGCCTGTAGTTTTCTTTCTTTGCTGTGTCTTGACCTGGTTTTGGAATTAGGGTAATACTGGCTTCATAGAAAGAGTTTGGGAGTCTTCCCTTTCGGATTTTTTGGAAGAGTTTGAGAAGGATGGGGGTTAGTTCTTCCCTAAATGTTTTGTAAAATTTGCCTGTGAAGCCATCCGGTCCAGGGCTTTTGTGTGCCGGGAGTTTTTTGATTACTGTTTCAATTTCACTCTTTGTTATCAGTCTGTTCAGTCTTTCTGCTTCTTCTTGATTTAGTTTTGGAAGATTATATGTTTCTAGAAATTTGTCCATTTCATCTAGGTTTTCAAGTGTCTTGCCATATAGTTGTTTGTAGTAATTTCTTACAATCCTTTGTATTTCTGTGATATCGGTTGTGATATGTCCTTTTTTGTTTCTGATTTTGTTTATTTGGGTTCTCTCTTTTTTTCTTGATGAGCCTAGCTAAAGGCTTGTCGTTTTTGTTTATCTTTTCAAAGAGCCAGCTCCTACTTTTGTTAATCTTTTGAATTGTTTGTTTAGTCTCTATGTCATTTAATTCTGCTCTGATCTTGATTATTTTCTTCCTTCTACTTGTTTTGGGCTTTTTTTGTTGTTGTTATTCTAGTTCTTGTAGCTGTTGGGTTAGATTTTTTATTTGGGATTCTTCTATCCTTTTTAGGTAGGCCTGTATTGTTTGAATTTTCCTTTCAGGACTGCTTTTGCTGTATCCCTTAGGTTTTGGGCTGTTATGTGTTCATTTTCATTTGTTTCCAGAAACTTTTTGATTTCTTCCTTAATCTCATTGTTAATCCATTCATTATTTAATAGCATATTATTTATTCTCCATGAGTTTGAACGTTTTTGAGTTTTTTCCTTGAGGTTGATTTCCAGTTTCAGGGCATTGTGATCTGAGAAGATGCTTGATATAATTTCAATTTTCTTGAATTTGTTGAGGCTTATTTTGTGTCCTACCATGTGGTCTATCTTTGAAAATGTCCCATGTGCACTTGAAAAGAATGTATATTTTGCTTCTCTGGGGTTAAAAGTTCTATATATATCAATTAAGTCCATTTTGTCTAGAGTGTTGTGCAATGCCTCAATATCCTTGGTGTTTCTTTGCTTCAAAGATCTGTCCATTGTTGACAATGGGGTATTAAAGTCCCCTACTATGAGTGTGTTGCTGTTGATATATTTTTTGTAGTCTTTCAATATTTTCCTTATATATTTTGGTGCACCTATGTTGGGTGCATATATGTTAACGAGGGTTATATGTTCTTCATGGGTTGTTCCCTTAAGTATTATAAAATGTCCTTCTTTGTCTCTTTTTATGGCCTTTGCTGTGAAATCTGTTTTGTCTGATATAAGTATTGCTACCCCACCCAGCTTTTTTTTCATGTCCATTTGCTTGGAATAATTTTTTTCCATCCCTTCACTTTCAGTCTGTGTAGATCTTTTGTTTTGAGGTGTGTCTCTTGTAGACAGCATATATGTGGGTCATGTTTTTGTATCCAATCTGCTACCCTATGTCTTTTGATTGGAGCATTTAATCCATTTACATTTAAGGTTATTATTGACAGGTATTTATTCATTTCCCTTTGTTCCTGTGTTCCTCTCGCTCTCTCTTTTTCTTCTTTTTCTTATAGCATTCCCTTTAGCATCTCTTGCAAAGCTGGTTTGGTGGAGATGTATTCTTTTAGTCTCCTTTGTCTGGGAAACTCCTTATTTCACCTTCCATTTTGAATGAGAGCCTTGCTGGGTAGAGTATTCTTGGTTGTAGGCCTTTGTTTTTCATTGCTTGGAATACTTTTTGCCATTCCCTTCTGGCTTGTAGTGTTTCTGTTGAGAAATCAGTTGATAGCCTTATCAGAGCTCCCTTTTATGTTATTTGCTGTTTTTCTCTTGCTGCTTTTAGGATTCTGTCTTTGTCTTTGAATGTTGCCATTCTAATTATGATGTGCCTTGGAGTAGTCCTTTTTGGGTTCATTTTCATTGGGACCCTCTGTGCTTCCTGCACTTGCATGACTTTTTTTTCTCATCAAGTTAGGAAAATTTTCTGTCATGACTTTTTCAGTCAGGTTTTCTATCCCTTGCTTTTCTTCTTCTCCTTCTTTTATCCCTATGATTTGAATGTTGTTTTGTCTCATGTTGTCCTGCAGTTCTCTTAAAGCCTCTTCACTCTTTTCAGTCTTTTTTCATTTTGTTGTATTGTTTGGGAATTTCTTCTACGTTGTCCTCTAACTCACTGATCCAGTCCTCTGCTTCATTTAGCCTGCTTTTGATTGATTCTACTGTGTTCTTCAGTTCAGAAATTGTATTCTTCATCTCTTCCTGGTTCTTGTTGATAGTTTCTGTGTCTTTTTTTATGCTGGTGTAGTTTTCAGTAAGCTCCTTATAGCTTCCCTGGAGCTCTTTATAGCTCCTCTGGAGATCGTTACAATTTTCTTTGAGTTTGTTGAGTTCATTGAGCTTCCTCATTACCATTGTTTTGAATTCTATGTCTGATAGCTTGCTCGCTTCTATGTCATCTATCCTTTCTTCTGGAAATTCCTCCTTTCTTTTTGGTGGAGTGTTGTTTCTGTTTGGTGGAGTGTTGCTTCTGTTTGGTGGGGTGTTATTCCGCCTCCCCATTTTGGGCACTGGTTTTGTTTCTGCTTCTTAGATTGATCTGCTTTTATTTTCTGCCTTTATGGTGTGAACTTCTTGTATACAGTTGTTGAACTGCTGTCTCCAGTTGAAGCCACTTGGAGGGGAGCAGTCTTCTTAAGTGATTTCTCCTGTAGCACTTGGAATGCTTCTGTACTGGGACCTAGTCTGCTGCTCTTCCAGCTCTTTCTCAAGTGCCAGCACCCAAAACTTATTACAAAGTGCCTCTAGTTCATTTCACTGTGCTTTGTCCTCAGCCAGAGGTGAGTGCCTTTCCTCGTGAAGGCCAGGGGCGGGTTGACCCATTTCACACTGGGGCAGGTGGGTCCAAGGCAGACTGGTCGCCCTCCTATTCTGGCGGAGGGGGAAGCTTCTACTCGCAGGTGGGCGAGTTGGTTGTGGGCCTATTGGGGTGGGTGGTGCATTGGTTTCACACCCACTGGGGCGTGCCTGGGTGGCACTTGGGCTCAGTGGCTGGCACATTGGTTTGGCACCTATTGAGGTGGGCCAGAGGTTCCTGGGCATGGCGGCAGTTGTGTGCACCTACGTGCGGCATTGGGCACACTAGCCTCGTGCCCACTGGGTCAAGCTAGCCTTGCAACCGCTGGGTTGCACGCCTGGATGACACCCGAGCATTGTGGCCGGCGCATTCATTTGGCGCCTGTTGGAGCTGGCTGGGGTGCTTGTGTGCGCTAGCCTCATGTCTGCTGAGCTGTGACCAGGGAGTTGGTTTTTTGCCCCTTGGGGCGGGGCCCCAGACACCTGTGTATGGTGGAGGTGGGCGTCTGTGAGCTGTGGCCACCCTCTGTTCTTGCTCCCACTTGGGCATGCGTGAATAGCGCCCAGGCAAGTGGCTGGTGAGTTACTTTGATGCCTATTGGGGTGGGCCAGGGATGCCTACGCATGGTGGCCTGTGTGCCCAGCAGGTTGATCTTGCGCCTGTTGGGGCGGGGCTGCAGGTACCTGAGAGCAGCTGAGATGGGCGTCTGTGCCTGTCCACTGGTGCATTGATTTTGTGCCTGTTGGGGCAGGCCCAAGGGGCACCTGGACTCAGTGGCCAGTGAGTTGGTTGTGCGCCTGGGCGAGCAGACAGGGGCACCCTCCTGTGCGTGTGTTTGCACAACCCAGGGGCAGGGTTGGGGAGTGGGCGAGTGCACTTCTGCACCTGCGCTCCTCTACAATCTCATCCCACCCCTTACCTCTCCTCCCCTTTCTGCAAAATATAAGAGAAAAACAAAAAGGAAAAACGAGTTCTTACATACACAGTAGCACACCGTTTCTTACCTCTCAGCGCCAAATGCTACCTGGCCCACTCCTCACTCTGCTAGTGGGCAGAGATCTGCTCTCCTCCTGATTCCTCTCTGGGGAAGCCTGTAGTCACTAAAAAGTCTTTGTGTCCTTCCAGCCGCAGCTCGGGAAGCCAACCCAGACAGAAATCCTGTCTCGTCCCTTTCTCCTCTGCTATCCTCACCAAACAGGTCACTCCCAGATGGTCTTCTCTGATCCAGCAGTGCCTTGGCTCAACTCCTGCCAGTGTCCAGATGTTAACTGAGATGTTCTGTCTGCAATTAGTCCAAACTACAGACGGGTCTCGGGAGCTAGAAAGCGCAGCCTCCCCTCACTCCTGCGCCATCTTCCCTAAAATCCCCAACACTTAATGTTTTATTGTAACCTTTTCCTTTTACTTATTTGGAACTTTTTTCTCTGACAGCAAGAAACTTGACTCTCATACTCTATAAAATATTTATCTAGTTCAACTCTAGTTTCAAATAAAGTAGTTTCATAATTGTTGACCTATGCTACTGAGATAAACAAATATACAAACTACTGTGTCTGTGTACAGATCTTTTTGTCCAAGTATTCTGTCAAACACTGGTCTCTGAAGCTACATAGATCAGCTCCTTTCTTCCCTATACCTTTCAGCATGGTGTTGTGATTCATTTGTAATATAGCATTAAATCTGTCACAGTCTGCATCCCATCTTAATTTCCTCCCATATCCTTGTTGATTTTATAAAAATTCACATGCAGTAAAATTTACCCTTTGTAGTGCACAGTTCTGTAGATTTTGGCAAATACATAAGTTATGTGTCCACTAGCACAGCACCACACAGACATTGCCATACTTCCTCTGTGTAGCTCCTGTAGTCAGCCCTTTCATCATCCCCTCACCCATGGGCAGCCACTGATCTGTTTCCTCTCTGTATGTGTATTTCTCTGTATTTTGCCTGTCTTAGCTATAAATAATTTTGCTTATTAATAAGTCACTATCTTGTAAATTGCTTTCTTATTAAAAGAAATGATTATTCATATGAGTGCTACCAATAAGAGCAATCACATTTTCCTATAAATTTCACAATAATATTAATTACTAATGCTATGAGTACATATATGTATGTTGGACACTGTGCTTAGCTTGTTTATGGGCAATTTCATTGAATGGTCATACTTATCCATTCTGCTAGATACAGCTATTTCTGTTTTACAGATGAGGAAATCGAGGCTTGGAGAAGGTCAGTAACTTGTTTACTCAACTGGAAGTGGGGAAGTTGTTATTTGAACTCCGGTGGTGAAACACGTTTTTACCAGCCTTTTTCTGACTACACCGTAGTATTTCCTCACATAGTAACCAACATTTACTGAATATGTACTTGGTACATACCAAACTCTGAGTCTGAAAGTGTCCCATGCATTATCTCAGTTAATCCTCACAATGGTCCCTTGAAGTAAGTGTTCCAGTTGTCCCCATTTTGTGATGAGACAGGCCAAAAGGGCTGATGTTGCTGTCCTGAGCCCCCCACAGCTGGTTAAGTGATAGTTTTGTGTCAGTCCTGAAGCTGCCTTCCTCCAGAGTCTATTCCCCTACTCACTGCCTCTCTGAATCAGGTTAGGACTTTAAGGATTAAAATGGATTGTGTGCCAGCAGAAGTGGCAATGAGTGAAAAAATGCCATTAATTGTTGAGTGGAGGGAAGGGCTTGAAGTCTGGGCAGTGGACTGGAGTGCCACCAGCCTTCATTTCCAGCCAGGAGAATAACTGGCAGAAATGAATACTATGCTGCCAAACAGGAATCTCAAGAGAGAGAGAGAGAGAGAGAGTGCACAGAGATAACAGCTGAGAGCACCTGGGTATGTGGATTCAATGTGGAGAGAAGATGAGAGGTGTGGATGCTCTGTCTAGACCAGCTTATGTGCACCACTCCCCAGCTAGCTCACATCTCATAATAACTCCTTCTGTGTGGTTTGTGGGGACCCCTAGGAGTCTTGGAGTTCAGCGGTGTACATGTTCCTGGCATTTTAACAAGTTTGGGTGCTTATATGGCTGTGTTCTCAATGTGTGACCTTGATCACATCACCCAAGGTCTCTGCACATAGGTTTCCTTATCTATAAAGGGTCTGTTCTCATCTATCTAGAGTACTGTGTCCATGACACACAAATGAGAGCAGAAATGCCTTGCAGAGGTTGTCTGTAAGGAACCTCTCTGGTCTCCCACCCTCTCAGCTTTGGGTTGATGTGTGACTTCTAAAGCACTGGCTTGTGTTAGAGAGGCCAGTCCTGATGTTATTCTGACTGACACTTTCAGGACTGGCTACCTTTTTAATGAGCTGAGCAGGCTGGAACTGGGTTTTCTTTGAAAGAAAATAGATTCCTGATCTCTTCTTCTCTTTTGCATTTTTACTGAGGTAAAATTCACATGACATAAAATTAGCCATTTACCATTTTAAAATGTGCAGTTTTATGGCATTTAGTATACTTACAGTGTTGTACAGCCACAATCTTGATCTAAGATGTTCTCATCACCCCAAAAGGAATCCCCTTATCCATCAGCAGTCACTCCCCATTCCTCCTTCTTTCCCATACCTGGCAACTACTAGTCTGCTTTCATTCTCTATGGGTTTTTTTTTCTTCTAGACATTTCTTATAGAAGGATTCATACAGTATGTGGCCTTTGTGTCTGGCTTATTTCACTGAGAATATTTTTGAGGTTAACCCACCTTGTAGCAGGTTTCAATACTTTCCCCTTTTTATTGCTGAGTATTAGTCCACTGTATGGTCATGTTGCATTTTGCTTACTATTCATCAGTTGATGGACATTGGGTTTCCACTTTGTGGATATGTGTACAGTATTTAAATATTTGTGTACAAATATTTGAGTCTTTGTTTTCAGTTCTTTCTAGTATAGAACTAGTAGTGAGATTGCTGGGTCATGTTGTATGTCATTCCATGTTTAACCTCTTGAGGAACAATGAGACTGTTTTCCACAGCAGCTGTGCCCTTCTTTGTTCCCATCAGCAGTGTACAAGGGTTCTGCTTTCTTTTAAGTTTATTGCTCATGTTGTCCTTTCCTGAGGGGGGAGCGAAAATGAATGGCATTTTCCCTTGTCTCTTCTCCAGCCACCTTGCTTCTCATGGCCTCTTGAGAGGTCACATAATCTGTCAGAGCCTCAGGTTCCACATGTAGGTAATAAATAAAATTGTAGTACCTCTACCATGGTTTTGTGAGGCTTATATAAGCAACTTAGCAATTTATTTTGGCTCAAAAATATTGAATGTTTATAATAAATATTATTATTATTATGTTATTTTGCCTTTTCTTGTCAGGCTCTTTTATTGTCTTGCAGCCACGTTGCTCATGGCTCTGACTTCAGAGTGATCTTTCTGAAACTCAGCCTTGTCATTCTTCTGGGCGGGCAACCTTTATTCTGGTGCTACCAACCTCTACTGCAGTCCCTCACTTTTTCATGAAGGTGGTTCTGAGGTGAGAGGATGCACTCTCCTGGGTTTGAGCTGCGGGCTGGTGGGGAGTGGAGAGGACACAGGGTGACAGGGCTGTTGTGTGAGACAACGTGTTCTTCCCGCAGATGTATTTGTATCATTTCTTAGAGCTCTTAGACTTCATCTTATAAAAATGCATTTTATAACCTTAAGTTCGAATTTATTACTTTTCCTTGTGTGGCCTGATATTAATAATGTGCAACACTCTTATATGTTAGTTATCTTCACATCCCACTGTTGGCTGTATCAGGAGGGTGCACTGAGTTTGTTGCTACAGTATCCCCAGGCACCACCTAGCAACCCATTGAAGTATGTCCATTTGATTTTACATGCACATAATTCTTGCCTGGGACAGAGTTAGTACTCAGTGAATGGTTTTATTTTTTTAAATGCCTTTTACTCATTTGATTGCTTCCTCTGCTAATCTGTGGGCTTCTTATCAGTGAGGAAGATTTCTTAGTAATTTTTATGTCTCTACTACTTAGAAGAGATCCAACTGTCTCAAAAGTGATCAAATATACATATACGTACACACATATGCACACATATTCATGCACATTTTAAAATGTGTTTTCTATATATTGGAGACTCTCAAATGAACAAATGAATTTTATGTATCCCTAAACACTTTTCTTTGCTATTTTCACCATTTTCCCATTTGAGTTTATCTCTTAAGACATACTTTGCCTTGAAGCTACCTGCCTTCATTGGCTATTTGTGGCGCCTGGGCTTGTATTCTGCTGAGCAGGCGTTCCTTGCAGCAACCCCTTCCCATTAACAATTGACTGACAGTGGGGTGGCCAATGTGCTGACTCAGCACCCCAGAGGCTCATGGGTCCTTCCCTCAAGAAGGGGGAAGAGTAACTCTATCTTTTCAGTTAATGGAAAGAGAAAGACATGGAATCTTTGTTGTTCATTCTGCAGGGTTGCAGAATGTGATCTGGGTGGCAGCGTGTGTGTGTGTAAAAATATCCCCTCTAGTTAAAGAACCAAAGCTACTGCCAGTCAATTTCAGGATAAGTAGATGAAAACTAATTTAAAATACTGAGATACCACTATTTTGTAGCAACATTTTTCAAAAATTAGAAATACAGAGTGAGGCAAAGGTAGGTTCACAGTTGTGAGTATGCCAAAGAGTTTTTTCTTATTTATTAATTATTGTATTATTTTCCATACAAACAACTGTAAACCTACTTTTGCCCCACCCTGTATATAAAGCAGCACCGCTTTCTAGAGAATATTATTAGTGTTAAGAACACACATGACTATGGGAAAAAAAATCTTCGCAATAACTTAGGGATTTAATTTGGTATTGTAAAAATTTAGGAGATTCCTTAAAAAGCTAAATATAGAATTGTGTTATGACCCAGCACTGATGTTTATTGCAGCTCTAGTCACAATTGCCAAAAGGTGGTATCAGCAAAAATGTCCATTGAGAGATGAATGGATAAACAAGATATACTATATACATACAATGGAATATTATTTAGTCATAAAAAGGAATGAAGTTTTGACATATGCTATAACATGGAAAAACCTTGGGAAAAAATGATGGCAAGTGAAATAACCCAGACACAAAAGGACAAATATTGTATGAATCTGTTTATATACTTTACCTTGAGTAGTCAAATTCATAGAGACAGAATGGTGGTTGCCAGGATCTGTTGGTTGTGGTGAATGTGAAGTTAGTGTTTCATGGGTACCGAATTTCATTTGGGAGGATGAAAGAGTTCTGGAAAAAAGTGATGGTGATGGTTGCCCATCATTATGAAAGTACAAAATGCCACTGGATTATGTGATACATTTCAAAATGGTTAAAAAGTAAATTTTGTGTTATGTATATTTTACCTTACTTAGAAAGTATAAAACAAAAAGTAAACAGCTTCTAGACAGTGGTATGGGCTGAATGTTTAAAGTCCTACCCCCAACCCTCAAAGTGATGATATTTAGAGTTGGGGGTGGGGCCTTTGGGAGGTGATTAGATTTAGATGAGGCCATGAGGAGGGAGCCCTCATGATGGAATCTTATAAGAAAGAGAAGAGACATAAGAGTTCTCTCCTCCCATGTCCATTTACTGAGGGAAAGCCACATTAGAACACAGCAAAAAGATGCTGTCTACCAGCCAGGAAGCAGGTCCTCACCAGGAGCTGAGTCCGATGACATCTTGATCTTGGACTTCCAAGCTCCAGAGCTGTGAGAAACCGGTGTCTGTACTGTAAGCCCCCAGTCTGTGGTGTTTTGTAGCAACCCAGGCAGACCAAGACAGAGAGTCACGTGCTATGACAAACTTCCCTCTCATACAACCCTGTCCAAGTGCCACCCAACCAAGCTTCCTGCGTGCTACTGCTCCTCGTGTTCATATCTTTTTCCTTGATCAGCCCTCAACTCCCTCCAGTTATTGTGCTTTTTTAGTTATCTGAAAATACAGATATAATTCACTAGGCAGAAGGGAGAACCAGGGAAGAAGTGATGGTTTCATTAAAGTGGCCTCTTAGCTTCCCCATTGAAATGGAAAAAGTAATAGAATGGGCAGTAAGGATCTTTGTGTTTGCCAGAACCAGGAGAGAGCATGTTTTTTGTCTGCCTTTGGCACGTGGTTAGGCCATCCAATAATCAGCAAAATTTATACTTGCACTTGGATATCTTACAAGGGGTTTTACACCAAGGAGAACCCTTGAGTAGTTAAAAATGTGAGTTGGATAGACCTGGAGTGTACATCTCATGGGTCAACGATTATGTTTGTGGGGAAGCTTGTACCTAAAGCAGCTTCAGTTTCCTCAGATGATCTGAATTCAAGGTGAAAAGGCTGTGGGAGATGGTCACAGTCAGCGGAAAAGCACACCTAAACTGGATTGATGGTTCTGGTTGATCAGGATTTGTAGGAAATGGAGTAATGCAATTACCGTCCTTGGCTGGCTCCCTGTAGGACGTTCTCACAGATCAGTGGCAAAGGACTAGTAGGTGATTTTCTTCCCCATTATATTGTGAAATGTACAAGCCTTCCTACTGATACTGCTGAGAGAGATTTTATAAAGGATTATGAGACTGCTGTTAAAGAAGTGATTTCCAGTTAAATACTTTTCAGTATTAAAATGACAAAGCTATAAAGAATGGGGGAAATGCCACTAAAATAATTGCTTCTCAAGGAGCTACGTTTGGTTGTCTTATAAACAACTTTAACTTTATTCTTTTTTCTTTCCTGTGACAAATGAGAGAATTCTGTGATTCATTGAACAGTTAGATTTCCAATATGGTGTTTACTTGCATTTTCCATTTTTATTGCAGCCAGGATTTCAAATCCAAAGGATTAAATGCCCCTTTTGAAATGTAATGGAGAGTTAACAGAAAGAAAAAAAAAAAAAAAAAAAGGAAAGTTCACCAATAAATGAGGAAGACTTCAAAGTTTCCAAATGTTGTCTGAGAGTGCCAACAAATTGAGCCAAGGTGACCTTGAGTCAGTAGGCCATCTGGAGAGGCCTCCCTTCCCTTCCTGCTGGTGCTGTGAGATTAATTTTCCAACAACCATCATAGGTAGCAGTGGCCATGTACTGAATATTTTCTTGTGTGCCAAGTCCAGTGCTTTTTATCCATTTTTGTAATCTTCACCTAAGGATAAGTTTTCCATTGATTTTAGAGAGAGACGAAGAGGTGCGTGGAGTGGGGAGGGGTGGAGAGAGGGAGAGAGAGAGAAAGAGGGACATCAATGTAAGAGAGATACATTGATCAGTTGCCTCCTGTATGTGCCCTGACTGGGGATTGTACACAAAACCTTTTCGTGTAGGGGTCAATGCTCCAATCAACTGAACCACCTGGCCAGGGCCCCCTTTTAAAATTTTTATGTTAATCTTTACAACTCCTTAAAGTGGATATTTTCATTAATCTCATTTTAGGAGGAGAAAAGAGACATGAGCAGTTAATAATGTGCCAAAGGTCACAGAGCTAGTAAGTGATGCATTCAAGTTCCAAACCATCTTTCATATGACTTCAGGCTCATAATTCAGGATGTTCTGTGTACTCCCAGGAATAGTTGCCATCAAGCTACCTCCCTACACTTAATTACCCTCCCAGGGGTCTGGCATCCCTGTTGGTTTTGAATAGAGCAGGGTTTTCCCCCATCTGAGATCTTCAAAGTTCTAAGGCATAACATTCACATGAGAGCTAACATGCTAGTATGTCCAGGGTGTGCTGGAGACCGGGCGCTGGGCTAGAGCCTGAGACAGAAGAGAGACGGTGGAGAGTGTCCCTGCCTTCATGGAACTTATGTTCTCATGGGGAGACAGACTACATACAGAGAAGTGAACACCTCAGAAGCTGATTGTCCACTGTGGAAGATACTAGGAAAAAAATCAACATGGTTATGAAATAATAAAAAAAAAATAGGTAGGACCATTGAGAAGGTTCTCTGCAAAGATGATGTTTCTGCTGAAACTTGGAGAGAGGGAAGGAGCAAGCCTTGCCAATAGCTATGGGAAGAGAATTCCAGGCAGAGGGAACAGAAAAGACAAAGGCCCTGAAATGGGAACAAGGTTGATCTGTTTGAGAAACTGAAAAAAAGTCAATATGGCTAAAATAACAGAGTAATGAAGGAGGAAGCCCTAATTAGGAGTCAATAGTTTGACTTAAAAGCTCAGAACACACATATTATGTATCTCAGGTTATTTTCTCTCTTTCTCCTTTAAAAAAAAGCTTTGTTCTTTTTCTGCATTGCTTTTCTCCTGCTTCACCTTATTCAAGCACCTGTCCCAGTTGCCCTTGATTAAAAAACATTACTCTCTGTTGTTAAAAGGCCTTTAATTCAAGCCTTTTAATTCAAGAAATCTTTGAGCATTGTAGGCCAAACCCTGTAGTAGGCAATACAGGGACTCAAAAGAAATGAACTGATGTGTTTGTGGGCCTTAGAAACCCGTAGCTTTGAATTCCAAAAGTGAAAATGAAGTCAACCTTGCAGAATGAATCCCAGGGTAGGTGGTGCAAAGCCTCTAAAAAAGATTCATGTGGGACCTTTTCCTATAATTCTGTTCACCAGCCAATTTTAACCCACCCTGCATCCTAGCAAGCAAAGTTTATGGCTTTGTTCATGTCATAGATTTGAAAATCAAGACCTCAGAAAGGTCACACCATTAAATAAATGTTCAACACTGAGGGAGAGATGGGATGTTAATAACAAATTCTCAGTTCAGTGAAAGTAACTTGCTACATTTGTAATAACTACTTTCATTTGCATTTGTAAAACTTAAAAATTTTTTCCTGTCTGTTGGGTGAAACAAAGAAGTTTTTAACCTGAGTGTATTTCTACTGCAGAGAATTAAATAAGTGAAGCATACATTGATTGATATTCTTGGGGGTGCTAGAAGTATATCTGAAAACCCCCAAAGTCCAGTGTTTCTTCAATTTATTGTGCTTAAGGGCACCCTAGAGCTGTGCGGTCCACCACGGCAGCCAGGAGCCACTTGAAATGTGGCTAGGTCAGATTGAGTTGTGGTACAAGTGAAAAGAAAACATGCTTTTGGTGATTAAATGTTATGAACTAATTCAAGACACCACAATAATTTGTATATTGATTACACAATGGAATGGTCACCTTTGGATATAGTCCGTTAAATACTATACATTATTAATAAAATTTCACATGTTCATGTTTACTTCTTTTTAATGGGGCTACTAGAAATGTGAAACTATATGTGGCTTGCATTCTGTTTCTATTGGATTGTCCCACTCTAAGAAGACTTCTACATCTAGCCATTGCTAAACTGACACTAGGCTTGTCCTGTTGAAAACTACTGTAAAAGTGTAAATAAAATATATGGGGCTATTCTTTTCAGGCATTGATTAAAAGACAGTGCAGACCTGTGATCCCTGGGAGAAGGAAACACATGCACTGAGCCTTATGAAGGCCCTGGCTCTCTGTCCAGGAGCCCTTTTCTGCTGCAGTTCAAGTTGAGAGCACCAAACAGAGTGAGTGTCTCACAGGATGAAAAGGTAGATACTGGAGTTCTTGGCTTGTGAGATGGACTGTTTGGAGCAGAGTACCAGGAAAGAGGGATATGTCCAGGGAAGTACGCATAGATCTGTGTTTCAAGTCCATACCCCAGATGGCTCCAAAGCAGGCGGAAGTGGGTAGGCAGGGAGTGCAAAACTGATTCTTTCAAGATTTACCATGTCAATAACGAGATACTCTCTTTGCTTTAAAATTATTTTACCGACTAATCCAAGCTGATCATGCTGGAGTTTTAAAAGTCCATTTCTTCCCCATTAGCTTTCAATGGAAAGTGAGGAAATTTCATTCTCATCACCCTTCATAAATTTGGAGAGCATGGCCTCATTAGCACATCCTCCTGCCACTGTTCACGCTCTGTATGTGGCTGTTTGAGAGGTTAAAGGATAGGGTGGAGGAGAAGTTCACAGAACACTTTCCAAGCACGTCTAATGGATAACGACACTTAAGAAGCTTTACTTCAAACTGATCCGGTTGCACGACGGTTTGAGCTTGCTCTGTAATTAGTTTTTAGGAGCATATATTGTTAATTGTCGTTATTTTATTTTACCAAATAAAAGCTTAACATGCTTAGTTCACAAAGGAGCCAGATGCTCTTTTCCAGTTTTTAATCACCAATCAGGGCAGAAGAAAATGTCTTATTACCCTGGAAAATTTTCCCCAGGGTTGGTTTGTGACTAAGATTTAATGATTACAGGGGATACTTGGAGCAAGAACATTAATGCTCCACAAACACGCCATTTGTGTCTCTATATTCCAGCATACAGGCAGTTAGTTGTGTGAGTAGTTTTGCTCAATGAAATGTACAGCTTCTCCCTTTGAAACAGCTTGAATTAATGAGCTTGTTTTATCTGATCAGGAGATTAACATTGGTTGTGGTAATTCACTCAGTTTTTAGGGTAACTTGTTACTACAGCATAGGCTACTCTCTACTGACTAATATTGTGCTTATTGACAGGGGTTAGGTTGCACATGTACATTGTAGAAAGGTGTCATTTCAAATAAAGATGGACTATTAGGCAACAGAGGAAGGACAAGTGACTGTTTGCTCTTTCTCTTCAGCCATTTAAAAATAAATTACAGTTGGTTCAAAGAACCTACATAAATATGGATAGAAACATAAGCATACCAACTCATGACATACACAAAATAAATATAAAGACAATGGGAGACTATTGCCTTCCAGGAGGTCTCTGTGGTGCATTTTGTTGTGTGACTTTTTATTTTTATTTTTTTTAGAGAGAGTACTTCAGAGGATACAAGTTATTAGCTTTCATGTCCTTTAAACGTGTCTTCTCTGGAGGTATTGGATTGAGAGATAAAACTCTGATGATGCTGGGCTCATTTTTTAATGGAGCTTTGCTCTCTGGCAAGATCCACTGTTACCTCAATTGTTGCATCATTCCTCTTTGATGCTGATGGACTCACCTGATGGTTAAGCTGTTTTGCAGAGCTGATTGTGCCATCTTCTTTCCTTGCCAGTATGGCCATGATTGGCTTCTAGGTTGGTCTCTCCTTTCAGAATGTGAGGTTCAGAGGCAGAGCCTGTCTCATTCATCTTTATGTCTCCTAGCATCTGCAGTGCCCCTCAGGCACGTGGCAGGCACTTAGTATGGTTTCTGATGGAACAAGAACAGCCACTCTCACCCTTGCCATAAGTGTTTTCATCAGAATTGGAGCGATCTCTTTAAAGCCCAAATATTATTTCACTGCCTACCTCCAAGCCATTGGTGGTTTCATATTGCTCTTTGAAAAGGTCAGAGTCCTTCACCTGGTCTGCAGGATCATATCTCTGCATCCTCATCTTGCTCCCACTATTCCAACCCAAACATTTCCTTTCTAGAATTGCTCAAACACACTCTGGTTTATTCTGTCCCAGGGTCTTCATCCATGTTCTGTTTCATGACCCATATGCTCCACACACACATGCACATGCACACATGCACATTAACACTGACACACATGCACTCACACACATACACATTCACACATACACACGTACACACATCTTTGCTTACCTAGTCTAGTTCCAACTTACCTTCATAGATCCTGGCTCAGATTAGGGCATTCTTCTTTTATAATTTATAATTTCTTCCAGTATCAAATACCCCTTGTTTGTAGTACCTAAGGATGGTTGCAGTTTTACATTTACTTTTATGATTATTTGATTCAGGTCTGCAAGCACCACACAAATACAGCTTGTCTGGTTTCAGGTTAGCATTGCAACTCAAGAGCCTATTTCAATATCCGGCATACATTTGCTCAAAAATAATCCTGCACAACTACTAATTAAGGATGCATAATGAGTGCTTGCCTGGCCCCATGAGCTCTGGGAAACACAGAGCATACTGCAGAAGTGGTGGGGACTAAAGGCATGACATCAGCTCTGCCCCCTAGAAGGCTTGGCCTGGGGCAGGCAGAGATGGAGTGGATGGGACCACCTGAGATGTTTTGCTACTCATGGTGTCCCAGTCATCCTTGTGCTCAAACTCAGTCTCTTCTAAGAGTGTGGAGGGGTTCATTCCCCAGCACCCTATCCTAGGCAGATTTATGATAGGCTTTCAGAAGCCATCCTAAAGTTCTGATGGACTGAAGGCTCAGAAATGACTAATCTAGACAACATTCCACGTGCTAACACGAAGTTTTCATTGCATCAAGGGCTCTGAGTTCAAATATATTGTTCTCTCTTGTAAAGTGGCAGCTCAATATTGGGATTCTCTACACTCCATTCTGATAAGACAGTGAGATGACAAGAGGCCACAGAGATTAGGGCAGGGTTTTTAGTGGTGGTGGTGTTTTACATGTGGCTTGTCTTAATGGGGAAGAATTATGGGAGTATCTAAAAGGTTGCCTGTTTCCTCTCTAACACCATCATCATTTTGAGGCAAATGGGAGGGATAAAGAATCAACAGGATTAGGTGTGAAGATAAAAGTTGCTGAAGATTTGGATTAAAACATTAATCTATATATGTTCAGAATATAAAAGTATAAATGAAAATAAACTTGCATTTAAATATGGATCAATCAGGATATCTGAAGGAAATATTGGAACTGTCAGGTAATCGAATGGCGGTTCATTGGTAACCATGAAATGAAAGTAGACTGAAACAAAGAAAACTAAGAAGTATGGCTGAGGGTAGCAGGAGGGCCATTGGTTATGACATTTTTTGACTTTTTTGACAATTACTTTAGGTGCTGTGTTAACCACATGGTTAAGATAATGATGATAAATCTATTAGAAGTGGTAAGAAAGCAAGGCCTTGAGACAGAGACACGGAGGTTCTCTGTTTCTGTTTCTCCAGCGGTCAAAGGTGTGTTACCCTGCTCCTCCTGTAGTAGTGCCACCACCATGCTGGCACCCCCTGATGGCCAAACCTGGATATGCTTTTGATACGCGTTTTCCCCCAGTTCACTGGATAATTCCAATTACTGATGGGACTGTGCCATGTATCTTATGTGTTCTGGGGTAGAAAAAGAAGAATTGAAAGCCGCTGATGTAATTACAGAAAAAAAGCATGAAGGATCTCAAGGATGAGGGCTGATGCTTCAATTGTTATGATATCTATTTTCTGACAGTCTTTGGATTCCCTGGCAACTACCAAGTTTTAGGAATGCCTGGGTTATGAGCATTTCCGCAGAGCTCAGGTCTAAAGTAATTTGATGTAAATTATACACTTTCAAGTAGTATTCTAGAAAAACCTTTATGGGGCCTGCAAAAACAAAGTGCACAAAAGGAAATGATGATGTGTTTTATTCATGAGGAAGCATTTCTCTTCAAAATTCTTACATAGCTCCCCCAAATACCCAATGCATCACAAGTTGACATTTGTACTTCTGACTTTCCACACACAGAAAAGCACTGTTCCTTTTAATCAAGTAAGTTTATTTTGTGGTGAAACCTTTTGTATAATACTGAAAAATAGTCGTGTTCCTTGGAAGCTATTTCAGTTTTCTGAAATGATCATTTTTAATTATTCGCCTAGCAAAACAATTTACCAAGCAGTGAAGGATAACGAACCATAAAGTTTAATTTGCCTTTTTTAATTGAGTTGTTAATTAGCACCCCTCCACTGTTGGAAACTCCCAACTTGCTTTTTTTATTTTGCTTCTGATCCGAGACATTCTAAAGAATCCAATCTATCATATTTCCTCTGCCCAGGTACTTTCATGAATCACATCAATAGGTGATTATTTTCTAAATCTGTTGAAGCTTCAACAGATGCATACAAATTTTTGTCAATTGGCAAATAATTAGATAGGGAATATAGAGTTTGTGGTAAGTTGATAAAAATAGTTGCCATTTATTGAATTCCTATTATATGCCAGACACTGTTCCAAGAGCTTACCATACACTACTTATTCTTCACAGCATTTTGAGGTACAAACTATTATTTTATACACAAATGAGCAGAGGTTCAGTTATGTCAAACACTTTTCCTAGGTCATCCAGCTTGTCAGTGTGAAACAAAGTTCTGATCCCAGGCAGTCTGGCCAGGGCCCTCACAGGTCATCCTTTTAACCTTGTTCTATATTTCTGAGATTCTTGAAGCCAAAAAGACCCACATTTAAATTCCAGTTCTATTGTTAATACTGATTTTAAATTAACCATATGCTGTTCAGAACCAATTTCATGGCTGTGTGACCTGGGCAGTCAAGGCCCTATGCTCAGTAGATCTCTGTACTTGATTTAATGTTCTTCTGTTACCATCTTGACATTGTAAATAATTTTTGGACAAGAAGCCCAGCCTTTTCTCTATGCACTAGGTCCTGAAAATTCTGTATATAATTGTTTTAGTATACATTTATTCTCTCTCCTTCTCATGATTTTTCTGGGTCAGAAGCCTGGACATGGTTTAGCTGGGTCCTCTGTTTAGTGTTTCAAAAGGCCTACATCAAGGTGTCAGTCAGGGCTGGCTCTCACCTGGAGGCGGGGTGTGGAAGGATCCACCTCCTTGCTTATGTGCCTATGTGGCAGCATTCAGTTCCTTGCAGCTGTCATATTTCCAGAACTTTCCTTCTTCAAAACCAGCAAGGGGAGAGAGAAGGACAATGGAGAGTCTTTCAGCCAGATGGAGTCTTCTATCAGGGAGCATCATTGCCTTTGCCGCATTTCGTTGGTGAGAAGCTGGTTATAGGTCTTTCCCACTCTTGAGTGACCCAAAGGTGTGAACACCAAGAGACAGGGATCATGGGGGACCACCATGGATCTGTTTGCCACAATTATTATGTATTGTAATTATATGATGTTCTTGTTATTATCATTATTTTTATTGTTGCTGTGATTGCTAGCAATTCTGTAGAGCTTAATGTGTTCCAGGACTTCTTCTAAGTGCTTGGCATGTGTTAACTCACTGGCTCATCTAGCTGAGTTCTGAGGTCCTGAGGACTGAGCAGAGGCCATCCTCCCTCTGCCAACTGGGTTGAATAATTCTCAGGGCAATGAAGCATGAGGTGACTTCATTTTCTTGAGTGATGTGATTGTCTTAGGAAGTAGTTAAGTATCAATGGTTAGAAACATGGACGTTTGTGCGCTGCAGACCCAGGTGAGCTCCCAACGCTGCTATTTTCTGGTTGTGTGTTCTTGTCTGAGTCACACCCATGTTTCTCATGAGAGAGGCTCCAGAAGGTATAGAACAGAATGGAAGGGTTAAGGCTGCTTCAAGATTAACGTCTCTTACAATGTGGCAGTTCCACACAGTTCAGCCAGAGTAGGGTTATGCTGTAGTGTTTAAGGTATTGCTACTCTAATGAGTCCCAAGAGCTCTCGTGTCTCAGGATCTTCATGGAGTTTGATACAAAGAAACACATTGGAGCCACCCAAAAGCCACCGGAACTTGACATCACTCTCTCTTCTCTAGCCTTTCCTTGTGCCAATTAACTTGGCCTCTCCATCTCTTTGCCACCAATCTTTTTTTCTTTCTTTCTCATTCTTTTCTTCATTTCTCCATCTTTCCATTTTTATTTTTTCTCCCCCTGTCCCAGTCTCCATTTTTACACCATCAAAAAGCATGTCAACAGTTCTTCCTTCTGAGGTGAAGGAAAGCAAAGCGGAGAAACTACATGGCTACTGCACACCCTGCTGTGTCTGTAAGGCTCTTCAAAGAAGGCATTGACGAAGGCAGAGGAAGAAAATGCTTCTACCAGGCTTTCTCTGGAGAACAGGCAGAGTGTATCATGGTTCTCTGCTCCACATTTTTCCTTAAATTGCCCTAAATGTTTGGTTGGCATGCCACCATTTCACCCAGCATTTTACTGCAGGAGAGAATCAGATCTTACCCAGGCTTTGTTCAGCTACTGCTGCCCAATAATTTGTAAACTTTTACAGCCTTCCATAAGAAAGTCTTTTGCTTTCTTCTTCAGAGCAGCCCGTGGCAGGGACATTCACTCGCATTCCAAAGTGTCCTCTGTTCATTTGATCAGGCAGTTTCTCCTTGGAAGGGAAGGAGCAATAATTATATAAAACAGATTGTCCCATCCACATTTTGAACCCAGCTGCTTCCCATCCATCTATAACTTTTCTCTCTTAATTATCTTGTTTCTCAGAGACATGGTCAATCTCTGTCCTTCTAGGGGACCTTCCCTTTGAGCCTGTGAGCACCTCATTCTATAAACAAAACATCCTCAGAGTCTTCCCCTCTTCAAGTAATGTTTCTATCTACTCCTGAAAAAGAGCAGTTTGTAGCTTGATTTCTTATCACTGGTCACATGTTTACTTCTCTCAAACCCTGTGATTGACAGCTACCCTCACTGATCTACTAAAATAACTGTCTCAAAAGCCACTGGGGACCCTTCAGTTGTCAGTCCATATTCTCAGCTCTTATTCTCTTCAGTCTGTCTGCAGCATCAGATGGCACTGACCCCCAGTTATTTGAGTCTCTGCCTTTCCATGTCTTTTCTGAGACTGGGTTGATGCATCACTTTGGATGTCTTCTCAATTCTGTCTCCATCTGGCTTCTCTTCTCTCAGACATGGGCTAATGCAGGCAGTGTCCTAGAGAAACTTGCATTCTCCTCTACCTTTTCTGTTTTCATCTAGGATCTTGGCCAATCACCATGGACAACAATTTTGGAGCACCTACCTCTCAAATCCTGTCCTCAGTGCTCTTCATATGCAAACTCCTCTGATCGTCCCAAATGTCTTTTGAGACTAAAAATATAACTGTTACTATTTTTCAGGAGAAAAACTGAAATACAGAGTTTCTATTTCTTGCTTTGAAATTTCTGGGCATAGCCCTGATGGTTCTCAGAGTTTGTCTTTGGTTTCTGCTCATCTCTCCATCAGCTCCCTCTGGGTATCTGCTGGTGACTCACACACTCAAATCCAAATTCACCTTCTTTCTATCCTACCTTTGTCCATCCTCTGTGTTCTCTGGTTTTGTTAATTTGTTATAGTAGGTTTCAGTTGTGACTTTCTGTATCATTTTTGGTGACTCTTTTTGTCTTTCCCCGTCAATCAATCAGCTGCTAAACTGTTCATTTCATTCTCAAATATCTCCCCTTTCCTCCAAATTCCATAATGTTCATTTCAGCCTTTTAAAAAATTTATTGATTTGAGAGAGAGAAAGAAAGAGAAAGATCAATTTTTTGTTTCACTTATTTATGCACTCATTGGTTGATTTTTATATGTGCCCTGACTGGGGATCCAACCTGCAACATTGGCATATCAGGACAACATTCTAACCATCTGTGCTACCCTGCCGGGGCCATTTGAGCTTTCTTTATTTCCCTGATTGTAATATTGCAACAACCTCTTTTAAAATTGATTTTATTTTTCTGTTTCATACCATTATTATATGCTGATTCATTTGACAAAAAGATGGAAAGAAAGTATTTTAAAATCCATAATCTGGTCGCCTGGAGTACAAAGACTTTCTATATGGGTTGATTTTTGTCTCCACAAAGAGCAGTGTTGGAGTTCTAACCCCCAGTTCCCTGGAATGTGATCTTATTTAGAGGGAGTGTCTTTACAGGGATTATTAAGTTAAAATGAAGTCATTAGGGTGAGCAGTAATGCAATCTGACTGGGTGCCATTACACAAAAAGGAAATTTGGACACAGACATACAAACAAGAAGCATGTCAGATTTGGAATTATGCTGCCACAAGCTAAGGAATGCCACAGATTTCCAACAAACCATCAGAAACTAGGAAAGAGACACAGACCGATCCTCCCTCATCGCCTTCAGAAGGAACCAGCCCTGCTGACACCTTGGTTTTGACTTCTAGCCTCCAGAAGTCTATGGGCCGACACAGTTCCGTTGTTGAAGCCACCTAGTTTGTGGTACTTTAAGGCAGCCCAAACTTGTCTTTCTGCTTTTGGTCTTGCTGTTCCTTCTCTATTGCTGATCAATTTCTCTAAAACCCAGCTTTTCTGTATATCTCCCTGCACGAAAGCTTTATGGCTCCTTGCTGCTGTTCAAGGCATCTAATTTTTAGGCAAACCCTGCAAGTATTTCAGCGTCTCCTAGGAGGTAAGTATCAGGAGGAAAATGACTTTGCATTGTTTACCAGGGTATCCCAGCATATTGACAAGAGCCAGGAACAGAGTAAACGGTTATTTGTGGAATGGGTGAGTGAATGAATGGACGGATGAGTCAGTGAATGATGAATCCATTTCCCTTCACTAATCTCTGGCTTCACCTGGAACAGATCATTGTCTGTCTCCAAATTTAGCCACCTCACCACTTCTTCCCACTTGTTGTTAACAGCTTATACCTACCCATGGCCATCTGTTTTTGTTGTTGTTGTTGTTTGTTTGTTTACCTCTGACTGTATGTGTCATTCAAGACCCAGCTCATTTTTCAGTGCTTTTTCAAATTTTCCCTGATGTTTCCTGATGGGATGAAATCAATTCTTCCATCCCATATTACTCTAGAAGCATTTTGTACCTAGCATTATAGTTACTTTATTCCAGTCCCTGAGCATGGTAATGTTACTTTTACAGCTTGGTTCCTGGTACGTACTCAATAAATATTTCTTAAGTGACTAAATTAATTAAATAAATATCTGGGATAACAGAGCTGAAGTTAGAACCCATAAGCCCTACACCTATGTCTACGCAACATTTTGTCCAGAAATTTCCCTGTTAAATTTTTTATTTACAAATGCTCTTCAGGAAATACATATAAGAGAAAGGAGCTTACATCAAGTGCATTGAAAAGCTGAATTGTAGGTTGCCGTGGAAACAGAGTTGTGAGTTGAGTTTTCTGTATATGAATGTTGTAATAAAAACATTTTCTTAGCCATTATAGATGGGTTTGTGTACCAGAAGAGAAGTGCTTTATCTTAACATACTATTATGTTCATAAGTTAGATTGATGGTCTGAAGTATTATTTCATCAAATCACTATACATTATTGTGGTTTCCTTGCAGAAAGCGATCCTGATGCTAACAAAATGAAGGCTGTTCCTGTTTGTGAAAGAAAATATCTCTAAGCCATTTTTTTCCTTTTGATATTGAGAAATGGCCTTTTTTTTTTAGCCAAAAGACACTTACTTTAAGCATCTAAATGATTCCATTTTTTCTTTGATATAATAATTGCCCCAAATCATGCATGCATTTTACATGCTGTTGACAATTACTAAATAATTTAGAAGATTTCATGATGGTGGTGGTGATAATGATGATAGTAATGGGGAGGAGCAAAAAGTTTACTCCTAAACTCTTTTATGCACAAATCACTTTTGATTTTTTTCTAGTTTTAAGGTAAGTATTCCTGTAATGTGGATTGGTAGGCTAGACTCTACATACAGGGTGAGGCAAAAGTAGGTTTACAGTTGTGAATATGCAAAAACAGAGTATTTTCTTGTAGTATTAATTATTATTATTTTTTTATACAAACAACTGAATATCATGCCAAGAGGATGCTGGAATCATAATCTGATAATTATTAGTTCAATTTGCAATCTTCTGTTAAAGATGATTTATTAAGCATTTTGTCCCTACCCAGAGATGGCCATGCTACTCATTGTGGTAAATTTGAGGTACCATTTTGGTTACCCTTGAAGACCCTTTCTAATACAGAGATCCAGCCCATCATTCTCCTCAAGTACCTTTTAATAGGAAATCTCCCAATAAACCTATTAAAAGCATAATGAAAACCTCATTCTGTCAGGCTTCGGAGCTGTAAGTGGCTTCTAATTTGCACAAGATTGGAATAGCATTGAAGAATTACAGTAACTAAGTGAAACACTCATCGGATTTTCAATTTTCTGATAGCATCCATGTAATTTCTTGTAATGCTTCTGTAGCCAAGTGCAGTGACACATGTCAAGGCTCATGCTGGAGCTTCTGCCCACATCAGCATCACATTGAGAATCACAATGCTGTTAACTTTTCTCATGGGGAGGGGCAGAGCAGTGCCTTTGTGTGGCCTTGATGGAAATTCCATTTTATACAGTCCTCTGAACAACAGTTTCATAATTTCTAACAGCTCAGAGAGATGTTTTTGATGCTTGACATTTGACTACACATATTTATTGGAACAAATTGTGAAGCGTTCCTTCCGTGCGGGTGCTTGGCAGAATGTGTGTTTTGTCCTCTTGTAGCCTGCGTTCCCTGTTGTGTTGATCGCCTCATTGGAATGAAGGCTACATGCTTTGTGTTCTGATAAACAAATTCCCTCTGGATGAACCAAAACAAGCAGAGGGCATCTTGGTGGTGAACCAGTGGGATAAGACCCTGAGTTTTCTTTAGTATGTTTCATATCATCCTCAGTTCTTATTTTCAAGCTGAAATCATCCACTCCCACCCCACCTTTCAGAGAACATGTGATTTTCTTCTAACCTTAAAATGGGAGTCTCTTGTGCCCAGTCCTCAGTGCCTGTGAGGTTGGTGATATATTTCAGCTGTTTAAAACCTCAAGCCAGTAACAGAATTACAAGTAGACTAATGACACTTGGTAAAGAAAAAAAAAAAAAAAAAAAAGTCAACCAGACTTGGTAATCTTCAACATGATTACAGCAGTCCCCCTTATCTATGGTTTTACTTTCTGTAGTTTCACTTACCTGTGGTCAACCATGGTCTGAAAATGTTACATGGAAATTTTCAGAAATAAGCAATTCTTGTGTTTTACACTGTGCTCCATTCTGAGTAGTGTGATAAAATCTAATATTGTCCCTCTCCATCCTGCCTGGGATATGAATCATCCCTTTGTCCAGCAAATCCATGCCCCACCAGTTAGTCACTTAGTAGCCGTCTTGGTTATCAGATCCACTGCCCCTCACAGTACTTGTGTTCAACTAACCCTTATTTTACTTACTAAGGACCACAGGCACCAAGAGTAGTGGTGCTGGCAATTTGGATATGCCGAAGAAAACCGTGAAGTGCTTTCTTCAAGTGCAAATGTATGTATGTATAGGAAAAACATAGTATATGTAGGATTTAGTACTATCTGCAGTTTCAGGCACCCACTAGGGGTCATAGAACATACCCCATGTCAATATGGGGATCCACGGTAATGGTGTTGTTGTAACTCCTTGAAGACTGTTTCACTCTTAGGGTAGGTACTTTGACTTACTTCTGCCTGAGAGAGGATGATTCAGCTGCATACTCTTCAGGGTTCCCTGTTGTGATCCAAGAAATTTATGTGGTAACAGGGCTGAAGTTAAGACATAGTCTAAAGCTTTGTAACAAAGTCAGACTAATTAGCTCCTGTGCTGATGTGAGCTGTGTTCTAACCATGGTGCTTAAGAAGCCAGATGAGTGGATAAAAAAGCTGCGATATGTTTACACAATGGAATACTACTCAGCCAGTCATAAAAAAAGAAAGAAATCTCACCTTTTGCAACAGCACAGATGCACCTGGAAAATATTATGTTAGGTGAAATAAGGGAGTCAGAGAAAGACAAATACCATATGGTCTCACTTATATGTGGAATCTAGTGAACAAATAGAAACAAAAGCGTAGATACGTAGAATACACTTATAGCTGGCTGGTGAAAAAAGGGTAAGGGATTAAGAAAAAAATATATAAAACACATAGACATAGACAACAATATGGTGATAGCCAGGGGGAAGGCGGGTGGGGGTAGGTGGAGGTGGGCACAGGAAGAGGGATGGAGTGAGGCATGGAATGGGGACAGAAAGAGACTTGACTTTGGGTGATGGGCCCATGATGCAGTGTGCAGATGATGTTTTGTTGAGTTGTACACTTGAAACCCATATGGTTTTGTTAACCTATGTCACCCCAATAAACTCAGTTGAAAAAAGCCAAGAAACACCTTTCTGACCTTCCATGTCCCCCATATAAGGACAACAAACATTCATTGAATTCCTATGCAAGCAGATGCCTTGGTCTCATGTTGTGTAATGGGGTGGGGGCAAGAGCAACCAGAAAAGGCTCATTTTAGTGCAGCTGGGACTTCCCCGGTATTCAGGGCAGATATGAATCTTCTATTTAAAGCATACTGAAAACATGTTATTTGAGTTTTTAAATCCGGCTTGCCTAAATGGCAGTTATGGAAAATAAGTTAAACTTAGATGCTGAAATTCTAGATCAGATTTTTTCCACCTCAAGACTATTGACATTTAGGACCAGATCATTTGTTGTCAGGGTTCGGTGCCCTGTAGTATGGTTAGCAGCACTAGATGCCAGTAAAACCCCTCCTGTATCAAATTTCCTCAGGCATCGGTAAAGATCTCCTGGGAAGACAAATTCACCCTTAGTCGAGAACCCCTGCTGTCGATGGCCTGCTGGTGGCTGCTGATACTGGTATTTGCTGCTTTTAGAGATAATAGGTGACTGTTTTCTCATCTATAAAATATAAATATTTATAGAACAATGCTGGGCATGGATTAAGGGCTTGGAATAAGGGATCAAAAGTAAAAGGGTGAACTTTTTGGAATGTGAATTACATCTCAATGAATCTGTTGTTTTTATTTATTTTTATTTTTATTATTTATTTATTTGAATCTGTTATTTTTAAAAGTGATATTGTCATTTGTGTCCTTAATTATAAATTTACTAGACCTTCCTAAGTCTTAATCTTACACAAAAGAGTACCAGCATCCTCTGAGTATTAGTTGAGCTTTAGATCAGTTGTTATTATTAGACACATATGGGCAATACCGCTCTCAAACTAGTAGGTATTAAGGAATGTTGGATGACTTTGAAGTGTGGCATTGGTTTGGCTATTTATGAATTTTTCTCAGTGAATCATCCTTAGCAACTGCCTTCGGGGTTCCCCCACCTTTCCTCCCACTGGCAGTCCATTAAAGCTTTATTCTTCTAGCAGCATCAGCATCACCTGGGAGCTTGTTAGAGATGCAGAGACTTCAGCCCCACCTCCAATCAAAGTTGAAGAAGCATGTCCTTAAAGGGCCCCTTCCCTTCCCCTTCAATTGTTACCTAGATGGACCTCTTCAGACCCCCATTTTCATAGAATTTCTTTTGTATCTTCCTGGCTAGATACTCTTTTTGCTTCCACTGATTGACCTTTAAATTTTTAAAAATACTTTTTTTTTCCTTGCTCACCATTCTGCACTCTCATGAATACAGTTTTTCTGCCCCCAAGGTATGCCCCTTCCATATGGTGATCTGACCTCAAACTCCCAGGCTGGGTTGGAATGTTTGACACAGAACACAGTTCTGTAAGAAGTGCGAGCTACACATTTCTCCAGACTTACAGTTCACCCCTGGGTCAACACCAGAGTGTCCCTTTGTGTGCATTCATGTGTATACACATGCTCCTATAGAATTTAAAAGTCCCTGATAATAGCTACCTCAAAAATACCCAAGAGTTAAAACCAGAGGGTGTGTGCAAGAGACATTAGAATAAAATGGTCCTCAAGACGGAATCAAAGTTGGAAAAACAGAAAAAAAAAAAAAAAAAGGAAAAGCGTCACACTTAGAGAGCGCTTTCTTCAACATGTGTGAAACTCAGCAGCTGTCTCCACCGTCTCTGCCCGGAAGTGTTTCCAGTATCTGTAAATGGCATCACCATCCACTCAGTTGCTCAACTAAAACCCTGGGCAAACAATAAAAATAAAGTAAAAAAAAAAAAAAAAAAAAAAAGGGACCCTAAGCATCATTACCAATTCCTCTTTTTCCTTCAGTTCATAATCTGTTGTTTCCACTTTCAGAAAAAGAATCTCAGATTCATCCACTTCTAGTCATCTCCATTGCTACTTACCTTCCCCAGGTGTCATTGCTCGTTGTCTTCTGCATGGGGCTCCTAAATTCGTCTGCCTGGTCACTTCTGCCACCCCCCAGGCCCTTCCATTAGTAGGACCTGAAGTTTAATTTCTAAATTGCAGATCTGCCTGTTATATGCCCTTGCTCACTATATACCTCCTTTGTATTCCTTAAACTCTTCAAGCTTGTTCTAGCTTAGAGTTTTGTTCTCTTCCCACCCCCTTAAGTACTCATCTTCCATCTACTTGCATAGACGGCTCATTATTCTTTGAATCTCAGCCTCAAATTTCATTCCCTTAAAGCAAGAACACCCTATCCAATTAGGACCCATCAGAGTGTCCCTAGAGGTGGGTCGAGGATGCCCTTGGAATATGTTCTCACCAAGTGACCATGTTCTGGAAAACGGCAACAATGCAGAACTATAAAGAGCCTATGTCAGAATTGGACTCACAGCCAGGGGAAGCTGGAAATACCAGAGAAAAGTTCATTTGCCATGCTTCAGTTTATCTAATAGAGAGAGAGATTGCCTATCAATTAAAGCCACAAGGGTCGAACTGGGGATGTGGTCCCTGGGGATCTGAAGTAATTTCATCTAATCTGGAGCAGTTTTAGAATTCAATAAAGCAATCAGGTTTTAGTACCCCCCCCCATAATGATTCATGTGCCATAAAATTTTTCATTAAAAAATTCCAAGGCTCACAGAGTAGAAAAAAGAAAGGGGACTCACACACACCTCATTTGTTCAACTATTTTGTTGAGGCCCCAAATGTAGATCACTGAAATGGAGCCTTGGAATTTTAAATCAAGTTTTACTTTGCAAATTTAATGAAATGCAAACAAATACTTAGCAGTTCTAAAGGGCACGAAGTCATTAAGGTTTCTCATTTTGTGAAGCGCTTTGGGGGCCTCCATCATTTTTGGAGTGAAATCAATTAAGTTCTGTGTATGTGTGTGCATGTGTGTGACTACTTATGCAGTCTGTGGATGAATCAGAAGGACTCTGGGTTTAAATTTCTACTGTGCTGTTTGCCGGATGTGTGTCCTTGGCCAAGTTACTTAACCTATGTTATATGTAAAATGGGGATGATGTAAGTTTTGCTGGAAGGATTCAGGGCAGTGGCATGGGTCTTTGTTCATAACTTAGAGGGTCCATGGCTGGCTTAGTGCTTTGCTGCCACCATCTTGAAATTCTTAATAATTTTTGAATAATAGGCCCTGCATTTTCATTTTGCATCTGGCCCCATAAATTATGCAACTGGTCCTGATTTGATGAGATTATGTAATACAGTGCCTATCAGCATCCCTTCAATGATGTGGATAATAAATATATATTCATTCTTTTTCTTACAGGTTCGAACAGCTGTTTGTTTCTGCTCCATGGGTTAGACAAAATTGAAAATGCTTCTACTTCTCTAGTTCCTCTCCTCTCTCACTCTCACTCTCTCTCTCTCTCTCTCACTCTCTCTCTCTCTCTCTCTCTCTTTTATACAGTCACACCCCTAGAAGAAGCAGATTATCGTTTGATTACTTTTAAGCTGTAGAAAGATATTCAATCCTTATACCAGCTCTTTGGCAATGCTGGGAGAGGGTAGAGAGGATTTAGAGAATATTTATGACCTAATAGCTTGGTAAAATGAGAGTCTTTGTGAAAGCAGTTTGCCAACTGTAAGTTGCTATACAAATAAGCCATTATGATATGATGTGCACTGAAGAAAAGGTTTATTAAACTGCAACTGTGGTGCAGATATGGGTAAGGAGATATGTCAGACTCTTACTGGGGTCGCTGACGTTCAAAACCATAGCTCCCCAAATACCACCATTCCCTCTGTCAGTGTAGAAAGCCTAGAGCTCTGTATTATGTGCTGTGGGATGAGGTTGTTGGGAAGGTTGATTAAAAAATACACAAGACTTCTGGCTATAGGATATTATGGGATGTTAGATTTTGGCTCAGAGGTAGAAGATGCTGGGGAGGAAGCGCTGAATGAGGTCAGAGGGAGTTGTAGAGGGGATCTTGGGAAATGCTTGCACCTGAGGTTCTCAACCTTTGGATTGACATAAGAGTCCCTAGGATGGGCACACTGATGGTTCTGATGGGGATCATGTCACCTAGGATGAGAACCATCATTGATCTACATGTAAAAGGCTGGCAGACAAAAGGGAGTCCAAGGCATGCATTGCCACTAGTGCAAAGACTGGAGGGGACTTGAAAATTTCTTCCTCTCTTTTCCAATAAATAAATAATAGTAGTAGTAATAATAATGGTAAAAATAATAGAGAATTAGTGCCTGTATTGACCATCTCTGATCTCAACTTGCTCTCTGCAAAGAGCAAATGGTTACTGGCTTTTTAAAAAACCCTCATCCAAGGATACATTTATTGACTTTAGAGAGAGACAGAGAGAGAGAGAGAGGGAAAGAGAGAGAGAGAGAGAAACATTGATGTGAGATTGCCTCCCTATGCACCCTGACTAATGTGTGGGACGATTCTCCAACTGAGCCACTCAGCCAGGGCCATTACTGTAAAGAGAGATGTTACTTCTTTTCTTTCATTATTCTCTTAATTTCATCCAGGACACAATACACTCACTGAAATGATCTTTTTGATGGTATTTATTGTCTTTTCATCCCTCTCTAATTCTGGATTGCAAGCTCCATGAGAGCAGGTTTTTTTCAGTTCTGTTTATGAGACCATATGAGCCAGATCCATGCCTGGCACATAATAGGCCCTCAAATATTTCTGGATTACGTGAGTGAGTCCATTTTCTGCACCTGAGATTATTTTCCATCATGGAATTTTGGTTGTTCTGACATGTGGCTGAATTGTTTGCATGTTCCCACAACTCTATGATTTCCACCTGTCCCCCCTTCCCATCCATGCCAGCCCCCTTAGACTCATTCTTCCGTGCTGGATGTCTCTGCTCTTCTCCAGGATGGGTCCTTCCTATACATTCAGTGAAACAAGTCTTTTGCAAAATCTGCAAATTCCCACTGGAATGCAAGGTTTGGAGGGCAGGACTAAGACTGGCCTTCTTGTTCATCAACACTCAATAAATACACATTCAATGAATCTCTATTCCTTCCATACTGTTCCTGTATAGTAGAGGAAGGGAACATTCATCAGAGGAATTCTGAGCATGTGGCAAGGCTTACAGGACCCATAAACTATTTCTTTTCAAGGATCACATTATTTCACTGTTGTGTCCTTTGTGCAATCCTCTGCCTTTGAGAACATAATGGATCACAGCCCAAAGATCACATTCCTAATAGAAACCCATTTGTTTGATAGAAGAGAGGGCAGTATTAATAAGGCTACAGGCACTTCTGTGAGCCAGGGAAAACACAAAGTAAGATAGTGGAGAATAAATTTTTCTAGGTCTCACTTCTCTCCCTGATGATCTTGAGGACCGGGGAAAAATTAACAAGGCAACTCTGCGTTTTACGGGTCTAGAGCAGCTTTACTAAATGCATCTTGGAATCCATGTAGGGCATGGTATAAGAAGCTGCTTGCTTCAAAAGAGAAAATGAGCTTTAACTTAGATGGCTGAATAGCCAGACACTAATGAACTATGATTGCAAATATGAATAGCCATTTCTTGGGTTTCTAAGTGATTTTCACACTTCCCAAGCTTTATTAACATTTGCAATATCCTTTATGGTTCTCCTTTATTGGCCAGGAAAAAAAAACACATCCTGAAGGCTTAGGTTTCCATCAAAGCAGATGGAATACACTAATAAAATTATATGTCACGTTAAAATGTGACATATATGGTGGTATAATATGGTCTGAGTCAATCCAATGGAATAACGTAATTAATAGTGGCTTTCATAATTAATTTAGAAGGGCAAGAAGCTAAGGACAGCTTGGGTCTCTCTATCTCTTTCTTTCGTAGCTGCTGTTTTCTTCATCCAAATATGCATATAAAAGTATTAAGTGGCTGTTCAAACTCCCAGAGGCCTGTTTAGTTCAAGGTGGAAGCAGGAAGGCTGCCATAATTCAGAAAGCTGCTTCTGGCATGAGATGAAAGTCAGATCAGCCCAAGTTTGGGTCAGAATTTAGAGGCCCCACTGGAGTATTTATGCTTGTATCTATGGTCCAGATAAGTTAGTGGAAGAAATTTTCTTCTGTGGCAGGTCATGAATCTAATTACCCTAGAAATATTATGATAGGCACTTGTTTGAAAATTGCTAAGCAATGTATACTGGCTGTGGCTTCTCTCACCTTCAAATCATGTATGATGTGTGGACACCATCATCCACATGCCCACGGATCCATAACTCAAGGATGGAGGCCATGTTTCCCAGCTGAACACAGACCCTGGAGAGCTCTGTTGCTGAGCATGCATCCAAATAAGTTCATCCTCTTAGAGAAGAGAGAAAAAGAGGACTTCCCTGGGCAGCAAGAGTGGAGTATTGAAGGTTCATGGGTTTGCAAGGAAACACGGAGAGGAGATACATAGCTGGTTTTAAGCACTAATTCAGTGCCTCCCTCACTGTGTGTTGGGTCCTTGCCTAGGCCTATCTCCGGCTGTTAGGGGACTTGAATATCTTTATTAAGAAGGGTGTAGTTATAGCTTGTTTGTATACATACTATGGGTTCAAAACTAGGGTAAGTCCAACCTCCTGGACACCCCTATATTTATGGTCCAGTGATTGACAGCAAGGATGTGAGAAGTCAGACACTCCTGGATTGAAATCTCATGGTGAACCTCACTAAGCCTGTGACATGGTGCAAGTTACTTATCTCTTAGCCTCCACTTTCTCATCTTTAAAATGGGGCTTATGAGATGTCATCAGATTATTAGAAGAATGATGGTGCAAACAAGGTCATTTAAGTGCTTGCTATTATGATAATGATAGGTCAAGGTGTTATATGCCAAACAAGCAGTATAACTGTTGAAAGAGCTGGTGGAGCATTATATCTAAATAAATCAGACAGTGAGTCTATTATCATAGGAGTAGGTTTTTTTTTGTTTGTTTTTTTTTTTTTTTTCTAGGAGGTTTTTGATTACAAGTAAGAAGAAGGAAAGTGGGAGCCAGTGATGATGAAGGTGAGAAACATGTCTAAATCTGCTAGTTCTCAGGTATCAACACTGTCTGTGGAAAGCAGGGGAATCTACAGTTAATGTTGGAATCAGGAGGAAGAGACTAAGAGAATGAATATAAATGTCAAAAAAGAAATGTGACATGGGGTTGAGCAAATATTTAAATAATCTTTTAGGAATTTGGAATGTTTGGAGGGTGAACTTCTTTCTGACTCATATGTAACGATTGGTCTTACCTAGTGTTAAATGGTTGCCTGTTTGTTTTAAAATAAGAGCAGATGAACCTTGCCCAATGGCTCTTTAGACAATAAGATTGGCCTGGTGTCCATCTCAGGTGTCCATGAGACTATTCATAAGAAACAAAGACATGGAATGGCAATTTTATTTTAAAGCAAAAGACAACAGTGCAATTCAGAGTCAAATATTTTGGAGTTGGGACTATTGAGGAATTTATCATGGCAGTCTGGCCTATAAATTTTAGAAATGGAGTGAGACTAGAAGGACCATCTGCTGAGTGAGTGGAGACCTTGGAACACATAGCATGTGTTTTATGACCCAGAAGGTAGATTTTCCCTTGTTCATGTAAAACACTTCAAGATTTAGTAATGAAAGAAGGAGCTTTTAACCTCCAGGTTACTGGTTAAGAAATATCCCAAGTCGGTAGTGACTAGAAGGTATTGCCATCTGCCAGCTGCTCAGAAGCCTATATGAAATGACATAGAGGTCTCAAAGCAAACCATTATGGGCAGGCATTTCTGTCGAACCAACTGTAACTCTGTGTATAATGACCCAGAATCAGACCCCTTAGAGTGGCCCCCCTAGAGTCTGATTGGAAGATGATGCGCGGCTAGGAGTGGACTTGTCCTTGTGGGAACAATGCCAACCTTCCTTTGGAACTCACCAGTTTAAAAGAATCCATTTTATTTTTCACTTTGAGAGACTTTTTAATTATTTCTCTTGCTGAGCATTTTAAGATATATTAGCAACTGACAGTTGAAATCCATTCTTCCAGGCACTCTGATAAATGCTTTGCCTGTATGGTATCATTTTATCTTTCCCGCTACTCTTAAGATAGGGACTCTGTTCCCTGTTTGACAAAATAGGAGACTGGGGCTGATCAAAATGCATGGATTGGTCTGAGGTCACAGAAATAGTAACCCAGGTAGGCTTCAAGCCAGCTCTTTCTTTACCTAGGGTGCTCAGTCCATTATTATTATTCTATGTAACTTGCTAAAATACATTTTTAAATTGACATTCTGTTACATTATGCCCCAAAGAAGTTTCTGCTACTTCTTGGGACACATGAACTAAAGCAGGAGTGTTCAGACACTGTAGATAACCTGCCTGTCTGTCACTCACCACCACTCAGCGAACAGATCACTCATTTTATTAAAGGATGATGAAGCTATGTGTTTCACAGGAGTCTCCTCTAGCTTCAGAAAGTAAATCATGGTTAGCTTTGACTAATTGTAGAACACTTCTTTGCTAGTAATTTGATGAGGTAGACATGTGACCTCATTCTTGGCCATGGGATGTAAGGATTTCTGCTGCAGGTTACCTGTGATGTTTCCTAGATATTAGCGGAGACATGCAAAAGGGAATACTTACTTTTTGACTCTTGACATGATTGTGTAGTAAGCTGTTGTGTTCATTAATTGACTGTGAGAAAAGCCAGCCAGATAAGCAAGATATCTTCTGAGGATTGGGGGCAGGAAGAGAACAGCCCTGTTTCTGACAATCACCTATCTCACCTGAGTTGCTCAACTTCCTTACATCTGAGTATATGGGATTATAGATGTGCTTATTTACAAATCTGTGTGTGGGCTGTTCTGTTACTTGCAACTGAGTATGGTTGCTGAAATGGGCAGTCTTTATAATAGATTTGTTTAAAATTATTTTTATAATGACAATTTATTTGTGTCCCCTATGAAGTGTACAAGAAAAGACATAAATCTTGCAGGTGATGATACAATTTCAGGGTGAATGGTAAGTGGGTGTCCGAGTCAGGTCCAGAAACAAATTTTCCTACTTTCCTGGCCACACAGTTGCCAGATAAAACATAAGATATCCAGTTATAGTTGAATTTTAAATAGACAATGAATAACTTTTTTCATTAACAATACATATGCCCCACATTATCACATGGAATAAACTTATAATAATACTTTTTGTTGTTTATCAGAAATTCAAATTTAGCTGGGCATTCTGTATTCCTACTTGCTAACTCTGGCAATGCTACTTGGCCGGGACTCTATGTATTTTAACATTTGTCCTTTTTCATAATGGACTCTGATTTGAAAACACCAGATACTGACTTCAGCTAATTTAAGCCAAAGAGGTACCTTATAGGCTCATTTAACTCTGCGTTTCTTTTTGTTATATTTATTGCCAAGTAGATTTTGCTGTGAGGTGATAAAGGTGACCACCAGCAACTTCCGACTGAGGCCTATCATCTTTGTGACCCCCCAGTGAAACAGAGCTACTTTTCCCAGTAGCCTACATAATCACACCAAGGTTAGATCATAGTAGAGGGACTTAAGTGCATATCAACCCTTAAACTAATCACCATGGAGAGAAAGATAGGGTATACTGATTGTCCAAAACTGGTCATGTGACCACCTTTGAAGATGGAGGTTAACTTTGTAGTAAGCTATATCCAAACCACATGGAAACCGGGAGAGCGGAGACTCCCAGCAGTAAAACTGAGAAAAAAGATGGAATGGATTGTGGACAGCCAACAAAAATGTCCATCCTGGTCACTAGGCATCAGACAAAATGCTGGTCTGAAAGAACACTGTGCTTGCAACTGTCTGGAAGGGACCCTGGTTCCATCTGAGTCAGTATTTTGCTGAAAGTGGGGGATTGAAATGGAGATTGTGAATCACAGGTAATGTACCTCAAAGCAATCAGATGATTGTGAATAAGGCTGTTTAGTTCTCTTTCAGAAGTTCAATGAGGTTCAGCTTGTTAGTCAATAGCAACAGAAATAATGATGCTCAAACTAGCCTCTCCATGTTTGCAAGGCTTCCTTTGATTTTCAGTCATACTCTTGTTTGATTTTTGTATAAACCCAAATTTGAATTTTATTGGAATACTTACACATGATTACCTTTCAGTGAAATTTATTGTCATTTCAGCTCTAATGTTCTAGCAAATGGAGTGGCATGGTTTTTCTTTTTTTACTTCCTTTCAAATTGCTAGTTTCATTCAACAAATGTTTATTGAGTAGTTCCTATGACTTTCATTGCGTATGACAAAGAAAAATCTGACAAAAGTCCCCATCTTGAGGGGACTTGAAAACATTTTGCTGTATGTGCTATGTTAGTAAAAGTTACTAATTTTCATTTAAGTTCTATAGTCTCTATAATTATGTAGCTATGGGAAGCTGTGGTCTGAGAACTTGAATTCTAGGAGAATTGATTTGGGAATCTACCAAAAGTTAAGTTGGTTATCTCATCATTGATGCCCAGGTCACATTTATCAGTGATAGGCTTTGAAGGGGACACATTTCTGTCCTTTTAGTTCTTGCCATGGTTGTAATTTTACTTTTACTGTGGGGTTCTTGGAGGAATATTTGTGCCCACCATTGGGTTATTATGTTCTGAAGGCAGAAACTGCTGTATTCCAGTGCCCAGCAGAGTGTTTACCATATACCAGGTACCCAATAAATACTCGTGGAATGAATGAAAGGATTGCCTCCTCCCCTGCTTTTTGTCTCAATCCATTGGCTCTCCTGGATCTTATACTTATGGTAAAATGACAGGTTAATATCAAGAACTAAGTACAGTGAATGTGCTCTTAACCTTAATTTTCAGTAGCTCTAGAGAGTACCCTTGTTAAGGCTGCATCCTATACTTCCTTATCATTTTGGCAAGGATGTGATTTGGTTCCACTTGTTGCCTCTATGAGCAAAAAAGACAAATGGAAGGCTAACATGATGTGGCCATAGAAAAGAAAATGGCCCTTTCCAGGTGTGCCAAGAAGAGAATATTAAGCATCGAATCAATATCTCTTCAGGTGTGTGCTGGTCTCTTTTCATGTCCATCTTGGAGTACTGTAATAACTTTGGGGAGTGGTGGCCTGGTGCTTAATAACAATATGAAACATGCTTAAACCCAACCCCCACCACAGGTCAGTGGAATGACCTTGGGATTGTTCTTATCCTCACTGACAATGTACATGACATTCACAACACAGTCGTGCCAAAAATGGAGGCTTCTGCTATGATTCCAAACTTCTTTGCATCTACCACACTTATTCCTCCCTTAACACATTCTGTAAGCTCTTCTTCCAAATTGTATCTCAAGTCCACCCACTTATCTGCCTCTTGGTGCCACCATCCAAGGACAAACACCTCCATCCTTGGCTCATTTCTAGTAGAGCCTCATAACAGAGCTCCTGCATCTTTATTCTCCCACATCCAGCCAGAGTGATGCTCTAAATGCTTTACAATGTGGTTAGAACAAAATGTAAAGTCCTTAGCCTAGTCTGCAAGGCTCTCCATAACCTGGTTCTTGATGCCACTCTGATCTTGTCTGCTCCTACTCTAATCAGCTCTCTATAAGAAAGCCTTGTGCCCATGATAGGAGTTTTATTTGCTGGTCCCTTCCTGGATGCTCTGTGCCAGCCTTCTCAAGATCAACACCACCATCATTCCATGAATGCTTTGATCTTGTGTCATATCCCCAAAAAGATTTTCCCTGACCATTCAGTCTCTGGAGAGTACCCACATCATGCTCCCCAGTGATCCTATTTTATTAGTAGTAGGACATTTACCCCTTGCATATCTGTGTTTGTTTCTCTCCTTCCCAGTGGCAATTGGACATCAGCTTTATAAGACCAGAGCCTTGTTTAACTTTATCCTGTAGCCCTGCCCCTTGCTTAGGCCTTAAGTAATTAAAAAAAAAAAAAAAAAGATAAGTGCTCACTCTATCAATTAATCCGCTTATTCTCTATCACATTGGCCAGAGAAGTTGACTGATGAAATATCCCACTTGAGTTGAGAAGGGATTGTGCACTGCAGAGAAAACCATATAGAACTGAGATCCAAGTCAAAACATAAACACTTGGCAAAAATGTGTCTGATAAGGAATTTAAAGTCATGCACTTCACTCCAAGGCAATTTTCAAATGACAAAAGCCCAACATCATTTAGGATCGTACAGTGCCTTTGAAAAGAGCTGGAGCCAATCACTTCTATCTTGCCCAGAACAACTCATTGTTCTCTACCCATGCGTGAGTCACACTTGGAGAAACCAAGCTCTGTCTCCGGTCTTGCTCCAAGATTGAAATTGCCATGCTTTGTGTTACTATGACCAGCAGATACTTTCCTTTGTGAAGCAGCTAGCCAGCCCCACAACCACTGGGAACACACTTTGAGTAGGTCGATCCAAATTCAGAAACTGGGGGAGCTACAAAGCACCGCCAGTCCTTCACAACCACCTAATTTTTTTCCTCTTTGAAAATCTAACTTTATTTTTCTTAGCTGCAAAAACATTACACAAAAGACAACGCCTTCGATATGAGTATCAGAATGAACAATGCAGATTTCCAAAGACCAGAATTTGTGTTGTAGACAGGAAGTGCTGGGTGTGCTCAAGGCTTCATGTGTGAGTGTGGGGTGCATCTTTAAGGAGTGCCAACTACTTCCTGCGTGAGCAAGGACAGAGACACATGAATCACTCCCAGCTACTAGGGACGAGGGTTCCAAGAGATTGTCTCTCTTTCTTCTTCCAAGAACAAAGGTACTTATGTTTTCAAGGAAAGACACACTTGGGGAGGAGTGCAGTGCCCACATCTGGTTCCTGGGGCCGTACGTTCTGGGCTGTTGGTAAACCACGGACGGAGGACAGGCGTACAGTGTGCTTTGCAGTATCAGCAATAACTCAACGGAGTGAGGCTCAGGGAAAACTAATTATAAATTATCCTTGAAACACAGGTGCTGTGGAAGTGGAGTCCTAGAATGAAAGGCCTCCTCCTTAAAAGGAGAATTTCTGGAAGTAGTGAAGGGGTGGGAACGGGCCAAGGGGACTCTCTTGGCCAATAGACTTGAAAATTCCTTTGGAGGAATGATAAGACCATTCACCATGAAATAATATCAAAGCAGTTATATTTTTGGGGGAGGGGATTGTTGTAAACTAAACAGCTTTTACTAACACATTAAAATAAAATTTCATTTAGTTACTTCATTGTGCACGAAGGAACCCTGTATGAGCACAAACGAAGGGTGAGTTCACTGTTGTCGTAACCCTGGATTATATTAAATACCTTAGCTGCTGAAAGGCTTCTAGGGCTTGAAAAATCAGATAAACCATAGAGGGTCATTTTTTTTTTTTTTCAGTTGAATTGGTATGTTAATTTGTTTTCATCGACATTGGGGTTTTCATATGAATGCTGGAAGTTCTCTGAGCTTGAAAATTGCCTTGGTATCTTAGCCTCACAATTGGAAAAACTTTATTGGTAAATATTACTTTCTTTCCAAATGTTTCAGTAGAACAGATTTTTAAATAATTTAGAGAACCACTGATATATAAAAATGCCATGTCCACCTGACATTTTAACCAAAATCTGCAGTGTTTATGAGTTGATGGGCGCCTGTGGGAATATTTTTTACCTCAACCTTAATTAAACGCAATGTATTTAAAGAAGAGAAGCAGGTATGAAAGAAGTGCCGATTTAGGGAGGAAATGGTAAGTACTGTACAATTCCTGCTTGTCAAACATTGCCTGCTTTATTGTGCTTTAAATTCTGTGACTAAAGATTTTGTGATCTTAATCATCATCCAAAGACTGTAAGCTCCAAAGGGAATTGTTTATTGTGCTATTATGCCTATGCATTCAAAATCAGGCAGATACTGGTACTTATACATTTTTGAACTACAGTAAATGGCAATTACTAGATTTCTTTTGAATTATAAGCTTGGTAATGCTTTAAATAATTATAAATTAAACCAGAGTTCTAAAAATTATCTCTTTAGATAACGGGGTTGTTCTTTGCATATCTATTTCTATTCTGGGAATATTACATTTCTAAAATTTACACATCAGGTAGAAGTTACATTTTCACAAGATTCCTTTTTGTATTTTCTTAAATATTTGACTCTAAACTCACTCATTGGAGCTCAGCACAAGAAGACTGTCAATATTCCTGGAGTGCTTACTTCCATATATTGCTAAATACCATCTAAAAATAAGAGTCCTATAAAGTCGAATCTTTTTATTCAAAGACCTTAAGTTATTTTTTGGGGGGGGAGTATGAAATAGCTAAATAGTTCTAAAGAGATTAATACTATGATTTATCTGTATACTAATAGTATCATATATTAGTATTGCTATAATTTAAGGACTTGGCTTGTAATTATTTTGACTTTAAGCATAGAATTATCATTCACAGATTAGTCATGTGATTTTAGGTAAATCAGTGAAATGTCAAAGCCTCAGTTTCTTTAATTTTTTAAATGAAGATAATAATATCATTAATACCCACCTAATAAGGTTATTTTAAATATGACAATTGTATAGGCTGAATGAAGGTCATGATATAGAGTAAGTGCTCAATAAAGAATAGATCATCATCATTGTTCTTTATATTTGCTTACTTATTGGTAGTAAATAATAATCTTCTAAACTACCTTTACAGCTGTCAAATAGTTACAGTCATGCAATCCTACTCTCAGTGTGACATAAGTTACAGGGTTCATTATCTGAAGACAGTAAAAACCAAAGATAAAACTGTACTTATCAAGCAGCTATGTTTTGCAGAAGTCTCACTCCTGAAGAGTTCAAATTTAAGTTCCAAACCCAGTAAAGATAACAAGTCTGCCCTCTGGTGGATATTAATTTCAGCTAATTGAAATCTTCTGGGCTAGATTTTCAGTCTCCCTAAAAAGTTGTAGTTGTATGTCTGATAAATATGCAGGTGAACCTACAAACTCACAACACACATGGGGAAATGAAATGTTTTAGGACTACAGAGAAACTCTTCCTTTCTTGTTCAGCTCCATCAGGACTCAGCAATTGCTAAGGGTTATTTACAAGAACTCTGAGCTGTCTGATCACTCACCTGTGCAAAGTAAATGAGATTTTTACGGTGTCGGAAAAGGAGAGGCCAATGATAAAGTGGGACAATGCATGAGATTAAGGAGAATGTCAAACTCACATACCGGAATTGCTGGGACATTGCCCTCAGTGACTGGATTTGATGAGAAAGGGGTGTTTAATGCTTCTTCAGTGAGGTGTGTGCATGCATCCCCCCTCCCACACACACACACATACACAATGGAGTGAAAATTATTATTACAAAGCACTGCACTTCGTACACAGGATGTAGTATTTTATCTTCTTATTCACATTGGCTCTAAATAAATAAATAAATAATTGAGTTGTTTGTCTTCCAGTGGCTCCCAGTTCTCAAAGTAAGAAACATTTTAGTTGGCAATGCAATAAAGTATCTAACCTAAATATATGGCACCCACCCACTCCATCTCATGGCCCTTCCTCTCTGGCTGAAATTGACTTTATGTAGCTCAGGATTCTTATACAGGGGCCCAACTCAAACAAATAATATAGAGAATATAGGTTGTGTCACCTAACTGGAGTGGAAGTTCCATTGTCACCAAGCTTTAGGTGGTCAGATTCAGGGGCTCAAATAATGTCAACAGGGTTCCTCTCTCTCTGTCTTTTTCTTTTTCCATCTCTCATCTCTGACTCTTTTTCTTATTTTGATTTTAGTCTCAGATAGGTAGTCTTCATGTGGTGACTAAGATGACCCTGAACTCCAAATTCTAACTCCATCAGTGTCTTTGTTTTCAGGACAAGAAGAGCTCTTCACTCTTGGTACCTATCAGTCCCTGAATAAGAGAGGTGTTTCTCTGCCTGTCTCACATGCCTGATCTTGGACCTGTTACCACTTTGTGTGGGCACAGGCTACTCTGAACAGTCACATGCCCAACCCTGTGTTTTGGGGGGTAGGGAACAAATGATGGGGAGGGGAACGGTTTCTCAAAGTCTAGTGGGATTACTAAAAGAAGGGCAAAAAGGGTGTTGGATAGGGAGAGCCAAAACACATGTGCACCACACTCAGTGTCACTAGTACATGCTCTTGTCGCTCGTGTTTGCTTAAAACTATTCTTTGATCGCCTTCCTTACCTTTCCAAATTGTACCCTTAAAAGGACAGTTCAGACTGTACTTTCTCTGTAGACTTTTTCTACCAGCCTCACTTCTACTCCCCTCCCATTCTAAGTCTGCAGCCCTCACCTATACTAATCATTTGGCTTCTCTTAAGTGCAGATGTTAGCTATTGTTGCCATTATTGTTATTTCCAATATTATTACAGCTTCATGACGTATTTTTGGATGTCCTCTTCTGTTTAGCATTTAAATGTTGCATTGCTCTTTGTTTGGGATGTGTAGCTTCTCTAGCATGGGCAGCACTGGCTTTTGATCCTACTGACATGGGGATTTTGAGATATCAAAAGGCAACATGTTCAAAGATTTTCACCTGCACTTTAGTCACTTTTAAGTGCAGTGCCCAGTCTTCTGCACATGATGGAACTGTTGTCAGCTACCCACCTGAAGTAGAGTCTCAGCCATCATGAGCACAAGTCCTGGGGCCTCAAAGTAGGTGCTGCTCCCTTTGTGACTGAGGAGCAGAAGGTGTAGGGTACTCTTCCCTTACAGCTGAGGCTTTGGTGCTTGGTCAAACCACTGCTGCAAAAAGGGGTCAGGGAGAAGAAGTTGTCCTTTTTTTTTAATCTTCCATGAGGCAAAGATTATAGGTCCAGGTGAAGGTCAACTACAAACTCCACCCCTGGAAAAATCCAATTATAAACTTTACTCTTAGCGAAATGCCATTAGAGGTTGGTTTTGCTTTATTTGGGATGCAAACTGACAGTTTTTGCCTGCGATGTATTCAGGAAGACATATCTATTAAAGATAGCCTAACAATGGGGGCACACTCAGATTTGCATTTTAATTCATTTTCCCTCAGTGCTGATATGCAGCTTATCTTTCAAGAACAGGCTCCCATCAACCCTGATATAAGTTGCTTAAGAATAATGCTCATAATCTATTAGTTTAATCTGTTCACATGAGCAGGCAAAAAAAAAGTTCATTGCGTGATGCAAAAGGTTTCAGGGCCAATTGGGCTCCCCCTGCCCCCAGTGGAGGACTTCCCATAACAATTCTTTCTAATTTCTGCTTATTTTTCTCCTTCTAAATAAAATATTAACAGCTAAGGGAAGAGGGCAGGTCTTACACTTAGGCTAGACAGGCTTGAGTTCAAAAGTCTGGCTCCCAAACATATTGGTTCTGCGCAAATTACTTAACTTGAGCCCAGTTTCATTATCTATAATAAGTGTATAACAATACAACCTTGAAAATGCATTTTGATCATTACAGATTATGTGTAAAAATTGCCCAGAGGATCTGTCAGATAATAGATAATGATATTTTTATCTTCCTGGAACTAAGCTATCTGCTAATGTCTTTATGTCTTTCTGATACCTGCAACTTTGTAGGTTGTTTTTCTCACTCTCTGTCACTCCTGGGGGCTTTTGGGGGGGGGGCTTTCTTTGCAGAGTTTATTAAATATTGAGGGGAGAATTGTGTAAGTAGGAGATTCTTGTGTTACCTGACTTGGTGTTCTGTATTTTCACTGGCCCTGTCACTTCTTTGTTTCTCTAGGATCAAATGTCCTTGAATTTTGTAGAGGAAAGATGGCTGGGGCATTTGATGATACTGGGAAGTCAAGAGTGGGATTCAGGTCTGGATGAGAGAAAAGGCTGGGAACCCTGCAGCGTGCTGAGCACAGATTTAGAGTTGGGGAAATGTGCCTGAACAGTGAAGGTCTGCTGATATCATAATGGACCGCATATAAACCACACTCATCATTTTATTAAATATATAAGAAGAAAATGGATAGCAGCTACAACTGAAGGCAGATTAGTAAAGCCACAGTGACCATTGGTCCTGGGCCATGGTCATAGGGAATGTGATAATTGGGGCTGATTCTTAGCTGTAGGAGAGTTAGTGTAAGAGTTGGAATTTGAATGCAAGTGCTGAACTTGACAAATGGAGAAGACTGATATTCTGAATAGACCACTAAGGACTAACATACTTTAGTATTATTGTGGTGAGAGATGAGGTGTGGAGAAAGACAATTTTAGAGTTTGAAGTCTTACAAATGAAAGAGTTTGGAGGGGTTATGTCAGTGGGTGGTTGAAATAGACAATATGCTGCTAAAACCAATAATCTCTGAAGCTAGGGCATCAGGAAGAATATAATCATGGGGCTAAAATCCATGAGATTGATACCACACCCAGGCTCGGCTGCTTGCTGCTTAAAATCCAAATAATCAAGAGACAAGGGCTGGTAGAAGGAAAATAGGTTTATTCAAGAGTGGCAGCTTGAGAAGATGGTGGACTCATGTTGCAAAGACCATCTCAACAGTTGGACAGGGGAAGGGGTTTTTGGAAGGAGGGAGGAGAAAAAAACCATAACAGAGGAATCAAAAGGAGGAAATTGAGAGTTCTCTGTTGAGGGGACTTCCTGCAAGCCAGCAGAGTCTGTTAAGGTAAGTGGTTGAAGGTCAGCTAGTCCCTGAAGCTGGAATGTCTGTAGGTAGGAGTCTGCTCCTTTAGAAGTTAGTTTCTGAATTCTTAAGCAAACAGGCATATTAGTTAACAGGTTATCATTTACAAAAATAATGTTAAAAGAATGGTGGCGTGAGTTATAAGATGATGAGAGAGACTTCACCATTTGCTTGTTTATTGTCTTTGCTCTGACTTCTATCACACTATAAGCTCCCTGAGACCCAAGCCTGTCGGCCCTGCTCCTTGCTGTTTCTCCAGTGCCTGTACCAGTGCTTGGCAAGCAATAAACGTGCAATAAATAGCCACTGAAGGAAAGGTTGATGAAGTTGCCACGGAACTATGGGCTTCTTTTCTCCTCTGAGTCCCTTTCATGCCTTCCTAGGCATCGTAGGTGTGAATGAACATGTGCTGATTCCATTATCTATGTCAAAGCACAAATTAAAAGAAAGTAAAATAAATACCATTATACTAACACTTGTGATCCTATTAACTATGATGTAGAAGTATTTAGGCTCTTGCGCTCACTTACATTCACTCTCTGTCTCTCTCTTTCTCTCTTCAGTAGGCAAAAGGGAGGGGGGTGTTATTCTGTATATAACCGTTGTAATGACACATATCGCAAACATTTTCCATGTCAACATATCAATCTATAACATCCATTTCAAGGCTTCACAGTCCAGTTGCACCACAATATATTTAAAGCATTCCCTATCGTTTCAGTTCTTTGCTACCGTAAGTGGTTTAAGACCTTATTTAGAAACCTGCCTCAATGATTACTTTGGGCCAAATCTAGAACCATGGTTTGGCAAGGCAGTAGCTCTGCAGGTGAAACTTAGAAAATAACATCGCTGGCTTTTGGTGGCATAGTTTGTTAATGGACTTGTTTGACCAACAGTTAAATCTGAAGTACTTCTGGAAATGTCTTGCCATAACATACTGTATAATGCTGTAACTCAGGAGCAATGGTACAAGTGTGCCTGGATTTCAGGTCCCAGTCTGGTCTAGGGTATCAATAGCTTGTGGCAATTTAGGGGTAAAAAAGCCATCCTTTGGAATAGCAGAGAAGTTGCAAGCATCTTAGAATGAAAGGTAAAAATGACTGAGAACCAAAAGAAGTCAATAGTTTGACCACTCTTGTTATTGGTAAAGGGTGTCACATTGCTTTGTGGATAAGCTAGTCCTGAAAACAAGGGCCTACAGCTAGCTTTCCAGTGGTGAGAGCTAAGAGGACCCTTGTAGGCCTGAGCAGGGACAGTGACACCTGGACAATAGGGAGTGCAGTGGCCTCATCTTCTCTGAGTCACTTCAGTGGGAAGGAAGGAGAAGCAGGAATGAGTCAGGGAAACAGGAAGATGAGTTCTGAGGTCAAAACCCACCCAAGTTCCAGCAATGTGAGCAAACTTTGGTTTTTAGAGTGCAGAACTGTGATTCCACATCTCCCCTGACTACCCCCCAGTAAACAAAAGCTCACGTGTCAGCACCTCAGGCCACCCAACTCCATTTCCTCTGGTAGGTAGGCCCCTGTGCCTGTTTGTGACACACAGAGTAGGATAAGGGGTGTGACACAGCTTTAGGCGTTGGACTTCCTGAGTTCAAATCCTGCCTCTCTAGGTTATTAACTGTACAAACAGAGTCAAGGTGTTTAGCTCTCCTATTCCTGTTTGCTATTCTTGAAAATCAGGAGGGTAATATTTATAGTGTTTCACAAGCATGTAAGCTCCATGAAAGCAGGGTTCTTTTCAATGTTGCATTTGTTTTTGTTTGTTTGTTTGTTTGCTTGCTTGTTTTTACTGATTTGAGAAAGAGAGGAAGGGGGAGAGAGAGAAACATTGATGTGAGAATGAAATATTGATCAGTTCCTTCCCGTAAGTGCCCCAACCTGGGATCCAACCTGCGACCTTTTTTTTTTTTTCGTGTACAGGATGATGCTCCAACCTACTGAGCTACCCAGCCAGGGCTCAATGTTGTATTTGTTTTCTATCACTGATGTAAAAAATTGCTGCATCCCTGGCTGCGTGGCTCAGTTGGTTGGAACATTGTCCATGAACAAAAAGATTGCAGGTTTGATTCCTAGTTGGGCACATACCTAGGTGGTGGGTTCAATCACCAGTCAGGTCATGTGTGAGAGGCAACCAGTTGATGTTTCTCTCTCTCTCTCTCTCTCTCTCTCTCTCTCTCTCCTTCCCTCCCTCCCTTCTCTCTCAAAAATCAAGAAGCATGTCCTTGGGTGAGGATTAAAAAAATCATTTAAAAAATTGCTGCAAACTTGGTGGCTGAAACAACACAAATTTATTCACTTACAGTTCTGTAGATCAGAAGTCCAACATGGGCCTCACTGAGAGAAAACCAAGCGGTAGGCAAGGCTGCTTTCCATTCTGGAGACCCCAGGAGAGAATTCTCTTTTTGTTTTCTTCCAGCTTCTAGAGCCCACCCACATTCCTTGGCTCCAGGCCACCTCCTTCACTTTCAAAACCAGGGACATAGCATCCGTCTGTATCTTTTTTCACTAGTCACATTTCCCTCTGATCTCAGCCAAAAAAGGTTCTCCACTTTTGAAGGACCCATGTGATTTTAACGATATTGTATCTACCTGGATAATCTAAAATAATCCCCTTTGCAAAGTCCTTAACCACAACTGCAGAGTCCCTTTTGAATATGTAACTTATTATATTCCCAGATTCTGGGGATTAGAACATTGACATTTGATGGGTGGGGAGGCATACCTTCTATAGCTGCCAATACCCAGAATAGTGCCTAACACAAAGTAAACTCTTAAAGATTTGTCGAAGGACTGAACTATGAGTATTTAAAGATCAAACGTCTTTAAAGTACACAGCAGATACCCAGCACATAGACAAGATCTTAGTTAGTGTTATGCGTTATTTACAGGCACATGGCCAGCACTCAAGGGGAAATTAAAAAACAAAACAAAACAAACAGCAATAAACATGAGCAACCCTCTTTCTCTGCTCACCAGTGACTGTTCTTTTTTTCTGAATGCTTACTCCTTGGCCTTCCAAATCTAGCGTTCTTGCTGTGGAAGAAAGACAGAATTTTTTTAGTTGTATAGAGTGGACCCTCACTTGCCTTCATTTCAGTCTGTTTTTTAAATAATTATGTGCCTGAGGATAGCTCTGGCCCTATTTGAGTCATTAACCTTCCACTGAGTGATTCACAGTGAGCCCCAAACATAGGGCAGCTCAAAAACAATGCAAATTATTGAGTCTGCAGCAGTGGGCTCCCAAGACTCTGCTACTTTTTTTTTTTAATCACTTGAATTTATCTACCAGTAGTTGAGGAACAACATGACCAGCCACTAAAATGTTCTGGCTTGGTTTGAACATCTGTGAGTTGGCATCATCTTATTGATGGCTATGCCTTGATTCCCCAAACTTGCTGGTTCGTGTTTCAGACTGAGTGATGGAAAGGATGAAAGATCAATACCCTGTGGTCCCCACTGCTATGCCCCATCGGAGAGCAAAGTGTGTCACATATTAAGAATACAAAACTTAGATTGTCAGCCATAGGAGCAATAGCATTGAACACATACTCTGATGCTTATTCCCTTTAAGACATGATTTGGAATAGCAGCACCGAGGTCTCATGGTGGATGAGTGCACTTGAGTGTGTGTACTAAAGTTTTGTACTCTTTTTGCATCCTTTTGTTTAAAAGTTCAGACTGACGAATTAAGCTCAAAAACTCAAAAACTCTATGAATCAATCTCAGGATGCCTTTGAGAGTAGCTAGGATGCAGACAATCTCTTTTCCAATAACCTAGTGATTAAGAAGAAGGCTCCAGAGCCAGATGGCCTGGGTTAAAATCTTGCACCCACCATTTACTAGCTGTATGGCCTTGGACTAGTGACTTAACTCATCTATTCCTGTTTCCTTTACCATAAAGTGGTAATACAAGCCATACCTATCTAACAGGGTAGTTATGAAGATAAAATGAGTTAACACAATGTAAGTACTTAGAACTATGTCTGATATACAAAGCAATTGCTTGATAAAAGTTTACTATAATTTTATGACTCCTAGTAATATCATGTAATAAGCAAATAGCCAGCACCTAACTATGAAGAGGTGTTCAGAGTAGCCATCGAGGTAAGAAAAATGATAATCTCTTCTGAATATATATTTTCCATAATATGTCCCTAGGAACACATTGTCTGCAGAGGATATTATAGGAGTTCTGAGTTACAGGGTACCACAGCTATAAATATTTGGGAAATTTCTCCTCTTGGAGATTTATGTTACACATTAGTACTTTAACGTTATAGGTTTTGCTAGAACCTGGAGTAGAGAAAGTAATTTGACTTGGTTTAATCCAGTCTGTCCGAAATGTGTTTGACCACAGGATGCTTGGTGGGGATGGCTATCTTTTTGATGGGTGTTGGGAGGCTGGGCAGTAAGGATGGTTATTGCTGTGCATTATTTGTTCTTAGCACCTGTTCGTCACTCCAGGAACTAGTGTGTACTCTCTAGGGCACTCTTTATGATAATGCTCATTTAATATACATATGGGGATCTGAATAAAATACCCAGATTCTGAGTCAGTAGGTCTGGGATGAGGCCTGAGAGTCTGAGTTTCTGACCAGTTCCCCGGGGTTGCTGCTGCTGGTCTGCAGGTTGCACCTTGAGTAGCAAAGCTTGCGAAACATTCTCTCAGTAACCAGAAGAGGAAATGTATGGGGACCATCAGAAAATGTCACAGTTACGTAGCAGGGAGAGACAGTTGCCTTATGCAGAGGCTCGCAACCTTGACTGCACATTAGAATCATGTGGGGTCATTCAGAAAAAAACACCGCTGTTTGGACTCCATCCCCAGAGATTCTTTTTCTTTTGTTTTTCCTCCCCTGTGTCCTGATTGTCTGTTCTCCTAGTGTTGGACTCCCTGGGATGCCAAACAACCCTGTGATGCATGTTCACATTCGAGTGACCTGGGCCACAACCTCTTTAGGGCGTGTGCTCCCAGGAAGGGGCTGGGGCTGGGGTTTGTGAGCTTGGTGTGAACTGTGAATATGAATAGGGCAGTGTTGTGAGATTTTCCTCCTTTGCTTTTCATGAAGATTCAATTTTGGTTTTTGTTTGCCAACTCGATGTCAAATTTAGTGGGACTGCCCTGTACCCACTCTGGGAAGAGCAAAGAGAGAAACTTGACGGTTAAGTAGATGCTCAGAGGAAAATTGCCATGGAGGAAAATTGCTGATGCATTATGGGAGATGTTTGCTTTTTAGTCAGGCTCTTAGGGCAGCCACTGTTTAGGACAGATATCCTGCCTGGGTGGGGTGTACATGGGGTTCCCTATGAGATACCCCAAATCTGCACAATCATCTTATCTGAGGAGAAGCCGCCGGCCACCCATCAGTTGGCCTGGCAGAGACTTCTAGAACTGGGGAGGCCTCGGGAGGGTGGGCGAGCTTAGAACCTTCCTAACGGAGCCCTGAGGAGCAGTGATTAAGTCAAGCGCTTGCCTTCTTGATCCATGCCCAGACATTCCAATTTCCCAGGTTTGGAGCTGGGTTCCCAAGTGAGTCTACTGAACAGACAGGTGGGAGAACCACTGGTTTAGTGGGGAGGGGCCTATTTCTGGAGCCAGAGAGCCCAATTCTAAATCCCAGCTCCAAATTAGTCATGTGGCTCTGAATAATTTACTTAAGTTCTCTGCACCTCCATTTCCCCAACTGTAAAAGAAGGTAATAATGATGTGTAACCTCAAAGAAGCTTTGTGAGGATTAAATGTTGTGTTAGTAAACTAAAAGCCTAGTTTCTAACACCTGGTAAGAACTCAATAAATATTAGCTATCATAATAATTACTGTAACTATATTATTGTTGTTATTATTTGGTAACAGAGATTCCTAGGTCATTTTCTTGGTTTTGTAATCTGAGATATTGCATTGGTTACAAGCTAAAACCAGATAAGCATATATTTAATTTTCTTAATAAATGGAGAGCAGTGTTATATGTCTATTGGGCACACGTGTCCTTACCTGGGAGAAGCCCACTTTTGGCCTGAACTGCCTGCAATAAGCATCCATACAGACTGCAATCTCCATGAGAACAGGCAACCCCCAGAATTTTTTTTTTAACTGTGATATCCCCAGTGCCTTTGTTGTTTGCACTGAATAAATGGTGGAAACTGTTGCAAGTGGAGATATGTCAACTTCTGTCTGTACCCACTGGTTTATTTTAGTGACCGAAAGTAACAAGATGGTCATAATAAAGAACTGAACACTGCCAAAATTTTCATTCTTTACTCTAGTAATTTTATTGTGTTAATTTCCTTTCTTCATTACAGAATTAGACAACTGAATATCATTTCTTGTTTCCTCTAAAGTCAGCTATCAGGTGTTTTCTCTGCTCTCTTCCACTCCTCTACCCAATACTGCCTGAAATTAAATAGCTTTTATTTTTTTTTCCCTGTCTTGGTTCCTTCTCCCTTTGCCTTCCACCCAACTCTTACTCCCACTGAGGTCTCTGGTCAGTATCAGTTTACTTATGTAATTCCCAGCTCTAAATTTAATTGGTCTCTTTCACATTGGACTATTAGTTTTTGATTTGGGGGACCAAAGGAGTGGTCTGTATGTTTTTAACTTCTTATTATATCATGTGACTAGAAGTGCTTAATGATTTTTCTATTGTTCCTTAACAAATACAAGTTGCATTCAAGTTCAATGGTGGTGTTATAAAATGTAGGAATTAGATTTCTATCCTTTCTTTTTCTGAGAGAGGATGAAAACAAGACATGCTCCTATCACTGTCATCCCAATAAGATATAAAGATGCTCTGGAGAACATTTGTGAAAGAAATTTCCAGACGCCCTTGGAAAGAAAGCATTACTTTACTCACTGGTATTTAGAATATTATGAGAATTTGAATTACAAATGAGTACACGCAAGCACATAAGCAGGTAAGGACACTCTCCGACTCATTGTGGACACTGCTCATAGGCAAAATTGATTGTGTAGCTACAATTGCTGGAGCCACAGGGATTTGAGACCTCAGCTACATTCATCTAATTCAGGAAAGACGTGAAATAGCTCCTGAACTTTCAGGGCTGAGGAAAATAGAGACTTTTCACATTTACCCTGAAGATGGAGCCATTTAATGTTTTGGATACTTCATAATTTTAAATTTTAGAACGTTAAATTGACTTTATTTTGAGACTGTCATGTTTTAGGATCTCATTTTTCCCTCAAATATGATGGTTACTTTCTAGCCAGCAAAAAGAATATTATGAATATTTGGTTATGGTCATGGGAATGTGGACACTAGTCTATGACCTTGCCCATACTTACAGAGATCACTTTTTCCTATTTACCTTTTGCTCCCCATATTTACGGATTCAGGAAATTAAGTATTTATTATGTGTTTTCCAGATATGTTTAGAATTCCCATCACTGGAGGCTTCCTGAAAATAAAAGCATATTTTAGAAGCAATGTAACAGAGGGAATGTATTTATTTCAAATGCCCTTGTATTAAACACAAAGTTCTTATTGAATCTAGAATCTTCCAATCAGGGGGGTACTGATGGTCATCTCATCTCCCTTTTTGTGTAGTCCCTTAAGACTTTTCTCAGATTAATATATCTGTGTTTACTTGTATAACTCCTAAATTTAAACTTAATTTATATCTTCAGCAAGGGCTTGTCTATTCTCACTTGTGACTGAAGGTAAAATAGATACAGATCGGCATTTCCTGTGTAAGGAGACCCGAGTTCTTACAGCTGAACACCTTCACAAAAAGAGGACAGAAACCACAACAAATTAGGAGCCAAAGTATCTCATTTTGAATGTAAACTGCTCATATTGGGAAGGAAAGAGGAAATACAGATATATTGTGCCAACAAGCCATCTGGAAGGCCTCAGGGGCTGGGCTCATGGGAGACATAGGAATGTGTGGGTGAGAATAGCACTGGAGAGCAGCTGTCTTATTACAAGGCAGGTGCAAGTGGTCAGGAATCTAGGAACCCAAGGACAGCAAGGTGCCCCTAAAGCAATTGATGGGTAGCTCTTAGATGTGTTAGTTGAGAAGTGGGGGTCACATGGGAGTTTGCTCCCTAAACTGTTTGAGCCTAAGGTTCCCAGGCTTTATGATTTTGATGCACGCATCTTCTTGAGAACAGGTGTTGCCTTTGGTGGCCCTTCCACTTTACTTCCTAGGAGGCTGGATCCCCTCTTCATGTCACTTGTGCCCACAACTGGGGCCATTTGAGTTTTTCAGGTAGGCTTGGTCCTGTGAAGGGCAAATTTTTACCTCAGGAAGCATCTAAGTGCTGGAGACCTGATCCCACGCCAGGACCCTCTGATGCCTTGGACATGGGCCACCGTTTACCGGCTGAGCTCCACATTAGCCCTCGTGTCAGTCTGTAGCCCTGGCTCAGAGCCCTACCCGCTTAGAGGCTGCATAACAACAGCCTATGTGACAACGAAAACTACTACTACAACAACTGTTGTTACTACTGCTTCTCATCCTCCTTCTCTTTCCCACCTTCTTATAGTATTGTTGCTATTACTTTTAGATATCTATTGCTGTGAATTAAATGAACCCAAAACTTAGTATATCAAATCAGAAACGTTTATTATTGTTCCTAGTTTCTGTGGGTCAGGAGTTTGGGAGCAGCTTGTTGGGTTTCACCATTTGCTGTGATAGTAGCTATAAGTTTTTGTCAAATTCTATTTCTTTTTTTAAAACATAATTTTGTTGTTGTTGTTCTTTAACATTGTCCCATTTTTGCCCCATTGCTCTCCCCTGCCCCGCCCCTACCAACCACCCACAGTCACTCCCCATCCTGGGTCCATGTCCATGGGTCATTTATACATGTTCCTTGACTAGACTCTTCCCCTTATTTCCTGCCTAATCCCACACCCTCCTCTCTGGTCACTGTCAGTCTGCTCCTTGTTTCCATGCCTCTGGTTCTATTTTGCTGTTTTGTTTGTTTTGTTCACTAGGTTCTTCTTATAGGTGAGATCATATAGTATTTGTCTCTCATTGCCTGGCTAATTTCACTAAGCATAACATTCTCTGGCTCCATCCATGCAGTCACAAAAGGTAGAAGTTCCTTCTTTATTTTTGCTGTGTGGTATTGCATTGTGTAAAAGTACCATGGTTTGTTTGTTTGTTTTGATCCATTCATTTACTGACAGGCACTTAGGTTGTTTCCAGCATTTGGCTATAGTAAATAATGCTGCTATGAACATATGGGAGCATAGGTTCTTCTGAATTGGTGTTTCAGGATTTTTAGGGTATAATCCCAGCAGTGGAATTGCTGGATCAAAAGGCAGTTCCATTTTTAGTTTTTTTGAGGAAATTCCATACTGTTTTTCACAGTGGCTGCACCAGTCTGCATTCCCGCCAACAGTGCAGTAGGGTTCCCGTTTCTCCACATCCTCCCAGCACTTGTTGTTTGTTGATTTGTTGATGATGGCCATTCTGACTGGTGTGAGGTGATATCTCATTGTGGTTTAAATTTGCATCTCTCTGATGGCTAGTGATGTTGAGCATCCTTTCATATGCCTACAAGCCCTCTTTATGTCCTCCTTGGAGAAGTGTCTGTTCAGTTCCTTTGCCCATTTTTTAATTTGTTTATCTTCCTGGTGTTGAGTCATATGAATTCTTTATAAATTTTGAAGATCAAACCTTTGGCTAGGTATCGTTGGCAAATATGTTTTCCCATATGATTGGTTCCCCTTTCATTATGATGATGACTTTTTTAGCAGTGGAGAAGCTTTCTAATTTAATGTAGTCCCATTTGTTTATTTTTTTTTCTTTAATTCCCTTGCCCTAGAGGATATATCAGCAAAAATACTGCTATGTGAAGTATTAGAAATTTTACTGCCTATATTTTCTTCTAGGACTTTTATGGTGTCACAGCTTACATTTGTCTTTTATCCATTTTGAGTTTATTCTGGTGTATGGTGTAAGTTGGTGGTCTAATTTCTTTTTTTTTTTTTTTGCATGTACCATTTTAATTCTCCCAACATTATTTGTTGAAGAGGCTATTTTTACTCCATTTTATGCTGCTGTCTCCTTTGTCAAATATTAATTGACCATAGAGACCCGGGTTTATTTCTGGGTTCTCTATCTGTTCCATTGATATATATGTCTGTTCTTTTGCCAGTACCAGACTGTTTTGATTACAGTGACCTTGTAATATAGTTTAATATCAGGTTTTGTAACCCCTCTTACTTTGTTCTTCTTTCACAAGATTGTTAAGGCTATTTGGGGTCGTTTTTGGTTCAATATAGAGTTTTGAAATATTTGTTCTATATCTAGGAAATATGTCATTGGTATTTTAATAGGGATTGTGTTGAATCTATAGATTGCTTGGGTAGTATGGACATTTTAATGATGTTGATTCTTCCAACCTACGAGCTCAGTATATGTTTCCATTTATTTGTATCTTCCTTAATTTCTTTCTTCAGTGTTAATAAGTTTTCCAAATATAGGTCTTTTACCTCCTTGGTTAAGTTTATTCCTAGGTACTTTATATTTCTTGTTGCTATACTAAATGGGAATTTTTTTTACTAGTTTCTGTTTCTGATATTTCATTCTTGGTGTACAAAAATGCCATCGATTTCTGAATATTCACTTTGTATCCCACTATTTTTCCAAATACACCTATTAGGTGGGGTAGTTTCTGGTGGAGACTATAGGGTTTTCTATGTACACTATCATGTTATCAGCAAATAATGAATTTTATTTCCTCATTTCCAATTTGGATGCCTTTCATTTCATTTTCTTGCTTGATTGCTATGGCTAGAACTTTCAATACTACATTGAATAAAAGTGGTGAAAGCAGGCACTCTTGTTTTGTTCCTGATCTTAGCTGAAAAGCTTTTAGTTCTTGCCTATTGAGTATGTTGTTGGATGTAGCTTTCTCCTATGTGGCTTTTATTATGTTGAGAACTCATCACTCTATTTCCACTTTGCTGAGTATTTTTATCATAAATGGGTGCTGTACTATCAAATGTTTTTTCAGCATTTATTGACATGATCATGTGATTTTTGTCTTTCATTTTGTTTATGTGGTGTATTACATTTTTTAAATTTGTGAATATCATACCATTCTTGCATCCCTGGGATGAATCCCACTTGATCATGGTATATGATCTTTTTAATGTATTGCTGGATTTGGTTTGTCGGTATTTAGTTGAGGACTTTAGCTCTATGTTCATCAGCGATATTCGCCTTTAATTTTCTTTCTTTGTTGTGTCTTTACCTAGTTTTGGAATTAGGATAATACTGGCCTCATAAAAAGAGTTTGGGAGGCTTCACTCTTCCTGAATTTTTTGGAATAATTTGAGAAGGATAGGAATTTGCTCATCTCTAAATATCTGGTAAAATTTATCTGAAGCCACCTGGTCCAGGGCTTTTGTGTGCTGGGGGTTTTCTGGCTATTACTTCAATTTCAATAGTTGTTATCAGTCTATTCAGGCTTTCTGCTTCTTGATTCAGTTTTGGAAAGTTATGTTTCTAGGAATTTGTCCATTTCACTGAGGTTGTCAAAATTCTTGGCATATAGTTGTTCATAGTAATTTCTTACAATCCTTTGTATTTCTTTGGTATTGTTTGTGATTTCTCCTCTTTCATTTCTGAATTTATTTTTTTGGGGGGGGGTCCTCCCTCTCTCTCTCTTTTTTTTTTCTTGATGAGTCTAGCTAAAGGCTTTTCAATTTTGTTTATATTTTCAAAGAACCAGCTCCTGGATTTATCAATCCGTTGAATTATTCTTTCAGGCCCTATGTCATTTAATTCTGCTCTGATTTTGATTATTTCCTTATTTTGCTCACACTGGGCTTTGTTATTCCTCTAGTTCTTTTAGGTGTAGGGTTAGACTGTTTATTTGAAATTTTTCTATCTTTCTTAGGTAGACCTATATTGTTATGAGCTTCCCTCTCAGGACTGCCTTTACTGAGTCCCCTTGGTTTTGGGGTGTTTTGTGTTCATTTTCATTAGTTTCCAGAAACTTTTTGGTTTCTTTCCTGATTTCATTGTTAACCCATTCATAATTTAGTAACATGTTTTACAGTCTACATGAATTTGAATGTTTTTGAGTTTTTCCTTGTGGTTGGTTTCTAGTTTCAAGTCATTGTGATCTGAGAAGATGCTTGATATGATTTCAAATTTTTGAATTTGTTGAAGCTTGTTTTGCGTACTATCATGTGGTCTACCTTTGAATATGTTCCATGTGCATTTGAAAAGAATGTATATTTTATTTCTTTGGGGTGAAATGTTCTGTATATATCAATTACGTCCATTTGATCTAGATTATTGTGCAATGCCTCAATATCCTTGGTGTTTCTTTGCATAGAAGATCTGCCCATTGTTGACAATGGGGTGTTAAAGTCCCCTCCTATGAGTGTGTTGTTGTTGATATCTTTTCTGAAGTCTTCCAAGATTTTCCTTACATATTTGGTTGCTCCTATGTTGGGTGCATATATGGTTGCAAGGATTATTTCTTCTTGATGGATTGTTTCCTTAAGTATTATGAAATGTCCTTCTTTGTCTCTTTTTATGACCTTTGTTGTGAAATCTAGTCTGAAATAAGTATTGTGTATTCCTACCCCAACTTTTTTTCATGTCCATTTCTTGAAATATTTTTTTCCATCTCTTCACTTTCAGTCTGTGTAGATCTTTCATTTTGAGGTGGGTCTCTTGTAGACAGCATATATGTAGATCATGTTTTCTTATCCATTCAGCTATCCTGTCTTTTGATTGGAGCATTTTATCCATTTACATTTAAGATTATTATTTTTTAAGTATATTTTATTGATTATGGTATTACAATTGTCCCAATTTCTTTTCCCTTTGCTCCCCTCTTCCCAATATCCCCCTCCCCTCCAGCAATCTCACCCCCCACCTTAGTTCATGTCCATGGGTCATGCATGTAAGTTCTTTGGCTTCACCCTTTCCTATATTATTCTTAACTTCCTCCTGTCTATTTTGTACCAACCAACTATGCTTCTTAGTCCCTGCACCATTTCCCCATTTCTCCCTCTTTTCATTCCCGGCTGATAACCCTCCAAATGATCCTCATACCTATGATTCTGCTCCTGTTCTGGTTGTTTGCTTAGTTTCTTTTTGTTTTTATTTTTTTAGATTCAGTTGATAATTGTGAGTTTGTTGTCATTTTAATGTTCATAGTGTTCTTCTTTTTCTTAAATAGGTCCCTCTAACATTTCATATAATAATAGCTTGGTGATGATGAATTCCTTTAGCTTTACCTTATCTGGGAAGCACTTTGTCTGCCCTTCCATTCTAAATGATAGCTTTGCTGGATAGAGTAGTCTAGGTTGTAGGTACTTGCTTTTCATCACATTAAATAGTTCTTACCAGTCCCTTCTTGACTGCAAAGTTTCTTTTGAGAAATCAGCTGATAGTCTTATTGGCACTCCTTTGTAGGTAACTCCTCTTTTCTCTTGCTTCTTTTAAGATTCTCTCTTTATCTTTAACCTTTGGTATTTTAATTATAATGTATCTTGGTGTGGTCCTCTTTGGGTCTAACTTCTTTGGGACTCTGTGCACTTCCTCAGCTTGTATGTCTATTCCCTTCACTAAATTTGGGAAGTTTTTCTTCATTATTTTTTCACAGAAGCTTTCAATTTCTTGCTCTTCCTCTTCTTCTTCAGGTACCCCCATGATTTGGACGTTGGCACATTATAAGTTGTCCCAGAGGTTCTTAAGCCTCTCCTCATTTTTTTTCAATTCTTGTTTTCTAATTCTGGTTGATTGTTTTTTTCTTCCTTATGTCCCAAATCATTAACTTGAACCCTGGTTTCCTTCCCTTCATGATTGGTTTCGTGTGGATTTTCCTTCATTTCATTTAGCATAGCCTTTACTTCTTCCCTTATGCATTTGCCATACTTAAGTATATCTGTCAAGTCTGTGAGCATCTTTATCAGCAGTGCTTTGAACTCTGCCTCTGTTAGGTTGACCATCTCCTCATCGCTTAGTTCTCCCACTGGAACATTTATCCATTCCCTCTTTTGGGCCATGCTTGTTTGTCTCCTCATCTTGACAGGCTCCTGTGTTTGTTTGCCTCTCTGTTTTAGGTAGAGCTGTCGAACCTGTTACATTGTAAGGGGTGGAGCCTTAGTTATTCATCAGTACAGGGTGACCTGTTTTACCACATTGTGTGTGTGGGAGGGTTCTGAGAGGGGACAATGGTGCTTGCTCAGCACTTGCCCCTTTTACAGGCACTTCTCCCACTTCCATATGGCATTGGTATCTCTCTAGCTATTGCACTGGTCATCATTCCCAGAGTGGGTGGGCCTGAAGCCGTTCTAGGATCGTGGGGACCCTTTAAACAAGCAGACTCTACTGAGAGATGGCAGTTTCTGCCTCCACCCCAACCCCAACTGGTTTGCACAGTCAGAAGCAATGGGGCTTTATTTTACCTGGTGCTGGAACCATGAATTGTGCAGTCTGGTCTTTTGTTGGGAATGTTCCCCAGGTGTCCCTCTCAATTTTAAAAAAAATTTTGACAATGCTTTCTGCCAGCCTGCCACTGCTGCCACTACCACATCACATCCACTCTGCCCAGCTCCGCCACTCCTACCTGTCCGGACGAGTATTTCTCCTTTATACCTTTGTTTGTTGGACTTCCATACAGCTCAATCTTCTGGAACTTCTGGTTGTCTCTAGTTTTGAGGTAGCTATATTCCTTCTTAGTTGTGGAGGGAGATGCAGCATGTCTATCTAGGCCTCCATCTTGGCCAGAAGTCTAAGGTTATTATTGATAGGTACTTATTCATTGTCATTTTCCCCCTTTGTATCTGTGTACCCCTCTGTCTCTCTCTGTTTCTCCATCTTCTTAAAGCAGACTTTTTAGCATCTCTTGCAATGCTGGTTTGGTGGAAATGTATTCTTTTAGCCTTCTTTTGTCTGGGAAACTCCTTATTTCACCTTTGATTTTGAATAAGAGTCTTGCTGGGTAGACTAGTCTTTGTTGTAGGCCTTTGTTTTTCATTGCTTGGAATATTTTTTTGTCATTCCCTTCTGGCTTGTAGTGTTTCTGTGGAGAATCAGCTGGTAGCCTTATCAGAGCTCCCGTGTATATTGTTAGTTGTTTCTCTCTTGCTGTTTTTAGGATTCTGTCTTTGTCTTTGAATTTTTCCATTTTACTTATGATGTGTCTTGGAGTAGACCTGTTCAGGTTCATCTTCATTGGAACCTTCTGTGCTTCCTGGACTTATATGACTTTTTCTCTCATCAAGTTAGGGAAGTTTTCTATTATTACTTTTTCAAACATGTTTTCTAACCCTTGCTCCTCTTCTTCTCCTTCTGGTATCTCTATGACACAGATATTATTATGTTTCATATTGTCCTGAAGCTTCCTTAATCCCTCTTTATGCTTTTTGAGTCATTTTGTTTGTTTGTTTCATTGCTCTGTCTGGAAATTTTTTTCAATCTGTCCTCGAGCTCCTCGATTAGATCATCTGCTCCACCTAACGTTTTAATTCCTTCTACTGTGTTCTTCATTTCAGTTATTGTATCCTTCATTTCCCCCTGACTCTTACTGATAGTTGCTATGTCCATTGTCATGCTGGTGTAACTCTCAGTAAGTTCCTTGCAGCTTCCACGAAGTTCTATGTAGTTCTCATTGAGCTCCTTGAGTATCCTTATAACCATTGTTTTGAACTCTATATATGATAGTTTGCTTGCCTATATTTCATTTAGCCCTTTTTTGGGGATTTCTCCTTTCTTTCTGATTGGGAGTTCTTTTTTATCTCCCCATTTTATGTGACTCTTCTTGTTTGTTTATGCATCTGGATTGATGTGCTTTGACTCCTTGTCTTTGTGTTGTGACCATCTGTGGTAGGAGACTTGTGGAACTCAGTGGTATAGACCCCTAGATTTCTGAGGTGGATGCTCTTGGGATGCCCTTTATGTCATTCATGTGGGCTCTCTGGTTGTAATTGGGTTTTGGTTGTTGTTGGGTCATTCTTTGGTGGGTCCTTCCCTCCAGCTGGTTGACTGATAGTCACTCCACCCACCACGTCTTGTATGCTATTGTAGAGATGCTGCCAGAACAAAATCAAACTACCCAGGAAACAAACCCACATTGGGAGAAATAATCCCCACCCACAACTACACTATCAACAGCAAAGGAGCCAAAATTAAATAAGTGTAAAGGGATTAAGACTGTTATAAGAAATTAAAAATGAATATTATATGAGTAACTGAAAGAAAAATGATTTTGTGAAGGAAGGGAAGAGTAATACTAAGAGTAGGGAATAGAGACAAGGCCAAGAGAAAAGGAAAATAAAATTTACAAATAAATAAATAAGGTATGGAAGAAGGCAGAATGGAGTAGGAGAAGGGAAGCATATAATGTTAGGTTTAAACAGAAATTTAGAAAAAATAGATATATAGTGTGAGAGACAAAAAGAAAAGAAAATAAAAAGGAACCAAATTGACAAAGAAGATCCACCACAGCAATATCAACAACCAATGATCAAAGATCACTGTATATGAATGGGAATAAGAAGGAAAAGAAAAAGAAAAACTTAAGAGATGATAGAGGAAAGAGAAGTGATTTTGGGAGAATAGAGGGAGAAGGAATAAGAGTGAGGGATGAGACTAGGCTAAGATAGGGAAAAATTAATATTTAAAATGAAATTAAGAAAAAGAAGGGGAAAGGCAAAATGGAGTAGGAGGGGGAACGGTAAAATTTGAGATTTGAAATAAAAAAATAACGATGATCTAGAAATAATATTGATGAAATGAAATAACCACAATATTCACAACCAACAAGCAAAGATTGATAAACATGAAGAGAGAATAAGGGTATTTTAAGAATGGGAAAAATAATGTAAGATGACTAATGATAAGAAAATAGTTTTGAGAGGCTGGAGTGGGAAGACTTAGTAAGAATACAGAATAGAAACAAGCTGTAGTAAGATAGAAAATAAAATTTAAAATGAAAATGAGAAAAGGAAGGAAGGTAAAATGGATCAAGGGAATAGAGGAGCAAAATCTGAGATTTGAAATAAACCGGCGACTTAATATACACAAACTAGAAGGACAAGAAGTGAATGCTAATAAGCTATGCAGGAGAGAAAATAATACAAATCATGAAGAAGACAGTGATGAAATTCATCTCAGTAGCATCTAGTTTTTACCACTTTCTTTTCTTTCTGGATCTGCCACTTGTGATGTCAGATGGTGTCCCGTTCTGGTCCTAGGCAGCCTGTTCTAGATTATTAGTGATCCATGGTCTGTGGCTGTCTCCTTTAGATGTTAATCTAGTCAATCTGTAATCAGCAGCCAGGCTTCAGCTCCACAGGGTGGGGCAGAGTATTTCCTGTTGATGGGGCTATTGCTTTCCCTCGGGCTGATGCCACTTGTAAGGAAAGTCTGAGTGAGCAAGATGGCTCCTGCTGTATGAGGCATGACTCAGCAGGAGGATTCCATTGGTTGCTCCCTCAGTTCTCTCCCCAAAGTCTCCATTCCCAAACTCTCCTCAAGTATCTCTAGTCCACTCTGCCCTCCCTTTGATGCAGCCAAGGGTAAAGGGCTACAAACAAAATTTTGTGTGTTGACCCTTTAAAAGTCTCCCTATGTCTCCATCTGTTTTTCCCTGGCTGACAGAAATTATGCCACTTTTCACAGCTGGATGTTATCTGGGTGCCTTTCTGGATCTGGTGCTGTAGGCTGGGGAGCCCAGCCTAGGGTTTAGACCCCACACTTCTCAGGGGAAAGCTTCCTGCACTGAAGTATCCCTCCCTCACTCCAGCTGCTGCCCATTGGAGTCCAGCCAGCCCTCTTGCATTTCCTTTGCACTCTGTACCGGTCACATTGTAATGGAGTGGCTTCTTCTGTCTGTCTGTGGTTATAAGGTTTCTCTCCAGCCACTGCTCAGTTCCAGACTGGTGCTGGGAGGAGGTCAGTGCAGCTCTCACTTACTCCTCAGCCATCTTGGATCCTCAACAAATATTTCTTTGCATCTGTTGAGATGATCATGTGGTTTTATCTTTATTCTATTACTATCACAAATTACATTGACAAATTTTTGTATGTCATGGTTGAAATTCTTTTTCTGTGTTGCTGGATTGGTTTGCTCATATCTTCTTGAGAATTTTTTGTATTCATATTCATAATGGATATTGGTCTGTAATATTCTTTTCTTATAGCACCTTTTTCTGGTTTAATGTCAGAGTAAGTGAATTGGGCTGTGTTACTTCCTTTTCTATTTTTTCTTAAGAGATTTAAAAGTGTTGATATTAATTCTTTTTAAAAACTCTGGTAAAGTTCACCAGTGGAGCCATCTGGGCCTGGGTGTTTCTTTGTGGGATGTTTTGTACTCACTAACTTAATTTCTTTTTTTGGCATGAGTATATTTTGGTTTTCTATTATTTTATTTTTATAGTTTGTGTCTTTCTAGGAATTGTTTCATTTTATCTACATTGTCTATTTTTTTTACCTATGCAATTTTATATAGTATTTCTATAATACTTCTAATTTTATTCCTTATTTAAATTTGCTATTTTTGGATTCATCATTTGCTTATGTTGATTTTCAACATTTTTTATTTAGTTCTTTGATAATACTTATAATAACTTCTGAAGCCTTTGCCTGCTAAATCCAACATCTGCTGACATACAGAGATGATGTCTAGTAACTGCTCTTTTCCTTGAATATTGGCTACAATTTCTTATTTTTTGCATGTTTCATAATTTTTTGTTGAAAGGTAGATATTTAGGCAACATTTCCCCCAGGTGGTTACTATTGTTGCTGCCTTTGTTGTTTGTATCTTTGCAAACTTGTCTGGGGTAGAGCTGTGAAATCTGTTTCCCCCTGGTAGGTGGCCACTCATGCCTTTGTTCAGTTCTTATTGTTGTTGTCATTTTCCTACCTTTTCTTTTGTTTTAAATACTAGTTTCCAAGGGCTTTCTCCATTGCCTGTATAGCTGAATGGCCAGCCAAAAATGGAATTAAGGTTGTGTTTGAATACCTGGAGCAGTAAGAAGGCTCCTATTCTCTGTCAATGGGTCTATGTGTCCATCAGGAAGTGTATCTAGTGTTCAGGCAATTTGCAAGTCTTCCCAAGTATTTACATTTGCTGGGAACTTTGGCATCACATTTTCATCTGCATGGAGTCTTAGGATCAATCAGAAATGTGTGGACAGCTTGGGCCCTTTTCAGTCTCCACTGAACCTGTGCAAAGTCTCAATTTGGAATATGCTTGCCCAACCATAGCCTCAGGCCAGTTATGCCACAGACTCTCCCCAGTTTTCCACCAAGAAGAATATCACTGCTAATAATGATGCTATTTAATATAGTCATTGCTTTCCATTCCAAATCAAGTGAATCCTTCTAACCATGGCAACAAAGCTGCTGGGACTCATGGCTACCTACCCAGGCCGAGTCTTCATGCTCACTAGGGATGGGAGTAGTCCCCATCTGGGACACCAAAGATTTCCACCCTTCTTACCTGAAGCCCAGTAGTTTTTCAGGTAAGTAGTTCCAGATTATTGGATGCATTTGGTTAATTTTTAGAGTGCTGAAAAATTGTAGGGGTGGGGGTGATTTTGTCTAGCTGTATAGTGATGTTTTTAGAGAGAGGATTTGCTGGTCTCCTCACTGAACTCATAGCTGGTAGTCCCAACCATTGTTAATGTACATTTGCATCCTGTCATCCAGCCAAAGGCACAACACATTGGAACACCTTATTTAAAATCACAATCATGGTCTCTTAATTTATTTATTCCTGCAAGCAAGAAAAATCCCCATATGGTTATGTTAGCAGTTTCATTTGGGAGCATTCTTGGATTTTCTTCAGGGTTCTCCTAAGGTAACAGTATGTGGAGGTTGGGCCTGTGGGAAGTGCTTATGTCATGAGTGTGGAGCTCTTATAAAAGAGGCATGGGAAATCTTTTGTCTCTTCTTCCACCATGAGGTTATAGTGAAAAGAGGTCATCAAAGAGGAAGCAGGTTCTCATCAGACACTGAATCTGCCAGCACCATGATCTTGGATTACCCAGTTTTTTGAACTGTGGGACATAAATTTATGTTGTTTAGCTTTTTAAAAATTGAGCAAATGGATAATTTTATTTTATTTTTTTTAATTAATTTATTTTTTAGAGAGAGAGGAAGTGAAGGAGAAAAAGAGGGAGAGAAACATCAATGTATGATTGCCTCTCATGCATCTCCAACTGGGGACCTGGCCTGCAACCTAGGCATGTGTCCTGACTGGGAATCAAACCGGCAATGCTTTGGTTAGAGATTGGCACTCAATCCACTGAGCCACACCAGCCAGGGCAATTTCTACTGTTTATAAGCTACCCAGTTTATGGTACTTCTGTTATAGCAGCCCAAAAAGACTAAGACAATAGCCAACATTAGCAACTTGCAGTCAACCCACAACATGTGAATGGTGTCATATAATTAAGACTTATTTCTTGTTCTTACAGTGGTCTGATGAGAATTGGGTTTTTTTTCTGGGTCTAGGCTCCTTCTAGCTATGGCTCCATTATCTTGGAATATTTTGGTTTGAGCCCCATGAATAGGGGCAGAGAACATTAGCACTTATGTGGAATGTTCTCTGGAAGTTCTTTCTACCATTTCTGATCACACTGCATTAGCTCCAGCTCAGTCACATGGTCCTGTGGGATGCAAGGGAGTCTGGGCAATGCAATCATCCTTTGTCCAGGAGGACTGTAACAGTTAGTGACTACGGAGCATTGCTTTTGCCACTCTTACTCTTTGGAAATCCCAATACATTATTATCCTTACCCTCTGGAAAAGAATACTTGGAACAGAGATGATGAATAACTTGCTGAAGATGTGTTGTTTTAACTAAGTGTTTGGAAGATTAGAGACTGGAATATTTACTGGCTTTTAATTCAGTGTTGTTGTTCTTTTTCTCTGTTGTATTCTCTTTGATTTTTACAAAGTATCACTTCTTAATCGACATAAGAAAATATAGCACAGTCATTTTAGAATAAGCGGAAAGGCCCACATATAATACCACCAACCAGCAATGATTTTTTAATGTATACATATATCTTTATGGACGTATGTTTACATATTCAAGTAATAACATGCACTCATTTTTATTGTTTCTCAATATATAGAAATTCTTCATAAGTCTACCTTCTTCCAATTATTATTTTGAGTATTACATAACATTGTATTGAATTGATCTAATGTTTACTTAGTCATTCCTCCTATCATTATACCTATTTTTTGCAACTCATTTAAACCTACATATCACAGCATGATTTTATTACTTTAAAATAATGTTTATTGTAACAAAGGCTGATTACGTTGGATTTCCTGATCATCTATGGGCATTTAGGAAATGTTGTAGTTAAATAACACAACCTTTAACTAATTTCTTCTATGTTTCTACTGAAACATGTGACTGTAGTGAAGCCCTATTTTTACATGATTCCTTTTTAATAAAAATATTTAGCTTGTGAAAAACAGAATGAATTCTAAAAATATATGACTGAACTCTTAATATGGTTTTATTTAACCATGTAACATATTATTTTATTGAACTTTGTTTATATTAATTTATTAGTGAGGGATGCAAGAAGAAAGGAAACCCCAAACTATCAGATTATAGATATTAATTCACTGGCAAATATTGTTGAGCACTTACTCAATTCTTGGCAGTCTTTTAGAAACTTAAGATGTAACAAAACAAACAAGCATAAACAAAATTCTTTCTTTCAAGAAACATGTTCTGCTTGGGATGAGGATGGGGATGTCAGGGGATGCAGTCATATACATAAAAAAAATGACATATAATGCAACTACCATGAAGAAAAATAAAACACGGTAGGGAGACTAAGACATGATTCATTGGGTGAGGGATGCTTTTTTGTATGCAGGTCTGGGACTGCCTCCCTGAGATGTGAAATTTGAGTAGAAACCTGGAAGTAGTGAGGAAGAGTTCCATGTGGGTATCTGAGGGGAACAGACAGAGGAACAGCCAGTGCAAAGGCGCTTGGCTAGATGTTGTCACATTCACAGTAAGGAGTTTTGTATGGCTAGAGTGGGGGTAATGAGAGAGGTGAGAATAGTAATATATGACATCACAGAGTTAGCAGAGCCATCATGTAGGGCTCTGAAGGTCATGGGATGGACCCAGGATTTTGCTTTGAGCAAGACAAGAAGCCATTGGAGGATATTGAGCAGAGGGACAGCATGACATGATACACATTTTTACAGGAGCACTGTGGCTATTGGGTGGAGAAGAGATGTGGGGTAAGGTCAAAGCAGGGAGTCCAGCATGGGGATTAGGGAGCATCACAGGCATCCAGGTGAGATATGAGCAGGTTGGTAGCAATGAAGGAATAGGAAGCAGTCAGAGTTTGGTTGTATTTCAAAAGCAAAGACAGTGTATTTAGGTAGTGGATTGACTGTGGGATGTGCCTTAGAGAGAGGAGCCAATGATTACTACAAGAATTCCAGCCTGAGCATTTCAAAAGTGGAAGTGCTATTTCCAAGATGGTTTGCAAGAGGAGCAGATTGTCAGGGAGGGAGACAGGGAAAAAAAGAGAGTGAATCGAAGAAGTGGGAGGAATTGAGAGTTCATGTTTGAACCTATTCAGCATGAGATGCCCATTGGATTCCTAAGGAGAGCTGTCAAGGAGACAGTTGGTACTTTGAGTCTGGAGGACAAGGAAGGTGTTTGGTATAAAGGAACAAATTTAGGGCTCTCTGTCTTAGAGATGATATTTGACACCTTTAGACAGGACATGTGTACATGCTATAATATATGCAAAGTGAAAGGAAAAAAATCTCCTGTGACTCCATTTCCCCTCCATCTGCCACCCTGTTTCTCTGATCTTCTTTACACAAAACTCCAAAATAGAACTTGTCTATGCTTGCTATCATTTTTTCTCCATTTTCTCTTGAATTCATTTAATTGAGACTTCCCTTCTGCCCACCTTCTGGGTAATCTTATCCTGTCACGAGGCATTCAGTACTGACAGTGAGCTGATTATCCCCATTTTACAATAAGGAAACTGAAGTTCAGAGAGGTTAAGGCCACTTGACTACTCAACAACACAGCGCAAACCTGGGCCTTGTTTTTCTAGCCTCAGCCTGCCTCCTTCCATCACATCCTAGTTCTCAAAAAAATAATGTTTGCAAACATGGGCTTTGGGATGATCGTCTCAAATGCCAATTCACACTGAACACTTTAATTAAAAAAATGCTTATTAATTTTAGGGAGACAGGAATGGGGATGCAGGGAGAAAGAAAAACATTGATGTGAGAGAGAAACATCAGCTGGTTGTTTCCCATACGTGCCCCGACTAGGGATCAAACCCACGACCTAGGCATGTGTCCTGATTGGGAATCGAACCCATGGCTTTTTGGTATGACAGGATGATGCTCTAGGCCGGGCCACACTGAACAGTTTAAAAGTTCCTTATAAATATGTAACTAGAATACATTATTTCACTCTGATCAATGTGTATGTTTAAATTGCTTATGTCTATATTTTCATAAGAAATAAAACTTGTAGAAAGATTATGAGCTGTTTCTATTACTTTAAAACATAAATTTATAGATATTTAATTTTTTTAAATATATGATAATGGTATAGTTGGTGAACATGAGAGTGGGGGCAGGAGAACTGGCTCTTCCCTTGACATCCTAAGGAACTGGAGACAGGTGCCTTTCAGAGAAGGGCGACAAGATGCGTTATCTTGAGAGTTGTGGATAGCAGACCCACATCTTCTTTCTGGTCTAAATAGCTGTGACTTAAAGTCAATGTTGTATTGCTCTGACATTATTATTTCTATGTCTTCCGTGGATATTTGCTCCTTGCAGTGGAAGGAAGAGGGTCTCCCAGAGGACTTGAAAAATATTTGCTCTGACATGATCGTGCTTTTGTAGGTACTTGTTTTGTCCGAGATCTAGTAGCCTGGAGAGAGCAATGCCTTAGAAACCAAACATGGTGAAATGTTTTTCAGTTTATCATGGTAGGTGTAAAATCCACTCATTTATAGATTAATTCATTAAGAAATACATTGAGTAATGGATTGGGGTTAAAGTGTGATATTAGGGGATACTTTTTCTACACAAGGAAATTTGGACTGAGTTTGAAGAAGTGGAGGGTATGAGTTATCAAAGAGAAATCAAAAGGGAATTGTGCGTGCAGGGGCTGGTAGCTGCAGAGGCATGGGTGCGAGAACAAAGGCATTATCCATGAGGGTCTATAAAAGTAATTGCTTGGTAAAAGAGGGCAGACATGATTCTGGTGAAGAAAGTAAGAAGAGGATTGTGAGGTCCAGGAACAGAACTGGAGTTTGCCTCTAGTTTTCATGTTCAAGTCAGAGCTGTGAAGAGATGGGGCTTGATATGGACCCTGCCATAAGCTATATTTGGATGGATTATGGATTAGTGTGAGGAGAGACTGAAGTCAGTAGAGATGATGGAAGCTGCTATAGCAAGTCTGTGTCTAGAGACCTGCTGACCTGGTCTCAAGAATGAGGGTGGCAAATGTGGCACTCTTGGTGCTGATGGGGAGTGAAAAGTAATTGGAGGAACAGATCAGTGTTCCAAGTGCTCAATATTAGGTCAGGGCAAAATACCCCAATGAATGTGGAGTAGCACTGGTGTGCAATGGGCCCTGAGTTGGGAAAACTAATCTTTAAACTGTCATCATTCAAGGTCCTGGAAAGTCATTGATTATGTTTGCAGCTCTACTTCTTCTCTATTAAGTGATACAGGTGAAATATATCGATTTAATATCCACTTGGCACCTTTTTAAGCATCAGTTATTATGGATTGGGTTGGGGGTGGTTTACAGTGGTATACCAGAGACACACCTTTATCACAAATTCACAATTAAAAAGCCATTCTCATACTTTTCCCTTAACCATTTTGATGGGGAAAACCGGGTGCTATGGGGTTACCTATAGGAGGTCAAAGAAAACATTCTGCTTTCTTAAGGAAATAACTTGGGATTAGAGCAGGCATTATAGTGGAGAGAGGGTTGGTTTAGGCAATGAGAAGAGGAAAGAAGAGAAGAGGAATGATGGTTTAGGCTAAGGTGACAGTATATACAACCCTCCAGATGCAAGCAAGCTGAGATTCTGGACAAAGTCTCTGTTTGAAGATGAAAGGAGTGAAAGATCAGAAAGAAAAGGCAGGAGTCAGAGAGGCCCAGCATTTTCTCAGCCACTTTAAATGGTGGTGGGGTGAGGTGAGGTGGGAGGCTTAGGAATGTCTAAACAAAAGGGTAACTTGATCCCACATGCATTTAGACATCCCTCTGACTGCCTTGTGGAAAACAGATTGGAGGAGACCAAATGGAAACGAAGTAGGTCAGTTAGGCACTGTTTATATTAATTGGAGCTATGGATCAGGATACAGGAGGTGCCACTGGGAACTGAGAGAGAAAATGGTTTAATTTATATTTAGGAGGCAAGACCCACCTTGCTCAGGTGTGATGGTGAAGTAGGCAGTAGTGGAAGGTGGAGATAGGGAGGGAAAGAGAGGGATAATGTTTACTAATATTTGGCACATGTCAGGAGTGAAGTAGCTTTTCTTGTCTCGGTCTGGAACCTGGTAGAATGTTACTCACATTAAGGGTTTTGTGTGTGTTTCTGTAGGTATGTGTATATATATATCAGGCCCAAGTGTGTAGAAAAAATTGTTGTGGCACACTTGGAATAGTTCAGATTATGTATGTATTTTTTTAATACACACACACACACACACAGATACCCAGAATAAATACACCAACATAGTTATCTTAAGAAGGCAGACTGTGGGTGTTTCATTTTTATACTTCCTTCTATTCATATAATTTTCTGCAATGAAGAATAAAGTTTTTACTCCCAAAGACCAGAACCAATTAAAGGTTTGAGAACAAATGTATCTCCCACTATTGATTTTAGCAAAAAAAAAAAAAAAAAAAAAGATGGTTAAACACAAAATACAGTCTTTACAAACCTGGCTGGCAATTCCTTCCTTGATGTTATTGTCTATTTCAGACAAAGAAAAGAGATATATGATCCCAGAAATCTTTGGCTTTGAGGAAAACAAAATAAAGATCAATATATTTTGTCCCTACTTATATTTTCTGCTCAATTCTTGTTTCTCAGCTACCAGGGTGCTATCAACTTCAGTAACTAAATTAAAAACTATAAAGCTGTGAATGAAGAAATCTTGGAAGTAATGAGACCAAACAGCATAAAATGGAAGAAATATATATATTTATAAGGAACATAGTATTATGGTCTGCCTGCATTGTTCTTATCTTTAAATGCAGATGAGAACATTGTAAACTTTCCTTATGCTGAGACTAGAAGCATATAGAGTTTGTTTTTAGCCAAATATATCAAATTTGCATTACCTAATGTTATTGGGCTAAAAGAGCAATTTGATTTTCTTTTACTGAGGACTCCAGAATAAAAGAGATTGAGAGGAAATTTGGTGAACCAAAACCAAAGGAGACCCCAAGCACAATGCAAAATGAAGCTAGTCAATTCTGAAATAATTAAATGCCTTTATTTATCTAACCTACCATGGTCCTTGGCACAGATACTAGGAGTCTTCTGCATCCTATGTGGTTTTAGATGACCTCCGAAAACTACCTGCAACATTCAACACCACTGAATGGTGCCATTTTCCATCTGTTGTCATACAGTTGTTTTGTTTACTGGCAGCTGTCAGATGGGTATTATAATGAATGCTTTTATAGAAAATGTTATAAAACCAACTATAACAAGCACTGGGGATGAAACTGATAGCAGAGGTGGGTACACAGGGCCTGTAAAGAGGCTGGAAATGGGCCTCTCTCATTTGCACCAGGAGACCATCTCATGGGCCTGCTCATAATTGCCTATTTTTCCAACTTAAAATCAACTTCTCAGTTGCTACTGCAGAGTTGCCACAGTCACAGGGAACTCTTTGGTTACTCATAGTAATGGTGATTTAGTCCTTTCAGGAGAATTATGTGCATCAGTTAGCCAGTTATGCTCATATTATCATGTGTAAATGAATCAATTTTCACATGTGCTAAAATGCATCTTCTCAGGCCCCCATCTCGTTGTTCTGGCACACAAGTCTCTGTGGGACTTGGGAACATGAGAGTTTAATCATCATCTCCCCAAAATGCTCTGATGTCCCTGTAGCAAAACGGAATTTAGAGGAAATCTTGATTTAATGCGTGCATGCTTTCTGCTTCTCCCTCCCTCCCTCTCTCCCTCCGTTGTTTATTTATTTTTGAATTGCCCACAGGGAAAAGTGCAGTTAGCACAGTTGATTCTCTCAACCACTTCTAAATAGTGTCTGCTATTTTTGCCAGCAGAAGGGCATGTTTGAGCCCTGAGGGAGGGGGATTAGGCAAGCTGAGTGACATGTGTTGGTCCCTGTGGTTCTGACCTTGCATCCAGGGCTCTGGGGCCATATGTCTATCTGCACCCATCATGCTTCCCAAAGCTGGGGAGATGGCCACGGTGTCAGAGCACTCAAAGCACAGGGAGATGGCTACCCTGCTTGAAGTGCTGGGGGCATTTTAAACCATGACCCGGTGCTCTTAGAAGTAGCTACAAAGAACAGCTTGCATTTATTGGAGGCCTCACTTGTTCACTTGTTCCCCAGGATTTTGTCTCTCTAGTTGTGATTAAGAAAATCTCACTCCTAGAGTTGATATATTTCACCAAAAGTCTGATGTATCATGACCTTTTTTTCTATGAAATTAATGAGAGTATTATTTTGCAAGTTGATATATATGTATGTGTGTGTGTGTACTTTTATTATTATTATTATTTTGCTCAAAGGAGCAAGTAAGAGCTATTGAAACAAGTCTACCACATGGATCTGTTCTCTTTTCTTTACATCCCAGATCTGTAATATACCTTTGTGAAGTTCTCACTCCACACTGCTGTGCTTCTGGTTCTATAGATGTTCAATAAGTATTTGAATAAATGAATGAATGAAGTCAGTCATTTGAATGAGTCTGCCTTGCTTTGCTGTCTCATTCAGTGGTTTTGAGTTCACGATTTAGTGTACCATAATCAAAACTAAAGAATAATGTTCAGTACCCAGTATATATACTATACTGTGTAGTATCTATGCTATACAGTATATAGTATCACAGTATACTCTAGTGTTAGGTGTGAAGACTCTGGAGTCCTGTTGCCTTTGTTTGAATCCTGGCTTCACGCAACTGATGGGCAGGCCTGGAGCAAATGACTTAATTTTCTAAGCCTTTGCTTCTTCTGTCAGGAAATTAGGATATCAAAAATACCTACTCTATAAGGGTTGTAATGAAGTTTAAAGTAGAAAATCTATATGAAGCTCTCAGCACTGTGCCTGTAACATATAAGCACTTGGTGAATGGTTGATGGTGTTTTTGTTGTTGTTGTTGTTTTGTTATTGTTATTTGCCTAACATTTGGGGGGAACACACACCTTTCATTTTTCTCTACCAAAGATGTGGCCCTAGTGGCTGTTGGGCTTGCCTTCAAACTTATTGGACCATGTGATCCTAGGCATATTGCAGAAAATATGGTGCTCAGAATAGCATGGCTTATATATTTTATCTTGCTGGCAAAGGATTCTAAAAGGCTTAAAGCTTAAATTAAAGCCCACATTTACTCCAAGTGAGAGAAAGTGCCATATGCCTCTCCATCTTGTGTGTGGTGTGACTGGAAACAGAGGGAATGACAACACATCAGTGGCTTCAGCCAAAATGCGAGGCCAGCAGCCTAAATCCAGACTGGGCAACTTCCCTGGCTCTCCTGGTTTTGTCTGATTGTGCACTTGACCTTGACAGCCACAGTTGGAGCAGTTTCTTTTTGCTTTCTGTCATTAATCAGTTTTGTAGCATCTTCTAAACAGACAGCCTGGGTTGGATTGAAAAATGTGCCTGTGTTTTCTCATCTGATACAAGCATGAATTAAACCAGAGTCACCTCCATAGACGAGCATAAATATCGGGCAGGATTTTCAAGTGGAGCATTACCTGAAAATATCCTATTAATTGGCTGTTAATGTTGTCTTCCTGCTACCATGGTGCCTGTAATTATGATAACCTACTGTTTCAAGTTTTCTATTGCAGTAGAATATATTACCAGAGGAGGGGGAGGGATGACATTTATGTTTACTGGCAAATGAGGCCAGACTTTGACTTTGAGTTACTCTTGAGAATTTAAGGGTGGCACACAGCACAGCCTTACAGCAAGTGTATCATGGTAGAAGATATTAACCATTCTCCACTTTTAGATTGCCATATATGTTGTAAAGTTCCACTTTTAGATTGCCATATATGTTGTAAAGTTATGGGTGTACCACTTAATGCATACTTTATTGGATAGAATAAAAACTAATATTGTTCAGAAAAATACCTGATTGCTGGAAATGAGGATAAGAAAATGTGAATAATCTGTAACATTTTGCACAGTCTAAAATGCAGTTTCTGATGCCTTTACAGTGCTTTAGAATTTGTAAAGATGTTGTCATTTATTTAACAAAGTGGAAACTCATGTCAAAGAATTTTCATGACTTACCAAAATTTTTATGGAAATACATGACAGAGTTTTACCCGAATGCAGGTATCATGATTCTTGGTTCCAAGAATGCCCACCTTCTCACCTCTTAGAAAACCTCACCCAAGGCTTTACTGAGTCCTCCCAATAGATTGAAGATCCCCTTGCTGGCAATAGCTGATTAGACTGAGGAAAACCAAGAATCTGGCTGGTAGATCAGATGATCTCTTCCTGGGAGTTAAGAATTATGATACATCCCAATATTCATATTCTTTAAAAAAATTCAGTGAGAAGAGTAATAGGAAATGAAGTCTAGAAAAAGGAGCCACATCAGATCAGGAGGGGAGGCAGGCATCACCATTTACTGATTGAGTGACCCAAAACAAGTCCCTTAACACAGAGAGCATTAGTCTCATTATTTACAAAGCAAGAATAGTCATAGGATCTGCCTCAAGAAATGAAAAAGAAACATGATAAGGCCAGTGAAGCATTTTGCAGTGACTTGGGCACACAGCAAGTGTTCTGTGGAAAGAAGGGGAAGGAAGTAGTCAAAGAACATGTATGAATGACCCACACATGGAAACAGTGTGGGAATTGGCTGCGGGAGCAGGGGCTGAAATGGGCAGAAAAGAGCAAAAATATAAAAATTGGAACAACTGTAATAGAATAACAATAAAAATTTATGTTAAAAAATTTGAATTATATTCAGCCCTTAACCAACACCCATCTGAGATTTACCTTAACTCTTACATTAAAACTACATATTCCTTTGTTAAATTTGAGTCTGTTTCTTTTTTATCCTTTCTATTAGGTTTGACATTACAAATCCCTCCCTCGTTCTCAAAGCTCTACCCTCCACTGATTCCTCTGGTGTTCTCAAGTAAGCCAAGTTGCTCTCCAAGGTTCTGACCTCTGTCTGAGTTTCTTTCATTTTTTCTCATAACCATTAGCTACCATTTTTTTTGAGCACTCACTTGGCCCTGGCATTTTATTAAATGCTTTGCATACATTCTCATTTAATGCTCCAAAAAGTTCTATGTGGTAAACATTATTGTCCCCTTCTTCAGATGAGGAAACTGAGCTTCAAAAGAATTGATTAAGCCATGTAAGGTAACATAGCTCTACAGGATAGATCAGAAGTTTGAATCCAAGATTTCAAAGCTCATACTTTATTACCACTGCATTAAAGAAAGCCATGTTTTAGATTTTTTGTTTCTTCCAAATTACTAGTGTGTTATTTGGAATATGTGACCTAATGTGGCTTCAGTTCCATAATTTATATTATAAGCATGATAACAGTTATCTTTCATTTTTTGTGCTTCATATAATTTATATGAAGTATTCAGCACAATGCATGGAATGCAGTAGAAAATAAGTCCAGGCTATTATTAATAATAAATAATTAGTTTCACATTCTGGAAGATTTCAATTTGGATACATGAATGTGACTTTAAAAGCTGAACTCACTGCCAAATTTGAATTATTGCCTAACTAGATTCATGCAACTGGAAATAGAGAAATAACATACAATTCTAGCAATATCAACATTATTATTTTCACTTTTTTTCCTGATGCTGTCAGCTTGTTATTTGTGCTTATTTCTTAGAATAATAGAATTTATTCAGGCAATTTATCCTTAATACAAGTGATATAAATGGGGTTATGCAGTGCTTATATATCATGCTAATAATGTCTGGTTCATCTTTTTTTCTCTCCCTCTCCTTACAAATGGAAACATTGATTTCCTACCCTGTCCTGTCTTTTACTTCATTTTCTGCATTGAAGTTATCTTTGTTTACTGCCTAGACTGGATTCTCAAAGCTAAAATGATGTTTAACACCATTCAATAACATTTTTAAAGCATATACCATGTGCTTTTCTTGACATTGTTGTGTACTAGAGTGGAGTCAAAAATAAAAATAAAAATAGTGTATTTGCTCCCCCCAGCTATAAATTAAACTTATTTGTTAAAAAACACACATGGTCAATGATTTAAGAACAAATATAAAGCTTTGCATTGGGAACTTCTGATATAGTGTCAAATAAATGAATGCATGTTTAAAGATGTGGATGCTCTTTATGGTTTCACTTCTCTTTACTTCACACAATCCATGCCTTCAACCCCCAAGTATTTCTTGATGGCTTCCAAAAATATTTCTAGCAGCTAATGTTTCTCCTGAGCTTGAGATTCATAGTTGTTTGTACATGTCTCCAATGACCCTATTGGCATGAATGTCTTATGGACACAACTCATACAATATGTCTGAAAATGAAATCAACAATCACCCAATAACCCCCTGCCTGCACCACCCTAATCTGTCCTGGCTCCTCCATCTTGGCAAATCACACATACACTTGGCTTACCCATGTTGGAAACCTCTCTATTATCCCTGCCTTACTGGAACACAATTCCTAATCCATTCCCTTCAACTTCTTTATTTTTCTTGAACTCAACCTGGCCTTTCTATTTCCTGCAAAGATAAAATCAGATAATAGTAGTGATAGAAAAGCAGGATCAACTTGTTTGGTTGATGCAGGATGTAGAGGGACTAAAAGTTACAGCACTGATTTTGATTGGGCTTTAAGACCCACATTCAGGGTGAGAGACAAGAAAAGGGCATGAACTGTGCAGAAGGAAAACAAAGTTAACTGGGGTAGACAAAAAGAAGAATAAGCAAGACTTAATGAAAAGACAGATTCAAAAGGAGAAGATATAGGTAAGAACAATCTCAGAACAGGTTCATGAGGATAGTTGTTTTGTTTCTGCCTTCATGATTGAAGCCCAAGGGAAATCTTGTTTTAAAAAATAGAGGAAGACATTTAAAGAGGTTGCAATAGAGGACATTGAATGCTTTCATGGTGTATTATCTTTGTGGAAGTTGTGTGACCGTGAGCATGTCACTTTACCATTGTGAGAGTTAACTCATCTACTGAAAATGAAGGATTTGGACTAGATAATTTGTAGCATCTCAGGCTTTTGAGCAGTCAGGGTTTATGCCTAGGAACTTGGGAGAAAAGTATCACAGTCAGATGTTGGTTGTGATGGATTTAATGTAGAACTTTGTTGAATTATATTTGGAAATAAAGTATACCCTTGGTGAAATATTGAATAATAATGAATCTGGTATTAATATAGTCTGGATTAAGTATAATACTAATATAAATAAAATTATACTGAGAGAAAATTATGTTTATAGAGTACACCATCAAGATGAACATTAGAAAAGGGAAACTAAACCTTATCTAAATAGTTTTTTACTTTTCTCTATTGTCACCCTCTCTTTATATTATCATTATATTTTCTAGGCTGGTAGATGAATCTCAAATTCTGCTTCTGATTGACTTTTTCCTTCTCTCCTTGATAGAATTTATATACATATATATTTATTTTTCATTTATGAAGCACAAACAGATCACGTGTTTCCTCTTCTGAGGCAAAGAAATAAATACAGCAAAGGTTTCTATGCTCAATTCCAGTTTCTTATTAAAAAATTAATATGAATGAAAAATATTCATTTACTTTTGGAATAAAGGTTTATCACAGATCTTTTACTTGGGAGTAAATACTCCTTAAAACAAGCTAAATGCCCAACCTTGATAATTTAAAGTCAGAGAATCACCCATGTGTAAAATAGGTGTGTGTTCACATAATTGACTACAGTATTTTGCTACATGGTTAAATGCATGATTTCCCCTAATAGAATGCCATTGTGGTCTACATCACATTTCCTAGTTCATAAAAGTCAAATGAGCTGTGACCATAGTCTCCCAAACTTAATGGAAAGTTCATTTTGTGACTTCTGAGTTTAAATTGTGTCTTTCTAGGATGAATCAATAGATTTAAAGCATGTTAATGGATCACATCACCAAAAGGTCTAATCCTGAGTGACTAAAATGGTAGATCTAATTCAGATTTATTGCTTTTCTGGCATGTTGAACCAAAAGGTCTTTAATCTCTGTAATAATATAATGGATTTGAATTAACTGAATAATACTCACCTGATGCAGATCATTTAAGTTGTCTATGTATTCACCTGGCACTGTGCATTTCAAACTTTTGGGGAGAGAGATGTGGGCTGGATGGGTTTCTTCTGTGAAAACTAGCAAAGAAGTAAATAGAGTCTTGGGGCTCACTGCACATTTATTTTGCTGTGTGGGATGCTTGCTAGCACAACAAATTTATACACTGCTCTTTCAACACCCTTAGCCACAGCTACCTATCAGAAGGTTATCAAGGTTAGAAAAAACACATCAGTTATGTCCTGGGCCATGTAAACTCTCTTGAGCACAGCCATAAACCATAGCCCAACCATGCAGGGGCCTTGATGTTGGACAAACTGCATGGGTCAGTATAGATGTCCAGAGCCAGAGATGGCAACATTTGGAAAATACAAATGAAGATGTTCAGGAGGTGCTGTCAGTGAGCTTCTGTGAGGGTACCATATGGAGGGAAGCCAAATTATTTCTGTTATCTCAGGGAACACCTTGATTCTGAAAGATGGTGAATGAGCATGAGGCTGCCTAATACTTATGGAAAAATGAATGCAATATATGTATATTGGAGCAGCTGCCTCAAGAACAGTCAGAATCTTCCCAAGAGTTCGAATCATCTTTCTGAATTCCTTTGCTGAAGCCCTTTGCTTGACTGTTGTCATTACATGCTCCCACAGAGGGCAGCTTTAAAAATCTGTAGGGTAGAATCACTTGGTAAGGGAGAGAGAAAAAAATCAAATGATGTGGTGACTCCATCTGCCCTTTCTTTTAGTGAGAGTATATATACCATCAGTTATGCTATAACGGACACCTGTGTTTCTAAAAATCACTGCACTGTGCTAAAATCATACAACAAAAACTGGGCTTATGAGGGAAATGGGGCATAGGCAACTTTATCAGTGACACAAAATCAATCAATCAATTAATCTCTCTCTCTTTCTCACACACACATATGCACATACAGTCAGCATAGTTTTACATGTGTTAAATGACTAAAATCCATAAATGCTCCAAAAATATGTAACTTTACTTTGAAGAAAACTAGAGGTTTTCTTGTGGAGGAGGGCATCAGTAGGGTTGTGGCTTGTGAGTTATGGTGAAAGGGCGAAAAGGGAGAGTGATCTAAAAATTGTGACATCAGATGTGAATGGGTGTGACTCATAACACATTGTGAATTGAGGTAGCAGGTAAGTGTTTGAGGTGAGGTATGTGCTTGCGTATTTCTGTGCAGTTCATTTCAGCTGAGTGGAGTTTTCTGTGCTTAGTGTTTTTCACAGGTGAAATCAAGCATACATAAATGTGAAGTCCACATTATACTCAACTTGTTTCCTGCTATATCGATTCACTGGAACACACTCATTTTCAGAACAAACCTTATAGGAGAACTCACTATGCCTTAGAGTAACCAAGAGATGGGAAGTAAGTGCTGGAAGTTCAGTTCCCCATTGTGAGTATCTTAGAGTATTGCATATGACCAAGAATGCATATGCTTCCCCCATGACCTTTAATGAAAGCCAACCACTTCATCCTATGCTCAAGTGAATAAAAACATGTTCTGAGTAGGGAGAAAAATGTGGCTGTGTCAGATATCACATTGTTTCTAATGTGGCCTGTTGTTAACAAAGAATACATTTGATTTCATTGGATGTTTTTGCTTCACACATTTATTCAGAGCTTAACTTTTCTAAGAACTGTGTCTCCACTGGTCTCTTACCTCTTGTATCTATTCCCGAGGTAATTCATTTCAATAATCAAAAATTATCTGGACATATTGGATTGCTCTTAGACATTTGTCTTCTTATTCAGTCATACATTGTCCTCCATGTTAACCCCTGATCTTATTGTCAGTCTTGAAGTTTTGAGGTTATTCAATTCATTCTCCTGTTTTATAAGGAGGACCTTGGTTGGTTGGGGAAGGGCTTTGCTCAAGAACATACAACAAAGGCAGGTTTCAAACAAGTCAGTCTATAACTCCAGAGCTTTCTTGAGGTAATTCCAAATGGTTTTTCCATTGGATCAGTTTATTTTACCTGTTGTGCTACCTGCCTGTACTTAATTGGTGCATACACACTCACAAAGAAGTCAGGTTAACTCTCCACCTGGCATCAACTCTGCTATTTCTAGTTTTGTTGTGAATAGCTGCCATGCCACCATCCAAAATAGCATACATAATTTTATTTTTGTATCCAGTTAGCTGTTTCTTTCTTCTTATAGTGTATAAAGCTTTCAGTAGATGTGGGGTAACCCCAGTTATTCCAATTACTGCTAATGTTGGTGATACTCAAACTGTAGATCTCCTCCCTACCCACTTACCTCATTTAACACTTAATTCTCCTCAAAGGAAGTTTTAAAAGCTTTAATTCTCCCACTACACAGTTGGAAAAACAGGGAAACAGAATTTGGTCTTGGATTCAGTCACTCTGTGAATTTGTGTTGTAACCAGATCAACATCATTGCATCTGAACACCCATTCAGGCATATTACTAAAAACATTGGAGTACATCTTGGGGAATTCACTTTCATTCTGACTTACTCTATAACATTCCAGAAGCTTCATAACCCATGAGGCACTTGAAAAAAATCTATCCAAGCACCCAAAACAGACCAAGTCACTGTTTAACTGAAATTGGAGCTAATATTCTATGAAGTATTTAAATCCAAGCATAAAAGTATGAGCATCACAGCCGTGGCCAGGTGGGTTGGTTGGAGTGTCATCCCCTACACCAAAAGGTTTTGGGTTTGATTCCTGGTCAGGGAACATACCTAGGTTGTGGGTTCAATCTCCAGTTGGGGTGGGTATGGGAGTCAACAAATCAATGTTTCTCTTTCATGTTGATGTCTCTCTCTCTCTCTCTCTAAAATCAGTAAACATATTTTTTCTTTAAAAAAGTATGAGCATCACAGTGATGGAAGGGCAGAGCATATGACCTTTAAGACTAATTCATAGGCATATCTACAATGTCCTTAAAGTGAGACATTTATAGGGGAAGAAAAGGTGGTCAAGTTAAGATTTTAGAATGTATATGCTATCAAGGGGTTGGTTTCTTTATTGTAGTCTTGTTAATTGAGTTGGAGGGTCTTATTTGACAATGGATGCCTATTGTCAGTGCTTGTGTGTGTGCTTGTGTGTATGGGTTAGCACACACATGTATGTTTCTCCTAAAGCCTTGGCTTCCCATAAAGAGAGCATTCCAAAAGAAAGAGATGAAAGTAAAATGCATAAATGCACAATAACACATGATTAAGTTTTGACCCCATAGATTGTTAACCTTCAAAGCTAACTCTGCAGTAGCACAATATTATTAGCAATAAAAGGAATTTGCTTTGCCCTTTTTTTAAATTACCATAAACCGATTGACTGAGACAGAATGATGTTAATATTTAAGAAGTAGGACACTAGATTCTATTATCTCAGAAGCTCTGTCACCAGGCCCTCTCTGTAGTCCTGTTATCTAATTATTGGGCTTAAATTGCATTAGTGTGCTAGCAATTTGTCTACTACTGGAAAAGTAATTGACATTTGGGTTACTGCTTCATATTTGGGTGACTTGCTAGCTAGTTCCGAAGAGTCCTCTTCTGTCAGGGCAGATTAGCTTAATGTTGCCTAGAAGAAAGGGAAGAAGCTCTGTATTTTAAGGTATGCTGCCTCTGTCACTGGTTGCAATTTGGTATTAAAATTTCAGTTCTGTATCAAAGCTGATAAGTCACCTGAGATGAAATTGAACAAGGTTGTCGTGACAAAGTAATTAATGGCATTTTTTGACTTTCAGATGACTTTAGGGGAAGCACACTTACTCCTTTCTTTAGCGTCTGCTGCCATGTTTATAAATATGTATGCACATTTACAAAACATCTTTAACTGTTGTCAGATGTTTCTGCAAGCTTCAGATTTATGGTTACTCTGAATTAAATAGCACCAGGTACCCTTGGTATACAGTTCTGATCTGGCATTGACATGAAAGGCAGTGACTTTCCATAATATTTCATTCATATTGCTTCTTTTGACACCACACATCATTGATAGGCAGTTCTCTTTCTGTTTTTCTTTGTGTAAAAATTGGGGGCAGTGTTCCTTGGTTCTCCTATTTCTTTAGGCTTTTTCTGCCTACCGGTTTTTGGTTTGTTTAAGATGACAGTGATGGATATTAATAAATACTCTGCATTTTTCTTAGAAGAAGAGCCTAAGAGATCATACCAGTCTTTGACAAGGTGACAGATATACCTGACTCAACCAATTATTGGCTCCTATAGCCAGTACACCTGAGAATAACAGACTTCTTTTACATGTATCGAGAATAGAGTCTGGTAATCTAAATAACAGAAAATAGAAGTGGGCAGTCATCATTTTCCTTAATTTGAAAACTTAAGGTTAGTCTCAAAAGTATTCAAAAATTTATCAAAAACTGGTATTTCTTTTTTGAGACACAGGTCAGATTTGCATTGGGAAACACTTTTTGGCTAGCCCTTCAACCTCCTTTTTGTCTCTGTCCCCTGGCGCTCTCTATTCCAGGGTTGCTGGCTTCCCTTCAGTTCCACGAGCAAGCCAAGATCCTTCCTTCTGCCAGGACAATGCGCGTGCTGTTCCTTCTGCCTGGAATGCTCTTTCCCACACTCCACCAAGCTCGTTTCCTCTTATCCATTAAGGATCCACTAAAATGTCACCTCTTCAAAGGGCCCTTTTCTGTTGGTTCCTGCTCTGTCCCAGTTGCTCTTCATCTCAGCTTCATTGCTTCTTTCTTGACTCTTTTTAAAAATCATTTTTATTGTTATTCTATTACAGTTGTCCCCACATTTTCCCCTTTGCCCACCTCTACCCAAACTTTCCCCCACCACTCCCTCTGGCAATCCCCATGCTGTTCTTCATGTCCATTGGGTCATGCACATATATTCTTTGGCTACTCCCTTCACATTTTTTCATCAAGTTCCTTCTTCCCTTTTCTCTCCAACAGTTGTCAGTCGGTTCCATGTATCTATGCCTCTGTTTCTATTTTGTTCGTTGGTTTATTTTGTTCATTAGATTCCACACAGAAGTGAGATCATATGGTATTTCTCTTTCACTGACTGGCTTATTTCACTTAGTATAATCGTCTCCAGGTCCATCTATGCTGTCACAAGAGCTAACAGTTCCTTCATTTTTACTTTTGTGTAGTATTCCCTTATGTAAATTTACCACAGCTTTTTTTATCCACTCATCTACTGATGGGCACTTGGTCTGTTTCCAGATTTGGTTATTGTAAATAATGCTGCTGTGAGCATAGGGGTGCATATATTCCTTTGACTTCATTTCCATTCTTTTTATCCGTCTGCTGTCCTCTCTAGAACATAGGCTCCATAGGGACAGAGGTACTACTATTTGCCTTACTTGCCACTATATCTCTAGCAGATGACAATATTAGATGATCAATGTATTTGTTGAATGTTTTCATAAATCTTCCCCCAATTTCAACCACAATGCTTTTTTAAAACTTTATTTTTTGAAATAATGTAGACTCTTGAGAAATTGCAAAATGAATCCAGAGTTTCCATGTAGTCATCACCCAGTTCTCTCCAGTGATAACCTCTTAAGTAAGCAGAATACAAAACAAATAGCAGTAAGCAACAAGGCTTTTCCTTTCTTTTTCCTTTTTCTTGGAACACACACACAACATTTTAGAGATAGCCATTGCATTGCATAATATGCACTCACTTTAGGGGTATACCTCAGTGAGTCTTGATCAACATATACACACATGCTATCACCCTCACCATCTTTCCTTTCTCTTAAGGTAATGGTCATTTCAGTTGGCAATTCTCATTGATTTAATTTATATTTTTAAATTATATTTTATTGTTTATGCTATTACAGTTGTCCCAAATTTTCCCCCTTTGTCCACCTTCATCCAACTGCCACCCCACTTTCTTAGGCAATCTCCACACCATTGTCCATATCCATAGGTCCTGCATTTATGTTCTTTGGCTACTCTATTTCCTATGCTGTACTTTACATTCCAGTGAATACTCTGTAACTAACAATTTGTACTCCTTAATCCCTTCACCTTTTAACCCATCTCCCACCTCCTTCCTCCCATCAAAATGTTCTCTGTATCTATGATTCTGTTTCTGTTTTGCTTGTTTATTTTGTTTTTTAGATTCAATTGTCAATAGATATGTGTTTATTGCCATTTTCTTTTCTTTCTTTCTTTTTTTTGTTCTTCTTCTGCTTTAGAAGACCCTTTAACATTTCATATAATACTGGTTTGGTAATGATGAACTCCTTTACCTTCTTCTTGTCTGGGAAGCTCTTTATCTGTCCTTCTATTCTAAATTATAGTTTTGCTGGGTAGAGTAATCTTGGTTTTAAGGTCTTGCTTTTCATCACTTTGAATATTTCTTGCCAATCCCTTCTCACCTGCAAAATTTCTCTTGAGAAGTCAGTTGACAGTCTTATGGAGGTTCCCTTGTAGGTAACTAACTTCTTTCCTCTTGCTGCTATTATGATTCTCTCTTTGTCTTTAAGTTTTGGCATTTTAATTATGATGTGTCTTAGATTGGGCCTTTTTGGTTCCATCTTGTTTGGATCTGTCTGTGCTTCCTAGATTTATATATTTATCTTTTTCACCAGGCTGGGAAGGTTTGTTTTCATTATTTTTTCAAATAGATTTCCAACTTCTTGCTTTTTCTCTTCTCCTTCCTGCACCCCTATGATGTGAATGTTGGAACACTTGAAGTTGTCTCAGAGGCTCCTTACACTATCCCCTTTCTTTTTTCTTTTTTCTTTTTTTTCCCTTGCTGTTCTGATTGGTTGTTTTTTGCTTCCTTATGTTCCAAATCACTGATTTGATTCTTGGCTTCATCCACTCTATTGTTGATTTCCTGTAAATTGTTCTTTATTTCAATTAGTGTGCCCTTTTACTGACTGGATCTCTTTTATGCTGTTGAGGTTTTCACTAAATTCCTTGAGCATCCTTATAACCAGTGTTTTGAACTCTACATCTGATTGATTGCTTATCTTCATTTTGTTTAGCTCTCTTTCTGGAGTTTTGTTCTGTCCTTTCATTTGGGCCATGTTTCTTTGTCTCTTCTTTTTGGCAGACTCCCCTGTGCTTGTTTTTATGTACTAGGTAGAGCTACTATGTTTTCCAGGCTTGATAGAGTGGCTTAATGTAATAGGTGTCCTATAGGGTCCAGTGGCACAGCCTCCCCTGTTACCCAAGTTGGGTACTCTAGGTGTGCCCACTGTGCAGGCTGTGTGCACCCTTTTCTTATAGTTGAGCTTGACTGCTGTTGGCACATCAAAGGTCAGCTACTGCCTGTGTTCTATCCAGGGTCATACAACATTATCTATAAAGTGATCTTCAGATGGCTGCCACTTGTGCTGGGCTTAGAGGTTCCCAGGAGAGGCCACGCTGTGAACAAAAACCAGCTGCTGCTAGTGCCAGGCCTAGGCAACTTAGCAAGAGGTATGGGGCTTGCTGGAGCCATATGCTGCTTGTTTGAGAGAATTTAGGAAAATCTGAAGCATGGGAAAAGACAGCCATTCATGTAGAATAGCCACTGGAAACAGCTTGGATGGGCCTGAAAGTTGTGTAGGACAGGTTTGTCAGGGAATCACATGGGTAGGGAAAAGTGTGATTCAGTAGCTGACTATAAATGCTCAAATCCTTTGCTCTTGTTTAATTATTCTGTCTCAGTTTTTCTTAGTCCATTTCTCAAGGAATTTTCCTAGCTTCTTACTATCTTGACACAGGTACATTTGTTTCTTTAAAAAATAATTATGAAGTACATAGGCCCTGTCTCAAGTTCTGTTTGAAGTAGCTTCAAAGTTTTCCCAGGACATATTTTAGCTGTGGTTCAACACACACCTGTCAAGCAGACTTCTGGCTTGAGTTGCCTGTGACACTGATCAAAATTAACCCTGCTGCTGATGGCTTATTTAGTGTCCTCACCTTTTCCCTTCAGCCTTATAATGCTATTAGTGGCTTCTAAGGCTCACGTTGTCCAGAGGGGCATTTTGCATACGGCACACTTTATTTTTGATCTCCCAAGAAATGGCAGTAAATGCAATCTATAGAAAGCCATAAATGAGGCTGATAAAATTATCTAGCAGTCAAAAGGTTGCTGCATTCATTTATCTCCACATAAATGACAAGATTAGGGAGAGGTAATCCTTTTGATAGGAGATGTTACCCAGAATGATCAAAATCAAGGTGTGTTTTTTTTTTCTTCAGTTTTTGAAGGGGGTGGTTAAGAGCGGGTTGAAGAAGAAGTGGTTCAGGAGGAATTTCTTTATAAAATTGTTTTCCTGAGGTCAAAGTATCTCTATGAAATATGTTGCCTTATATTGACATAATTATTTGTCTTTGCCTCATTGAATGATAGTCCCCTTCCCATTTGATGGATAGATTATAGAAAGATGACAGTGGAGATGAAATTTAAAAGACTGAGTCTGAAATCTTAAATTTTATCATAATATTATTTTAACTTTAGAAAGATATTGTGGTCATTAATCTTATACACACACACATGCATACTGGGTTGGGCAAAAGTAGGTTTACAGTTGTTAATATGGAAAATAATATAATTAGTAAGTAATGGTACAAGAATAAACTCTGTAAACCTGCTTTTGCCCCACTCTGGATATGCTGTGGTCTTTCCAGAAAACATCCAGCCATGTAATATGAAAAATACAGACATTTATTGAAGATGCAAGATATAAGAAACATTGTACATAGGACAATACCTCAGTTTTCTCCAAAGTAGGCACCTTGGTACCTCACACAGTTCTCCCTATTACTATCAACTGCCCTATCTTTTTCCTGAATCTCATTGATGATCTGGAATCTCTTCCCTTTCAAAGGTGATTTTAGTTTTGGGAAAAGCCAGCAGTCTCAGGGCTGTAGGAGGTGTGAGTCACCTGGGTGATTTGATGTTTCACCAAAAAATCTGCACAAGATGTGATGTGTGAGCCAGCACGTTGTTGTGATGAAGTTGCCAATCACCAGTTGCCCATGGTGGCAGCCTTCTGAAGCATTTGAATAGTTTTTGCAGAGGAATGCTCAAGCTTAACACAAATTTGACGCATATTTGTTTTTCTACTTGCTCAGTCATTTTGAATGCGATGGCCACACGGTACACATGCTCACTCATTGGCATCTACGACCCCCACTGACTAGTACAGTGAAGTCATCATTGTTCACACATGCACATTCCAGTCCAGTCTCCTTGGCTGCCAGGTTACATTGATGTTGCGCAAATCATTCTTTTTATATTCACAATGGTTCCACTTTTTCTGGACTGACCTCATATATTTGGGATGATGAGATATGGAATTAAAAACAATTTTCTTTTCATATTTGTGCTTTGCTTAGTTTTCTTTTGGAAACAAATCAATCACATTGTAAGAAAATATTATAATCATTAAGAAAAATGTTACTGCAAGGGTAGAGAAGAACATAAGTGGCATCTTTATTTGTTTATTCATTCAACAAACATACACTTAGTGCCTGTGGTGTGCCTTGATACTTGATTAGATGTTGAGTGGAGGATAAAATCCACCTTGTCCCTGCTCCTTTGGACTGCATCTCTTTACTTATCTGTCTCTGTCCAGGAACTGGGCACCCCTTACAGATATAATATTGTTCCATTCACCTGACAAAGTGCCTGGTATAAATTAATCAACAGATTATATTATGGGGAAATGCTCACACAGTTGTGCATGATGGGCAAGCTCTATTGAGCCTGCGATTTTTTAAATTTAAGCTAATTGCTACAGCATTAAAGAATCAAGACTTTTCACAGAAAAACGAACAAACCCTGCAATTCTAGCTCTTTTGGAAAAAGAGGAATCTATGGAAAAACTGGATTCTTATCCTATCAAGATAGTCATTGATGTTAAGTGGTGGCTGCCTCATTTGCTTGGGGCATGTCCTGTTTTGTTTTCCCCAGTCCCCACCACATTGAGGCTTAGAATCTGTTTATCATCAGGTCATTTAGGCACTAGTATAATTTATAAATTTTTTGTATTTTTGTGATTTGACTGGGCCTATAGGCATTTGTAGTTTTTGCTCTTAATCTTATAGCCTGAAGGGGAGTTTCAAAAATATTTGCAGTATGATAGTGGAAACCTTTCGAAAGTTTTTGAGGAGTGTGGACAGCTTAGACAGTGTTTCTTCTTGGGCAGAGTGAGATAAACTGGGGGCAGGAGATGTGTTAGTGTTTACACCACAAAGTAAACAATTCCTCTTCCTATAGGGAATTAGATTGGTGTGAAATAACTGCTAGAGAACATAAAAGCATCTTCAAAAACAATACAAAGTGCTTGTGAAGATGGGCTACATTTTGTGGTCTTGCCAAGCTATTCACTCATAGTTAGCACTTGAAGTGCACATTATGTTCCCATGGACTCTATGGGCATCTTATCAATAAAGACTCCTGCTTATCTGTGAGAACCTTAACAAGAAATTTTTAAATTAATTTAAATTAATTTTAAACACAAATCACTTCCAGACTTCTTATCAGTAGATCTATTTTCTTAGTGCAAGTTGAGCTTCATGCCATCTCATCTAATATATGTAATCTTTCTGGTCTGAAAGGGATGGCAAACTAAGCAATTTACAGATAAAGCCAGACATTATTAAGCTTTGAAAACTCCAGCATAGGTGTACAGAATGCCTCCAGTGATACCAATGTTCCCACCTTCCTCCTGCCTAAAGATCCAACCCACTTCTCTCCCGAGCTCTTCTTAACTATCAAGGATGCTGAAAGTAGAAAGGAGGAGCAAGCCATAGGCACTGAGTGACATAGTGATTTTCTCACCTAGAAGCAGGGTGGCAACCAAA